>NC_142480.1:42843257-43146287 GCF_049115385.1 Moschus berezovskii | reverse complement strand
CGATTCTCAACACCTCCTGACATGGCAATAGGAAATGTCTTCAATTTTCTACCCTGTTTTCATTCTCCACTTCCCACTTTGCTTGTAACCACCCAATATCACTCACACACACTTTTAAGTAATACTACTGTTAATTAGTAATAACATTTTTTCAGTTTCCTACAATATGCTAAACACTTTACATGAACCATCTTTCTCACTCTCCATGATAACATAACAAGGTGAAGGCTACTGTTTTCTCATCTTCATGAAACATCTTCATTTCTTCATGGAAATTAAATGTCTAGACTAATGCTTTCCACTATGGTAGCCACCAGCCACTTATGGCTGTATAAATGTAATTTAAATTAATTTAAAAAAGGGAATTCCGTTCCTCAGTCATACTAGCCAGATTTTAAGAGTTCAGTGACCCCTGGGGCCAGTAGATGACACGGAGGACAGCATGCCCTTCATCTCAGAACTTTCTGGGGATTGCTGCTGTTGTAGACCCAACAAGTCTGCTTGGAGGATATAAGCCAAGATCCAGACTCAGAGCTCTCAAGTTCAAAGGCTACGTGTTCTCTCAGCATCTTCATTCAAAGATGACTAGACAGGAGGAGGAATCTAGGGCACTCTATAGCTTAAATCTGCCTCTGCAGGACCCTCCAGCCCAAGTCCCTCTGGGCTTGTCCACATGGTCTGAGAAGGGCAGGCCCCACTGCCCCCTCCCCCAGAATCCCAGGATCATGCTAGGTCGGGAACCACATGCACAGGGTGGAAGATCCTCAATGTCCAGTTTTCTCTCCAGCCCAGAGTGTCCTGTGCCATGATTGCGCTGTAGCGAGGGGGCATTGTAGAACCTGGCCAGCCGTAGGTTGAACACTCAGAAAGCTCAGAGTATTTTTCCTGTGTGGGTCCCTCTGCACCCCACGCCTTTCCCACCCCTCCTCTGTGCTCACAGCCCTTCTGAATGATTTGGGACAAATCCGGCTTGGCCATGCCTGCCTGCTTTACCCCACACCCCCAGTCCAACCGCTCCACCCCCGCTCTCAATACCTGCTTCCTTTGGCCTTCCTGTGTCAGAGCTTAGAGAAGGAAGGGAGGGTGGGCGGAGGCCGGCTGGGAGAATTCTGCAGACAGGACAGGATGCTGAGAAAGCAGAGTGCACAGCTTCCCTGGCATCGCGGCCTGGGAGCGGCCTGTGAACACAGCGGCAGGGCAGATAAAGCAGCCGTGAGGTCTGTCAGAGCCCTGATAGGAAGCCCCGTGGCAGGCGGGGGAGGAGGTGGTGGGACTGGAGAGTTCGCCCAGCTCTCAGTCTGTCTTCCCACCTCTTCTCCCAGGACTCTAATCAACACAGCGCCTCCATCCACCTGGAAGTGCCCCCTACCCCTGGCTTCTTTCCCTCCTCCACCCCTCCACCCCAGCCCATGGAACCGAGAAAGCTGTCAAACCTACTTTCTATGAACGCCCATCATAAGTGTGAAGCCAATGGTGGGAGCCATCAGGCCAAACCTTTGCTTGGGAATAGCTGCCATGCGTCACTTGTGTCACACTAGCCCCCTACCATGTGCCCAGGGCTGTTCCAGGCACATTTCCTGGATAAATTCATTTCACAACTATCTTTGCCTTTTGAGATGTGTGCTATGATTGTCTCCATTGTATACATAAAGAGTCTGAGGTTCAGGGAGCTTAAATGACGCGTTCAGGGATCCACAGCTTCCGAGTCAGATTCAGAATTCTGAGTCAGATTCCGACCTCAATAGCCTGGCTCCAGAGCCACAGTCCTCCCCATCCACGGTCTCTCCCCTCCAGTTGTGTTGAGACTGAATTCCTGAGGAGGGCCCTCGGCCACCCCCAGGAACAGAAACCTCTGGTTTCCATTCTGTCTGCACATCATTTTTTTTTGGCCATGCCACTCAAGATGGGGGATCTTAGTTCCCTGACTCTAACCTGCTCCCCCTGCATTGGAAGCACAGAGTCTTAACCACTGGACCATCAGAGAAGTCCCTGGACACACCATATTTTAAAGTGGATGCTGACAAATCGAGAGGAGCCCCCTGAACTCTCAAATGCATACACTCTGAGGGGTAGTTGGAAATCTGGGGATGCATGGCCTGGTTTCTTGGCTCTGCCGAGCACTGTGGGGACCCCAAGATGTGAAGGCTGATGTTGAGGATGGTTGGGGAAGACTTCACTGAAAAGGAGCTAGATCTTGAGGAACAAAGTGATTTGCTCCATGGACAAAGGGAGGAGGCTGTCCTGGCCAGAGAGAGCAGATTAGGTAAAATCTCTAAGATGTAAAAAAGCAGAGGCTCGCTCGGGGTAGGATGGGTGGTGGGGTCTGGCTGGAGCAGAAAGGGCCATGAGGGAGTGATGGTGTATAAGCCCACAGGAGTCTGGGTTTTACTCTGTCCATCCTGCGGGTGTCTGGGCAGGGTGCTGTGCTTCTTGGAGCGATGTGCGAATATTACCTTGGGGGCAAAAGAGACTTGGTTGATGTCCTTAAGTTAAGGCTCATGAGATGGGAGGTGAGCCTGGATTATCTGGGTGGGCTCGGTGAAATCAAAAGGGTCCTTAAAGTATTTATTTATTTATTTTGGCTGTACTGGATCTTCGTTGCTGCATGAGCTTTTCTCCAGTTGTGGCGAGCAGGGCAACTCTCTAGTTGCAGTTGCCATGCATAAGCTTCTCATTGCGGTGGCTTCTCTTGTTGCGGAGGCTTCTCTTGTTGCAGAGCATGGGTTCTCGGGTGTGCGGGCTTCAGTAGTTAGAGCACTTGGGCTCAGCAGTTGCGGTTCCCCCGCCTCTAGAGCACAGGCTCAGTAGGTGTGAAACATGGGCTTAGTTAGTCCGCAGCATGTGGTATCTTCCCCAGGCCAGAGCTTGAACCCACGTCTCTTGCCTTGGAGGTGGATTCTTTACCACCGAGCCACCAGGGAAGCCCAAAACGGTCCTTAAAAGAGAGAAATAGGAAGGTCAGAGTCAGAGGGAAAGATTGAAGGCAGGAGAAGTGGATGAGGATGAGATGATTGAATGACATCACCGACTCAATGGACATGAGCTTGAGCAAACTCCAGGAGATAGTGAAGGACAGGGAAGCCTAGCATGTTGCAGTCCAGGGGTCACAAAAAATCAGACATGACTGAGCAACTGAACAACCCAGGAACATTGACCACTATCTGGATCTGCAAAAGGCCAGGAGCGAACTCTCCCTGGAACCTCCCAACAGAACCGGCACTCTTGACTTCTGACTGTATGGTGGAATGGATTTTGGACTTCTGAACTCCATGACTGTCAGACATTTCTGTTGTCTTTGGACTTCCCTGACGGTCCAGTGGTTAAGACTCCGTGCTTCCACTGCAGGGGTCATGAGTTTCATTCCTGGTTGGGGGACTAAGATCCCACATGCCACATGGCATGACCAAAAAAAATAAGAAATTTCTGTTGTCTTAAACCACTAAATTTGTGGTCAGTTGTTACTGTAGCCAGAGGAGGCGAATACCAATTCCAAAGGGAATATTTTCTCAGCTTTGCCAGGCACTGGTCTCACATCTTGAACTGAGATGCTTCAAAGAAACCACCACCTTCCTGAGTCTGCAGAAATCCAAGGCAATAAACATCCTCCAAAAAAGTTCAGACCCACCCACAGGATGTAAGCTAGGTGAAGGACTGGACGGAGGAGCCAGCCCTCCCCGTGGATGAGAGGGCAGGTTGAGGTCACTGTCAGTGGGTGCTACTCAGGGCTCAGTACCACCACAGCCTTTGCATATGGGCACCAGTGGTATCAAGGGGCTGAGCTCTGCGTCCTGCTGCTCTAGTCAAGGTCACAGTGAAAGCCAAGCGGTGTCCGTGGTATGGTTCGGGCTGCAAATCATCACAAGAGATTGTTGCTGTCTATAATTACATCCTCGGAAGAAAGAGACGGCATCTAGGGGCCATGTCAGCAGCCTCAGGGGCGAGCTAAATGTAAAGGCAACCTGTTGTTTTTGTTGTTGTTCAGTCCTCTGTCTAGTCTGACTCTTTGCAACCCCATGGACTGCAGCATGCCAGGCTTCCCTTTACTGCAGTGGCTTTGAAGAGGGGGTTTGTCTTGTGTCCATAAGAAACCCAACTGGTAGGCAGTCTAGGGCGTGAGTTCTGTGGGATCATCTAGAGCCCAGGTTTCTCCCCTCTGGTTGCTGTGCCATCTCCAGGGTATATTCTCACACAGGCAAGGCTGGCCCACCACCAGTGCCCACATCCCAGCCCCGGGTGGGGGGAGCGGGAGCCACCTGCAGGGTGCACGCATTGCCTCTGCTCATCCTCTGACCACGCTGACCTGCGGGGAGGCTAGGGAGTATGGTTGTCCCGGTGAGTCTTGTGTCAGCTAAAATAGAAGTTTCTAGTACTGACAAGCAGAAAGGGGGTAGAAGTTAGGGGACAAATAGCCATTTCTGCCATGGGCTTCAGATGTGAGCATTCATGGCTGGCTCTTCATCCCGGCAAGTAATTTCACCTCCCTGGGCTTCACTCTTCTATAAAATGGGGCTCAGGGTCACGGACAAGCCCATGGACCATGGAAGCAGTGGAAGCACCTGGTGGGTCCTGGGCACAGTGGATACAAGCAGCACCTCTGATGCTCCTGCTTCCCCTCTTCTGCCCTAGGCAAGCCGATGTACCTGCACATCGGGGAGGAGATCGACGGCGTGGACATGCGCGCCGAGGTGGGACTCCTAAGCCGGAACATTGTGATAATGGGGGAGATGGAGGCCGAGTGCTACCCCTACAGCAACCACCTCTGCAACTTCTTTGACTTCGACACCTTTGGGGGCCACATCAAGGTACGACGAATCTACCTAGCAGAGTCCGTCAGCCCAACCAGGAGGATTCGCACGATGCCATCCTGGAGGCAGGGGTGCTTGGTAGGGAAGGGATTGGGAGGCAAGGGGTAGGATCAAGAGAAGGGTACTCTCTGGAAGCTGGAGGAGTCTTGTGTATTATCCACCGGTGTGCAGTTCCATCTGTCAGTACTTGGGGATGAGAGAGATGACGAGGAATATCTCCTACTCCCCAGGCATGTGGCACCCATCACACTGTGCTTCCTGCCTTCATGGTTTTCCATTTTCAATCAAGGCTTTCATTCCCTTTCTTCATTAGTTAACCCTGAGGACTTTCTAAAAGAAGGGTCATTTAACTCACACAAAGTCACATTTATAATAGATCTTTCCCAGGTGGTGCTAGTGGTAAAGAACCTGCCTGCCTATGCAGGAGACATGAGAGACTCAGGTTCGATCCCTGGGTTGGGAAGATCCCCTGGAGGAGGACATGGCCACCTACTTCAGTACTCTTGCCTGGGTAATCCCATGGACAGAGGAGCTGCAAAAAGTTGGACAGGACTGAAGCAACTTAGCACACACACACACTGTTAAAATTCAGAGAAGGTGATAAGCAAGGGAGAACTAAAAGTTCTAGCTTCACATTTACCTGTGAGTTTCCCAGTAGAGATTCAAGACCAAGGCAGAGATGATGAGCTACAGGGGTTCTCATTGTGCAGCAAAGAAAAATGGTATCAATTCACTGGAGTTCATGTTTTCCTAACATTCAGCTCATAGGGGAATTCCTTTAGCATCTCTCTATAAGGTGCCTGTACCTGGCATATTGAATATCCTAAGACATGCCAGCCTTCTTCATGAAGCCATTGCTTCCAGTGATTTGAGGTTAAAACTGGTAGAATAACAGTAGTACCCTGGAGATTTGTAAAGATAATTCTTTTGAAGGTAAAATCATATGCTCTAAGGATAAGACATTTTTAGTAATCTAACAGAAAGGAATAATTGAGTGAAACAGTTCATCATGGGGTCCCTGCTGGCATAGGTAAGACAATTTTTTTTTTTTTGTCACAGGGGTCTATATAATAAGATTTCTAGCATCTCCGGCCCCTGCTGATTAAATTCAAGCAGTACATCCCAGTCACTGCAACCTCTAATACCACTTCTACATATTTCTAATCAGTGTCTGGGGAGGAGTGGGGGAAGGGGTGGTAGTATAAAATCATTAGAGAGATTAAAGCCAAAAAAGCAGATTTATGTCACTCAGGCTGCTACAATCCTGTTTCCCATCTTGAGAGTAAATCCCTGAGTGACCAGAGCACTCCTTCCCACTTTGCCCAAATTAGACGCAGAATCATTCTTAACACAGCTCTCCAGGGCAGCCACTGCTAGAGTCGGCATTTCAATGTGTACCTGTTTTTGGAAGGAATGGCTAGCATGTCCTGAAGTCATCCTTCCCTAGTGGAAGTTAGCAGAGCTCAACCTGGGGCAGGAGTTGTTTTGAACCGTGCTTTCACGGTGAGTTCCTGGAGTATAGACATTCATTGCGATCAAGTGGGTCCCTTGAAATGTGTACGAACGGCTCTGGGTGTACTATGACATAAGCGTGTGGAACACCCTACAGCTCACACACACACTGCTAGAGTCACGGGCTGATGAAGACCCCAAGCTCAGCTTCCCCTTCCCCCAACCAGAGAGGGCCTCACATGGTGGACCACACCCTGGGCTCTTACTGCCCCAGGGCCCATCCTCTCTTGGACTCCCTAACTCTCCTAGGGCACACTTCTTGCTAGCGTCCCCCAGGTTATCTCAGGGTTACCCCTTTCTCATAATGCTCAGTAGCTTGGAGGCAGGAAAAGAAGGTTGAGGCAAACCCCAGTCACTGCACATTCCCACTGCACGTCTTGATCCCACACAATCCATTGCCCTGCACATCACTATATTATCAGCAGCACCCTGTCTCCAGTGAGGTAGGAAAAGTCAGGCATCTCAACCCATTTGCAGAGAATGTCTTTGATGTACTGAGTCCCTGAGGTGGGGCTCAGTGAAGCATTCTGAGGACAACACGTGTATGTACATTTCTGAAATGTGGGCACCAGCGAGGGGGATCAGGGAGCAACCCCATGGACCCCTCCTGACTCTGGGCTCTGCTCTCCCAGTTTGCACTGGGATTCAAGGCTGCACACCTGGAGGGCGTGGAGCTGAAGCACATGGGCCAGCAGCTGATTGGTCAGTACCCAATTCACTTCCACCTGGCGGGCGACGTGGATGAACAAGGGGGCTACGACCCGCCCACGTATGTCAAGGATCTCTCCATCCACCACACGTTCTCCCGCTGTGTCACCGTCCACGGCTCCAATGGCTTGTTGGTAAGCACTTCCTTCCCGGGGCAGCAAGGGGTCCAGAGCCCCTTCATCTCCTTGATTTCCCTCCCTGATGCCAATCTGCTCACTGCTGGGCCCAGGGACCATTAGCAATGGCGGGATGTTTTAGATCTAGTCACTTGGTCCAGGGCCATTGGGGGTAGAACCATCCTTGGCTCAGATTTGAGAACAGTATCAATTGAGACGAGGTAACCCACCAAAGAAGAAGGAGAAAATAAGTGTATCCTTGCTAAAGGGCACCAGGCTACAGACATGGGTGAGCACTCAGTGGTCACGGGGAGCCTAGCTCTTCTGCTCATTGCTTTGCCCAAGGATCATTCCATGACTGTGCGTCATGACGAATCTGTTTAACTGCAAATGAGGCAGGGGTCACACCAAGCCTGCCTGACAGGCTTGCAGTGGTGGCAGGAGTGGGCCCTTTCCCCTTTTCTTCTGTTGAACCAAGTGTCTTCAGAGCCATAAGCACTGGGGGAATGCCTTCATTAGTAAGTTGGTGTGTGTGTGTGTGGCTTGTCTTGATTTGCACAGATAAGTTTTACACTCAATTGATCCTTCTTTAAGTGAACTCAGCTTACATCCTCCATAATTTTAAAGCTGGACGTTACAAAATGGCACCCTGCACGCTGAATTCAGTTTGTGTTTTGTTTGGCTTGTATCATATTTAGAGAAACATTTGATAATTTTACACGAAATGGAACTTTCTTTCAATGGACCAAACTCACATTCTCTGTGTACTTTTAAACCGGATGTCACAAAATGGCGCCCAGCAACGGAACCCAGTGGCCAGATGTGTTTTGTTTGGCCGAGGTGTTTAAAGAAACATTTGAATGAGTTTTCATCACTTGAAAATGAAGAGATTTCACATAAAATCTTCGATTCTTGGCTTCCTTTGAGAAGTAGGCTGAATTGGCAACACTAGACCCACATTCCTGCCTGGCCACAATGGACTGGGGCAAAGTCATAGCACCCCCGCCCCAGGGTGGTCTTTACTCTGGTTTACACCATGCCCACCACTTCCTAGTACATTATAGTAAATTCTCCAAGCAGGGCCACTCATCAGTATAAAGGAGAAAGCATGGGTTTGAGGGCATAGTCTAGATGGGCTTGGTCCACAGGTGTTGAGCTATGGACCTTGGGCAACTTGCTCACCCTCTCTAAGCCTCGTGTGGGAAACAGGCTCACGTGGAGTGGGGGATGGTCAGAGCACAGAAAGTGCTGTGGGTGGGGCTGGAGGGCTGCTCTCAGGGGCTTCTATCAGGGCAGTGCTGCAAGGAAGCATCTCCATGGAGACGAAAACTGTGGAGAAGCCAGGGGAAGTGGGATCTTCCTGAATTAGGAATCAAACTCATGGCTCATGCACTGACAGGCAGATTCTTAACCACTGGACCATCAATCAGGGAAGTCCCTTACTCATTTCTTGATTGATGAACTGCTCTCATCTCTCCTTCCCTCCTGAGCCCAAATGAGGAAAACTTGGCCCTGTTTTCCCCCAAAGGCTCAGAGGCTAGGGCTTTCCTTGGCAGAATGGGAAGGAGATGGGCCGAGTCGGGGTGGTGCGGAGTGTGCATCACAGACCAGCACAGACCAACTGGAAATGGAGAGACTAGTTTTTCTTCTCAAGCCCTCCCTCCCTCTACCTGGTTGCGGGGTTCCTGCAGTGCCCTCCCCTACCTATTCCGGACCACCTTAGAAACTCACTCTTTTCCTCATTAGGCAGAATGATTGAGTTCTCAGTTTCCTTTTCCAACTTATATTTGCATTTTCAAAAGCTCATTAACACAGGCTGCAAAACAAATCACCGCCTACTCCGCTCTTTTCCTTAGCAGCTCAAAAAAAAAAAAAGAGGAAGCAGAAATGGCAGAAGCTCAGAAATTACAGTCTTCCTTTTAATAAGGTCATACTTGTGGCCAAGTTTCTCACTAAGACGAATTATATCATACTCACCCTAGAAGGCAGAATCAGGTATACAATTCACTTCTGTTTGTATCTGTTTTACGTTTTAAATTAATTTTTATTGGAGTATAGTTGCTTTACAATGTTGTGTTAGTTTCTGCTGTACAGCAAAGTGAATCAGGTATACAGACACATATATCCCCTCTGTTTTGAATTTCCTTCCCATTTAGGTCACCACAGAGCACTGAGTAGAGTTCCCTGAGCTATGCAGAAGGTTCTCATTAGTTATCTGTTTTTTAAAATTATTTTAATTGCAGGATAATTACTGTACAATATTGTGATGGCTTTTGCCATATATCAGCATGAATCTGTTTTATACATAGTCGTATTTATTTGTCAATCCCAGTCTCCCAATGCATCCCATCCACTCCCCCTATTTGTATTTGTTGCAGTCATTTCCTTTTCATACTGTGTGCGGGTTTTAGGAGGAAGTCCTCATAGTTGGGGTGACCCTATGCCCTGATTTGCATCGAACAGTTCCAGTTTACACCTGTTGTCCCTAAATTAATTACTAATAAATAACAGTTAATTTATGCTTTTGAACTGTGGTGTTGGAGAAGACTCTTGAGAGTCCCTTGGACTGCAAGGAGATCCAACCAGTTCATTCTAAAGGAGATCAATCCTGGGTGTTCATTGGAAGGACTGATGCTAAAGCTGAAACTGCAATACTTTGGCCACCTCATGCGACGAGTTGACTCACTGGAAAAGACTCTGATGCTAGGAAAGGTTGGGGGCGGGAGGAGAAGGGGACGACAGAGAATGAGATGGCTGGATACCATCACCGATTCTGTGGACATGAGTTTGAGTGAACTCCGGGAGTTGGTGATGGACAGGGAGGCCTGGCGTGCTGTGATTCATGGGGTCGCAGAGAGTCGGACATGACTGAGCGACTGAACTGAACTGACCTGAACTGAATTAGTAGTTATGTTAAATAATTATTAACATAGTAATTATTAATTATAGTTAATAGTTGATAGTTAATTGGTATTAATAGTTCCCACTTTCACTCTCAAAAATGTCCTGGTTGAGACAATAAACTACAAGGTCACTCTAACTGAAGCAGTTCCTTAGAGCTGAGGAATTTTACCCCTCAAATCTCGTGCCTAGACTCCACTTCACAACAGTTGAAGACTTAAAACGGCTGTCAGGAATCACTTTCATGATCTCAATCACGAGGGAAGATATCCAGAAGAACGAAGGGAAAATGCAGTTTGGGCAAGAGAATGGCCAGGAGTGTACACACTGCTTCTGGATAGCGTACATGAAGATTCGGTGGGTACACCACATGTCGTGTGTGTGTCTGTTTATCCAGCTCCTTGCTGTCTATCTGAGAGTCCCTTGGACTGCAAGGAGATCAAGCCAGTCAATCCTAAAGGAAATCAGCCCTGGATACTCCTTGGAAGGGCTGATGCTGAAGCTGAAGCTCCAGTACTTTGACCACCTGAAGCAAAGAGCCGACTCACTGAAAAAGACCCTGATGCGGGGAAGATTGAGTGCAGGAGGAGAAGGGGGTGACAGAAAATGAGGTGGTTGGATGGCATCACCGACTCAATGAACATGAGTTTGAGTGAAGGACAGGGAAACCTGGCATGCTGCAGCCCATGGGGTCACAGAGTCAGACACGACCGAGAGACCGAACAACAGCAATAACATCTATCTATCTACCTGCATATCTGTCTGTCATCTGTCTGTATGTACCCATCTCAAGCCATATCACAGCTCAAGTGTCTTAATTCTAGGAACTGTTCTAAGGAAGAACAGTCATCCAGTGTTAGGGCTGGAAGGGATTTCAGAAGTCTCCCTAAGGACACTCAGACAAATCACACAGCAAGTCTGTGGTGAAGCCAAACTTGAACTTGGGTCTTCCACTCCCAGTCCAGGGCTTTCTTCTACCTTATCACACTCCTCTCTTGACTCTATATGCTACTTCACCCCACTTCTAAAGAGAAGAAAGAAATGCAACACAAGACAGGAGAGTTTTTTTCTCTGGTGCTGTTGAGAACTGGTTCATACACAAAGTTTAGATCAGACAGATGGAGAAGCGAGTCTCCATCCGTCCTTGCAAGAGAAGGGACTTGGGCAGCTTTCTAAGTCTCGGTGTCATCGGTCAAAAGGGAATAGTAGTTTGGATGAGGATTGGATGAGATAATATATGTAAAGCATTTCACACCCAGCAAATAGGAGTTATTTTTATTCCTTTCAATAAGGATTTTTCTCTCCAGAGCACAACTCAAGAAGAGGGAATTTCTTTTTCAGGCATTTGTTAGAATAAGAATGTATTCATTATTCACTTGGATTCAAAGAATGACAACCAAAGTATGATCCAGACAACGGGCAGCTGGGTGCATGGGATTTAAGAGGAACTGTGGGCGGCAGGCAGGAGGCCCAGGTCTGAACACGGCTCCACCTCCCTCCTCTGGGCCTCAGTGTCCTCTGTAAAGTGCATTGAACTTACTCTCAGATGTCCCTGCCAGGACAAGCAGCCCATGCTTTCTCACCTCTTCCTCCCAGGCTTGTCTGCCCAGGCTATTCATAAGAAACTTCATTGCTCATTAGGAGGAAATGAAGCAGTCCCATTGCATGACCTTGGTATTGGCTAAAATGCTTATTGAGGGACTGAATAGCATTCAAGATCACTCCCTTGCTTATTATCAAAGATTAAGGGGGTGATACTTGTTTGAGAGAACAGAGAGCTTGCCTGGCACAGGGCAGCTGTGCTTGTGACCCACCCTTATGGGTGAATGGACACAGAAACCTGGGGTTTCAGCCCTGGTTTCACACATGTGGGTTGCATGATCTTGGGCAAATCACTCAACCTTTCTGAGTCTCATTTTCCTCATCTCTAAAAGAAAAAATATCAGTATTGGATTATGTAAGATTTCAGCAAGATTAAAAGGTATAAGTACCCAGGTCAGTGCTGGGACACGAAGGGTCCTAATTCTGGATGCTTCTAGCACAGGGCTGCATGGGAGCTGGGGAGGTAGGTAAGATTTGTCGTAAAAGAGACTTCAGAGGGAAGTGGGGTGTTTACCCTGGATTAGTGCTTCTCAGACAGGGGCAATTTTGTCATTTCCCTTTCCCAGTGGAATTGTTGTTTAGTCGCTAAGTCGTATCCGACTCTTTTCAACCCCATGGACTGTAGCCTATCAGGTTCCTCTGTCCATGGGATTCTCCAGGCAAGAATACTGGAGTCAGTTGCCATTTTCTTCTCCAGGGGATCTTCCCAATGCAGGGATTGAACCTGTGTCTTCTGCATTGCAGGTGGATTCTGTACCATCTGAGTCAATGGGGAAGCCTATCCCAATAGGATTCTTGGAAATGAATGTCTGGAGACATTTCTGGTTGTCACAACTGAGAAGGTTCTCCTGGCATCTAGTGGGTAGGGGCCAGTGATGTTGCCGAACATCCCATAATATACAGGATAACCCCTCTAATGGTAGCAGTGCTGGAGGGGAAGTTGTTTGGGGGTGATGGATGAATTTTTTCCAGGGCCTGTTGCAGCATCAGGTTGAATGATGTCATAGGGGAGCCACAGTTTCCCTGGTTGGGTGACGTCATTGGGCAGTCAGGACCCAGGGGCAGGGATGTGGATGGAAGATCTCAGTCAAGGTAGTGAGGTGTTTCTTGCCATCCTCACACCCCACTGTGGATAGGGTACCTTGAGAGGTAGCCAGCATCTCATCTGGGCCATTCAACTGAACCAGGATGCCCATTTGTCAGGGATGCTAGTGAGCAGAATCAAGAAGGTACACTTCTGCCCAGAAGCCCTCTGAGGACCCTCTAGCTCTCAGATTAATGAGTTCATTGAGATTCAGACCCAGAAGGGGCCTTGGAGATCCTGGAGCTGGACTCCTTCATTGTGAGGTGGAGAGGGTGTGCTGGAGAGAGTTTGAAAGACTTGTCTGAGAGACTGTACCCCAGGCCTCTGCATGTTTTCAAGTGGTTTCTAGGCTTAGCCCCCTGACTCTGTGATTCCAAGAAGGATATTGAAGACCTGGAGTTTGCAACCCTTTCTGGCTTTCTGCAAATGAGGCTTGATATGGATTGCGGGCTTCAAAGCTGGCTTGGGTCTATGGGTGAGGGCAGAGTGAGAAGCCAGTCTTACTGCCATAAGCCCCCCTGGTCTGGTGCTGTTCCCAGGTGGCACTCTCCCCACCGCCCTTTCTGGGGACCTCTTGGTGAAATCCTCTAAGTCCTCGTAGGCAGTGTAGTCGCTGTGTCCTCGCCAGGTTAAGCTCACAGGACCTCGTCCACAGTCTCCTCTGGGGCTCATTCTAACATCTCGTCCTTTCCCCCACCCTGGGAAGCCTCGGTCACAACACCTTCAGCTGGAAGGGACTTTCAAGTCCGGCTCTATCGCCCTGACCCACCCGCCCCAGGCCCAATACCTGTGTCAGGTCCATCTTCAAACGCCCAGTGCCCCTCTCAGAGCCTGGTGGCGCCTGAGGCTGTGTGTGTGTGTGGAATGGATGAATGAGCAAGAGTGGCGACCCTGGGTGACCTGTCCCCTGTCTTGACCCCGGCAGGTCAAGGATGTTGTAGGCTATAACTCTTTGGGCCACTGCTTCTTCACGGAAGATGGGCCAGAAGAGCGCAACACCTTTGACCACTGTCTCGGCCTCCTCGTCAAGTCTGGAACCCTCCTCCCCTCCGACCGTGACAGCAAAATGTGCAAGACAATCACAGAAGACTCCTACCCGGGGTACATCCCCAAGCCCCGGCAGGACTGCAAGTAAGCATCTCCTTCACGCGACTTCCCACCCAGCTTGACTCCTCAGTCCTGGGCTCCTGTGTGGCCCGGACCTTGCAGCCTTAACCACCTGAGGCTCTCAGCTGCTCAGGCACAGTGTTTTCTATTCTCCCTTCTCACTGGGCCTCACAGGCATCGGTCTTGTCCGGAGAGACCACTGTTCTCATCCTTGGGTTTTTCCGGGTGACACACAGGGCTCCTTTGAGGAGAGGAAGCGGGCTGCTACCTCGGTGCCCACAGCCTATGCACACGGCTACCAGCTTCCCAGTGTGCTTCCTGACATGAGAGAGTCAGGACAGAGTCAGAGACAGAACTAGTCAGGGAGAGAGAGACAGAGACAGTCAGAGACAGACAGTCAGAGAGAGACAGAGAAACAGAGCTTCCTATGCGATCACCCTTCTGAGTCCAGGGTCTCTTCCTTAGAAACAGCCACTTTCCTGGGTTCCCCTCATTTCCATTTATTCTAGGATCCATCTCAGATTTAACCCACAAACTTACTTCTACCATCAAGAGCCAGACTCCATTCAAATTCTGAGCATGTTATGGGTGTAAATGCATACCACTTTAATGAGAAAATTAGGCTTCAGATCAACAAATCAAGGGCTTCTCAAATCACTGCTAAGAGGTTCCTCGAAGCTTCATTAGAGCCCTTAACCTGGGGCACCCCTCCAACCCGGACGGCAGAACGGGAGCCAGTGGCCCTCTGTCTGATGCCATTCCATCTCTGCTCCTGCCCACAGTGCTGTGTCCACCTTCTGGATGGCCAATCCCAACAACAACCTCATAAACTGTGCTGCTGCGGGATCCGAGGTGAGTGGAAACATCCCTGCCTTGGGTGGGGCTGGGGGAGAGGAGATGGCCAGGTCCAGCATATGGAATACGTATGCCTTGAGCCCCAGTCTAGACATCTGCACAGACAGGAGCAGGGTGAGGAGGGAAGGGCCAGCTTGGGAGGCAGATGGGCTTGGTTTTCTTTTTCTGTTTTTGGCTGCACCAGCTCTTCGTTGCTGTTCACGGGCTTTCTCTGCTTGTGGTGTGAGGGCGTCTCATTACAGTGACTTCTCTTACTGCAGAGCACAGGCTCTAGATAGTTGTGGCACAGAGGTTTAGTTGCCCTGAAGCATGTGGGTCTTAGCTCCCAGACCAGGAATCAAATCTGTGTCTCCTGCATTGGCAGGCAGATTCTTAACCCCTGAACCACCGGGGAAGTCCAGGTGGACTCGGTTTTAAGTGATGCTTCTGGCCCTTTGTCACACTGATAATCATAGCTAACATGATCAATAACTCACTATTAGATGCCTGGCATATCAGTGTTCTAAGCTCCAATAACTTAAAATTGTTTTCACATTTTAATAATAATTTAAAATTTTAATAATTTAAAAAATTATTTTGTGTTGCTGTGTGTGCAAGTTTATTTACTTTTATTTATTTTTGGCCATACCATGCAGCATGTGCGATCTTAGTTACCTGTCCAAGGATTAGACCTGTGCTTCCTGCATTGGGAGCGTGGAGTCTTAACCTCTGCACCACCAGGGAAATCCCATAAACTCCAGTAATTTATCAACCTTGTTTCATCCCTATGAGATTTGTGCTAAGACCTAAAAGCTGACGGGGAGGAAGATCAGGCGGGGACACGCAGCGAGTCCAAACACGGCATTCTGTCTACCCCGCCTGCCTCTCACCCAGCCCTCTGTGCTTCTCACCTTCCTGGGGGTCCTGAGCAGGTCAGCTGCTGTCTCTGGGCCTCAGCTTCCATGTCTGTGGAATAAAAGGGAAAAGTTAAGAAAAAAGCTCAGGCGACCCTCGTGTTCTGTGTTGGGAGAGGCGGTGGCAATGGACCCCAAGGTAGCTCTGAAGTCCAGTCATTTGTTTCTCATGGCTGATACAGTAGGACCCCACAAAAGGTTTTAACAGTCGGGATGGAACTCCGCCTGCCCGCAAAATATATTTGCCTCATACTTTTCACTGTTTCCTGCAGGTGTGTTTGGGGGTGGGCAGTGGGGCTGTTTGGGTGATAGCCCTAGGCTCACCCCAAGTCTGGGCCATACAGTTACCCCCACAAGAAGCTCCCTGGTGCTGAATTCTGTGCCTTTCCCCTGTGTCCTCCTCCACTAGGAAACTGGATTCTGGTTCATTTTTCACCACGTCCCGACAGGCCCCTCGGCCGGCATGTACTCCCCGGGTTATTCAGAGCACATTCCACTGGGGAAATTCCTTAACAACCGAGCGCACTCCAACTACCGGGTAAGTGCTTCCAGACTGCGCCTCCGCCAGCCCATTGGTCAGTCTTCCCAGCCCTGTGTGGGGTTAGAGCCAGAACTGCCATTGCTGACAGCCCGGAGCAAGTGCATTCCTAGCTTGGACTTGAAGGACACAAAGCGGCCTTCCGTGGCCTCCCGGGTCCTGGCCGTCCTTAGCAAGGCTCTCCTGTGGCTGTTCCTGCCTTGGCCTCTACCTGGCAACTGGTGGGAGCCAAAAGGAGAAGCAGGAAGTGCCATCACTCAGGCTGCTCCTCCTGGTGGCCCCTGCTTGGGGCACCTGAGTTTGACTTTGCAGCGCACATGGTGGGGATGGGAGCAGTGATGAGTGTGCAAAGCCAGGTCGTGTGAGCTGGAGGAGATTAGAACCTGGTCCTGGAGAAAAGTCAGAGGCAGCGTCAGCATCCTTCCCTCTGTTCGCCTTTTTCCCTTGGTGTGCAGCACTGCAAAGGCAAGTGGAAATAGAATTTTCCGGTCATCTTCATTTACTGATCAGCAGCTCTGTGTGTAAGGAAATCGCAACCCTCTCCAGTATTCTTGCCTGGGAAACCCCATGGACAGAGGAGCCTGGCGGGCTGCAGTCCATGGAGCCGCAAAGAGTTTATTTACTTAGCAAATAAACAACAGCAACAACAGCTCTGTGAGTCCAGCCCCAAGCAAGGTGCTGGGGAAAGGACTGGGGTCTCAAGGTGCCCAGGACCTCCAAAAAGGACAACATCAAGACCAGTTTCATGGTCACGCAGGAATGGAGCCTGGGAGCGGGGCTGGGACTGGAGATGCTGCGATGGGGACAGAGGTAGCCTTGGGAATGCAGGGACAGCACGTATATAGAAAGGGTCCGGAATGTCAAGGCTGGTCTTCTGGTCCTCTTCCTAGTGGTGCTGATGGAGGAAACTGATACCCTTAGCGGGGAATGGATGCATTCAGGGTCAAAAGAAGAGATTCAGCTAGAGAAAAGTGTAAAGAAATAATCTCAGAACAGCCCTGGGAGGTGGAGTGGGGAAAGGGGTCCTGAGAGGAGGACTAGGCTGTGTGGGCAGAGGGAGGACCCTGGGCAATGTCATGTCCTAGAAGCCAAGAAAGACGAGCTTCCCTGGACAGAGAGTGGAGGCACAGTGCCACCTGGACAGAGGTGAGGGAGTTAGCACAAGCTCCAGGTGGCTTTTTCTGAGGCTGCTGCGGGCCTGGGAGAGCCATCTCTCTGCAGAACAGGCTTAGGGGCCACATCTCTGTGGGGGAAGAGAGGCCGTGGAGAGACAACTGTTGGCCGCTTGTCACGACCCCTTCCTAGAGAAGCCTCCCCATGAGCGGGGGCTGGGCCACATAGGACCCTGACGTTTGGGGAGGTTGGAAAGGAGAGGAATACTCGAGGGAGGATGGTAACCAGGACTCCTGGGCACAGAGGGAGAGACGGGCCCTGAGGAAGGTGGCAGGGAGAGAAGAGGACAAAGAAGACCCTTGAGCCAGATGGATTCTGAGGCCTGAGTCAGGGAGGAGCCCCATGCATGGTGTTGGCGCCCATGCCAACATGAGCACTGACCCTGTGTCACCGGGTGAGGGCTCTGCCCTGGGCTCTTCACCTGTCCTGTCTTACTTGGTCCTCACAGCAGGACCTCAGTGTCATCAGCCCATCTTACAGAGGCTGCAACTGAAGTCCCAGAGGTGACGGGATAGGTAACACTCATGAGGGAAGTGCTGAGGATGGAGCCCCGCTTCTGACTCACTCACCTCCCACCACTTAATTACACGCCAGCTGAAGATCACAGTAGACAGCATCCTCAGTTCTATAAAGAGGAGATGATGTATTCAAACCTTCCTAACAGGCCGCGGGAATCCAGCCCTGCTGCTGCTGCTGCTGCTAAGTCACTTCAGTCGTGTCCGACTCAAATCCAGCCCTGAGGGTAGACTAAACAGAGTGACCCTGGACAGCCTTGTTCGGTTGCCCAGACTCACACTCACCTGTGGCTGGCAAAGTGTACACCTTGGGGGCCAAATAAGAAAGTGAGATTTTTTTTCCTTGAGTCAGGCAAAAACTGAGACAAAACTAGGGGAGGATCAAAGACCCCTGCTTCAAGGTAAAGACAAAGCTTAAGCTCAGCATTTTCTTTGCATCATTGCAGACACATTTCCCAAGACAGCATACCTATTGTCTTTAGTTTGGAACCCGGGCTTATAACTGCCCAAAGCGGTGTGAGTTCTGGTAATGGACTTAGCTGTATGTCCTTGGACAAAATACTTAACCCCATCTAAACCTCAGCATCCTCATCTATACCTCAGCGACAACACCTTATTCCAGATTTGACTTGAGCCATGCAGAGCAATCCATGTTCTTCACCTCCCTCACTGCAGACCCCCTATCTCTATTAATACATTCTGAGAGCAAAGCTGGTTTTACTGGAGCTTTCAAGAGTACACCGTGAGGCTGGGTGTAAGAAGATGCCTGCAGCCTGTGGTCCACAATAATGTGTCCCTAAATGTCCCCTCTCCCCAGGCTGGCATGATCATAGACAACGGGGTCAAGACCACCCAGGCCTCTGCCAAGGACAAGCGGCCCTTCCTCTCCATCATCTCAGCCAGGTGAGCAGCCCTGGGGAGTCCATGCACTCCGCGGGGACCTCTGCACTCAGCCCTACTCCCTTCATCCACTCATTCGTTCATCCCTCAAGTGTCTTTTGGCACGTTCTGTGTCCTGTGCGTGGAGCTAGCTGCTGGGGGTACTTTATGGGAAAAACTGAGTGGAGCCAAATCTGAGTCAGGGTCGAGGCTTTAGCAGTTGTAAGGGAAAAGAAATTTCAAGAGGTTTCTAGAAACATCAGCAAAATCCAAAACCTGCTTTTTAATAAGTTAACAGGGCCGGGGTATAAAAGGTGAAGAGAAGAGAAAAGAAGGGAGGAATTTTGCCATCAATTTAATAGGCAGAAACATTGAGGTTGTATCTATACATCCATCTGGAGCTCAGCCCAAGACCAGGAGCTGCTTTAAAAATGTGTTGTCCAAACCACTGGGTAGTTGGGAAAATCTGTACCCTTTGAACAGACCAAGGTGCTTGGTCTCTGTCAAGAGTAGGCAACACCAGTGACATGATCCTCCCAGTGGAAGGAACATCCAGGCTCAGCACTCCATTTGGTGGCTAAGATGTAGCAGCCCAGAAAAGACACAAGGTCAAGGTTACTCCCTGGGGAGTAGAGAGCAGGGCATCTCAGACTCCCCCTCCTGGTCTGCATCAAGTGCCAGGGTTAGGACTGGCTGTCTGAACTTTCTCCAGGGCTTTGATCCCACCTTGGGGCCAGGGTTGAGGGGAGCGGTCCTCAATGGCGTTGATGAACAAGAGAAGCGACATGTCTGCAGGCTGCATGGGGCTGGCGCCTGAAGAGAAGACCTCTGACGTTGGCGTCAGGCTCAGAAAGCTCATTGCAGAGCCCAGGCTGGGCAGGTTGATTGCTCTTTAGCCCGAGTCTTCTGGGCACCGAGAGCAGAGAGAAGCTCACCACCGCCCAGAAGGGCAGTCAGTTCAAGAGTGCCCCTTCCCCAACAACTCGGTCACCTGTGCCTCCCCATGGTGCGTTCCAGATACAGCCCCCACCAGGATGCCGACCCACTGAAGCCCCGGGAGCCAGCCATCATCAAACACTTCACCGCCTACAAGAACCAAGATCACGGGGCCTGGCTGCGTGGCGGGGACGTGTGGTTGGACAGCTGCAGGTGAGTGAGGCATGGGCGCAGTTTGGAGCCCAAGCTCCTCCCCACCTCCCCCGGGTGGGAGACAGACACGAGCAAGACAGAGGAGTCCAGACAGACCGATGTTTGACCTTCTGGCTGCCCAGCCAGGCAGGGACGTGGAAGGGCAGCGGGCAGTGACCCAGGAGGCCTGGTCGAGGCAGCATGTGGCTTCTGTCCACCGTGTCAGCGGCTGTGGGTCATGACTGCCCCCAAATAGTCACTGGGCTTGGCTCTAGGTCACAAAGGCGTTCATGTCGCCAGTCAGCAGGAGGAAGGAAGGAGAAGGAGACCAACACATTCTAGGCACTTCCCGTGTGCTGGATATTTAGTCGCATTTATTTCTTACCGTGTTTCTCAGAGATATAAATCCTCATCTCCGTCTTAGACATGGTACACTGAGACTCTGTTGAATGAATTTCCTGCAAGGTGAGCAGTTGAACTGGAACTTAAAATAGCAGCACATCAGACTCCAAGCCCAGAGGAAGAAGACAGGGAACCCCGAGCTCCGATAGAAGGTCCCCATGGACAGCTATGGCCACACTGGGCAAGAACCAGAGGGACAGGCAGCTGAGTTGGGCTTTCCTCTAAAGGAGAAATGAAAAATGTCCTCCTGGTCTGCCTTTGGTATTAAAAGTGGGAGTCCATGGACTATCCTGGTGTTCCAGGGGTTAAGAATCTGCCTTGCAGTGCATGGGACATGGGTTTGATCCCTAGTCAGGGAACTAAGATCCCACGTCAGGGAACTAAGATCCTACATGCCACTTAGCAAAATAAAAGGGACACCAGAAACTGTACATAGGAAATAAGTCTATTTCCCGATTTTATTGTGATTGATTTAAAGGAGACATGGGCTTCCCAGGTGGCGCTAGTGGTAATGAACCCACCTGCCAATGCAGGAGACTTGAGAGATGCAGATTTGATCCCTGGGTCAGAAAGGTCCCCTGGAGGAGGGCATGGCTACACACTCCAGTATTCTTGCCTGGAGAATCCCATGGACAGAGGAGACCAGCAGGCTGCAGTCCATGGGGTCACAAAGAGTCAGATATAACTGAGCATATGAACATACACACACGTCCAGAGGAGAAGGAATTACAGTGAGGGCTTCACTGAAAATGCGCATGTGGGACATTGAACAGGCTTAGATGCATGATATCTCCTCTCTTTTATGTGTGTTAAGTCTGAGATGCTCTTGTCTGACTGTCTGCTCTTGTCCCCAGGTTTGCTGACAATGGCATCGGCCTGACCTTGGCCAGGTAAGAGCAGTGGTCATTGCCCCTGACCCCTATGGGATGCTGTCTCCGGACATCTCATCTCAGACACCTTCCCTCTGCAGTGGTGGAACCTTCCCCTATGATGATGGCTCCAAGCAGGAGATCAAGAACAGCTTGTTCGTCGGCGAGAGTGGCAACGTTGGCACAGAGATGATGGACAACAGGATCTGGGGCCCCGGTGGCTTGGACCACAGTGGAAGGACCCTCCCTATAGGCCAGTAGGTTTGCAAGCGTGGCAGCTTCCTTGTTCTGCCTGTTTTTGTTCAGTCATGAAGTTGTGTCCGATTCTTTGTGACCTCACGCCAGGCTCGCTTATCCTTCCCCACCTGCTGGAGTTTGCTCAAACTCATGTCCATTGAGTTGGTGATGCCATCCAACCATCTCATCCTCTGTCACCGCCTTCTCCTTCTGCCTTCAATCTTTCCCAGCATCAGGGACTTTTTCCAGTGAATCAGCTCTTCATGTCAGGTAGCCAAAGTATTGGAGCTTCAGCTTCAGCATCAGCCCTTCCAGTGAATATTCAGGGTTGATTTCCTTTAAGATTGACTGATTTGATCTCCCTGCTGTCCAAGGGACTTGTGGCTTAACTTAAATGACAGCAGTGGAAGGAAAGATGCTAGTATGTGATCTCTACCTGTTGACTGTGAATTCCTCTGTCCTCTACTGGTCAGAGAAATCATGGAAACAATTGCAATTAGCCAGCAGAGAGGTGAAATCTAGAATGAGAGAGAGAAGTCAAAAAATTGTGTTGAAAGGGAGTCAGCAGCGGGGCAAGCTGTCAAAACATATAATGTGGTTCTGAGCCACATCCATGGGAATTTAGTGTCCAGGATGGGTGACCCTGGCTTCCTTTCTCCTTGGACAGCCCACTCACTTGGAGCATCTCACCCACCCCTGACAGTGGTGTGAGGATAGTCAGCCCTAAGCACTCGAAGGGGAGTAACCCAGAGGGCGACACAGCCGAGTCATGTCACATAGAGACAGGGATTTTCAAGCAGAAGATGGGACCAGACTTGGGGGAACAGCACGGGAGATGCTGTCACACAACCTGCCATGCACTTAGAAGATGAAACTCACCCTGTGCGTGCCTAAGAGTCAGAATTGGTTTTGTGCGGGAAAGAATTTTCTAGCCATCAGGTCTGTTAAACAGCAGAGTAGCAGGGCTGTCCTGGGGAGGGGGTCAGAGGCTCTCTATCGCTGGATGATAACCAGGTGACTGGGGCAGTGGGGGGGGCGGTGACTTGGAGAGGTGATGAGCTAGCAGAGCAAAGGGACTCGCTTAATTCCTCGGAAAACTGCAGGCTGAGTCAGCGGTAAGGATGGTGTTTCTGCTCAGACGTGAATTCAAGCCAGAGAGCGAGCCGCTGAGCCACAAGCAGCAGAGGGCTAAGATCGGCCCTTCCTGCCCCGCCCCCAAGTCTTCTCCTCTTTCTGAGAAATTTATCTTTCCTGCTCCTACAGATGAGACCCAGGCCTAAGCCCCCAGCCCTAGAGGGATGGGCATCTTTGAAAAGATTGTGAGGACAGACCCACAGTCTCCTTGGGCATGAGTGATCAAGAAACCCTTGTTTCTGTCTAGCCTAAGCAATGTAGCAATCCCTTCAGATCATTTTTACGAGCAACTCTGGGTCTGCGTATTTGGGTTTTCACACTGAGGGTTCCCAGCCTCCCAGGGCCAGAATGTCCTGATGACTTACAGAGGTGAGTTTGTTTATGGAGGCCTGACAGCTTGGTCAGACTCGGGCAGGTTCCTCCAACTGCGTTTGAGAGCAGGAGCCCAGGACTATGCAGACCAAATCATGGGGGATCCCTCCTATATAGGCCTGGGTTGGGGTCCCAGTGTAAAGTAAGCACACAGTTTAAATATAGAGCAAGTCAGAACGGGCTGCCCCTACAATACCTTAAATGGAAAGATGCCCGGAGCTGCTCCATGAAAACAGGATTCAAGGCGATGACATTAATCAATTACAAAGAGAAAGATACAGAAATACCAGAAGTCCTTGGCACACGATGTCCTGAAGGCACGTTGCCGAGACTGGCATGACCAGGCCCTTCCTTGGGGAAACTTGTCTGGATGAAGGGAGCCCAGCTCTGGAGATGGAGACAGCTGGAATGTGGTCTGTCTCCATGGACAGACCCCCTTCTCTGCTTTGTTTTCCTTCCTCTGCCCTTCCTTCTTTATGTTTACCATGGAAAGAGAGGTTCCTGGCCCAAAGTAGTTGTTGCTGTTGTTTAGTCGCTCAGTCATGTCCAATTGTTTGCAGCCCCATGGACTGTAGCCCGCCAGCCTCCTCTGTCCATGGGATTTCTCAGGCAAGAATACTGGAGTGTGTTGCCATTCCCTTCTCCAGGGGATCTTCCCCTCTCAGGGATTGAACCAATGTCTCCTGCATTGGCAGGTGGATTCTTTACCACTAAACCACCAGGGAAGACCCCCTGAAGTAGAGATACCAGTAAGAGAATAAAAATCAGGCTTGAAAAATGAACAAGGCTAGATTCGGGGCCAGGCCCAAGACGGATCTGCTCAGCCATCATAGGCCTGTGTTTTCCACACCCTGCTCAGGAGTCTGTGGCAAAGGAGAGCAGCATCTTGTGTCCCCTGCTGCACCCGCGGCAGGATTTCTGAGTCACTGCTTCTCCCACAGCCCTCCTACCTCCAGCTCCAAGTCTTTTGCCTCTTACTCCATCTTTCCCTGCCTCCTGGGTACCAGGGCTTTCTTGAGGTCCTCTGCCAATTCACAGGCTTGCCCTCCCCGTGGGTCCTGCCCTCTCTTCTAAGGGTGCTTGAAACATCACATGGAAGTTACTCTTCCATTTCACTATCACCTTCCATTCCGTGTCCTCCCTCTCCCTCGTTTCCCAAACCCAGCACACAGTCCATCGAAAGGCTTACTCACAGAGAGGAAACGCATCTGGGTCTTAATCTAATTAAATTGTTATAGCAACTAAAACTAAGGGGATAATGACTAATGGCTGTACTCTCCCGAGGGACATGATATTGATACTGGCACTCTCCAAGAATATTCACCATATTTATCTGATGACTCTTGATAGGATGGAAAGATTTGGGGAAATGTCTGTCCAGAACATCCCCCAAACCTCAAGCCAGCAATTAGACATCCATCCATCCATCTAATAATTCATCCAGCAATCATTTATTCATGTGACTGGTGGCTCAACAGTAAAGAATCTGCCTTGCAATGCAGGAGATATGGGTTCCATGCCTGGGTCAGGAAGATCTCATGGAGAAGGGAATGGCTCCCCACTACAGTATTCTTGCCTGGAGAATCCCAAGGACAGAGGAGCCTGGTGGCCTATATAGTCAATGGGGTCATAAAGAGTCAAACGCACCTGAGCACAGATGCATGCATACTGCATCCATAAATGCTTTCTTAGTGAATGATGAATCAACCATGTTGTGTTATAGGGGCAGTTTTGGGAGGTGGAGTAGGAATGAGGAACGACTTACCCAGAAAGTCTCTTACCACCCACCTTGGAGGGTGCAAACAACATGGCAGCCCGGCATGGCCATCAGCCTAACAGCTGACTCCCTTCACTCCACAGGAATTTTCCCATCCGAGGCATTCAGTTCTATGACGGCCCCATCAACATCCAGAACTGCACTTTCCGCAAGTTCGCAGCCCTGGAGGGCCGGCACACCAGCGCCCTGGCCTTCCGTCTGAACAACGCCTGGCAGAGCTGCCCCCACAACAACGTCACCAATATCGCCTTTGAGGATGTCCCGGTGAGTGGGCCTCCCCCCTGACCTGGGGCGGGCTCCCAGCAAACCCAGACTCAGCCAGTGATTCACGAGTCCCTGGGGGCCTGGAGTCAGAGCCATTGCCACCACCACAGGGGTTGAACATCCTCCTCCAAGCAGGTCAGGCCACGTCTCAGGTCTGTCTGCAGCCAAACTGGAAAAGTACAAGTGGAGGTTGCCCCACAGGTCAAGTCTGGGTGAATGCCCGCCTGCCCTCAGCCAGCTCAAAACCCACCCAAGCCTTGGCAGGAACTTTCCGCTGCCCTCAGAGTTCTGAGGCTCTATTCCTCCAAGGCTCTTGGGTTCAACCTCTGGAGTCTGGTGACTGGGCCACTTCAGTTGGCACAATTAATCTAAAAAAAACCAGCAGTTTCCGAAGGAATCTTTGCAGAAGAAGCTCTGTTTAATCTCTCCCGGAGACTGAAACATAAACAGGGCCCTCCTGGCCCTGGACGGCAGCAAATTAGGAGCCTGGGGTGAGGTGGTCAGGATGGAGGGCTGCCCCTGAGACGGGCAGGTCCAGGGCTCCGGGTACATTTTTTCTGGGTTACAGCATTCCCAGACCTCCCCCCTCCTCCCCCTGCTCCTGCCCTTTGCCTGTCTGCCCAGTTCCTGGCAGCTGAGGGAAAAGATGTGAAACTCAAGTTACTTAATTTCTTTACTCAGGCCATTGGAGGCCTGAAAGAGGTCAGTCATGGAACTCTCCAAGGGCTCATGTTGAAAGACTGCCTTCCTGCAACAGTGTACACTCACACACACATACCCACACACACTCACATACACATCCTCGCTCACACATATCCCCCTGACATGTGTTTGTGTTATATATATATGTAACACTCATGCAAACGCTCACCACCACCTCAACCTCATTTCCTCTCTGTCTCTGTCACACACACACTCCTCTGCCCACCTCCCCGCCCCCGGCCGTCTTTTGAGCCACGTGTCATAGTACTCTCTGGGGTTGCACACAGCAGCCAGCCCTCCAGCGAGTAGAGGCCAAAACCGCATGCTGGGCCTGAGGGCCGAAGCACAGCAGACGTTTGACTGTCTTTCTGGCTCCATCTGAAGGGTCAGCCATGCGGTTTCCTGCACTGCCCTGGAGCCTCTCTGCTTTGGCTGGTTGGTAGCATCAGCAGAAATCGGGAACTTCACCCTGGCCCGCCAATGGCCACTACCGCCCACCCTCCACCTTCTGGTTCAGCCTCACTTTCCCGGTTTCTGTTTAGATTACTTCCAGAGTTTTCTTCGGGGAGCCCGGGCCCTGGTTCAACCAGCTGGACATGGACGGGGATAAGACATCGGTGTTCCACGATGTGGACGGCTCCGTGTCCGAGTACCCCGGCTCCTACCTCACCAAGGATGACAACTGGCTGGTCCGGCACCCAGACTGCATCAACGTTCCGGACTGGAGAGGCGCCATCTGCAGCGGGCGCTATGCACAGGTGGGTGGGGCTGCGGGGTGCGCCTCCTCGGGGTCACTGTCATCTGCGTGGGACAAGCATTGAGCCAGGCCAGAAAGAGACATGGGCTTCTTCTTTTTGAAAAATTCATTTTATCTATTTATTTTTTTTGACTGTGCTGGGTCTTTGTTGCTGTGCACAGGCTTTTCTTTAGTTGAGGCGAGCAGGGGCTTCTCTCTGGGCGCGGTGCCCAGGCTTCTCACCGTGCTGGCTTCTCTTGTTGCAGAGCACAGGCTCTAGAGTGCAGGCTTCAGGAGTTGTTCTTGTAGGATATTCCCGGAGCAGGGGTCAAACCTGTGTCCCCTGCATTGGCAGGCAGATTCTTTACCACTGAGCCACCAGGAAAGCCCCAAAGGCTTCTTCTTTTATTTTTTTTAAATTTTATTGGAAGATAGTTACTTTACAATGTTGTCTCAGTTTCTGCTGTACAGCAGAGTGAATTAACTATCCATATACATATATGCCCTCTTTTTTAGATTTTCTTTCCATTTTAGTCACTACAGAGCATCAAATAGAGCTCCCTGTACTTACAGTAGGTTCTCAATAGCTATCTATTTTATACATAGTGTCAATAGTTATCTATTTTATACATAGTGTATATATGTCAATCCCACTCTCCCAATTCATCACCAAAAAATCTACAAACAATAAATGCTGAAGAGGGTGTGGAGAAAAGGGAACCCTCTTACTCTGTTGGTGGAAATATAAATTGGTACAGCCATAACAGAGAACAAAAAACTAAAAATAGAACTACTGTATGACCCAGAAGCCCCACTCCTGGGCACATAAGTGGAGAAAACCATAATTCAAAAAGATACATGCACCCCAATGTTCATTACAGCACTATTCACAAGAGCCAGGACATGGAAGCAACCTAAGTGCCCATCAACAGAGGAATGGATAAGAAGATGTGGAACATACACAATAAAATAATACTCAGTCATAAAAAGGAATGAAATTGTGCCATTCTTTATTCTTTTTATTTTTTCTCTCCACCCAATAGGACTTTCAAAAAGCCCAAGTGAAAACACTTTGTAAGCAGAGGTCAGGGTCCTGCACTTATTTTGTGACCTCGGGCAAGTTACCTAAACTCCTGAAGCCTCTGTTTTCTTATATGTAAAATCAGGATAATAGTTGAACTCTCTTAGTGAGCATGTAAGTGCCCCACCAGTCCTCTCCACAAGAAATATAATACAGGCACATGAGCTCAAATGTTCCAGGAGTTACATTAAAAAGGAAAAATAAATGAGTAAAATTTATTTTAATAATAGACTCTATTTAACTCAATATATTCCAAATGCCCTCATCTCAACATGTAATCAGCATAAAAAATCATTAATGAGGCATTTTACATTCATTTTTTTTTCCTGTCCCAAGTCTTCAAAATTCTCTGCATATTTTATGCTTGTAGCCCGTTCAGTTTGCATTCAAATTTTCTACAGTTAAAGTCAAAGCTAGTCCTACCAAAACAATAAAGCTGTGTTTCAGGGAAAACTCTCTTACACCACTTGTGAAATTTAAATTAATTAAAACGAAATTTAAAATCTGGGGCCTCCTCCACACTGCCCACATTTCCAGTGCCCAGTGGCCACGTGGGCAGCAGGCAAGGAAAGTGCCAGGAATGTGAAAATATTGGTGACTATATTGATGTTCTGTGGAGGAATAACCAGGATTGGACGAGCAAAAGGAACGAGTCTCCAAGGAGACAAAGAACTGTAAGATGAGGAGGGTGGTGAGCCTGGGGGCCCCAGTGGGGGCAGGAACAGTCAGGAATGAGGGAGTCTTCACCGCCACTCCACAGGCCGGCACTTATCACCACTGTGGCCATCCGCATCCACAGTGGGCGTTAGAGGAAAGCTAAAGGGGGACTTCCTAGAGGTTGGATGGTGAACTCCCACTCTCACTGCCAAGGGCCCGGGTTCATTCCCTGGTCGGGGAGCTAAAGTCAAAAAAGAAAGAGAAGGAAAGTGCTAAGGGTGGTAAGGTGGTTTGATATCTGGGGAGAGACAGAGCAGGGAGCTAGGGAAAGGGCCATGGTGGGGCGAGGTGGGCCCCTGGGTGTGCTGAGAATAGATGCCAGCAGAGGCAGGAGGGGCTGGCGTTAGCAAGAGAAGGGCACAGGTGTTTCCTTCCACAGTAGAAGGGGAGGTGATACATTGAAGGGGGCCTGAGCCAGGGGGTCTGCAGAGAGCAATCAGGTTGGAAAGAGTTGCTGCAGAGACTGGGAAATGCTGACAGAGGCCTGCGGAAGGAGTGCTAGGCCATGCTACAAACCCAGTGGAGACAGCTGATGGAGCCTGGAGGGGCACCCCTCCCCACTGCGAGACTTCCTCAGGCCCGCCCCAGTGCCCTTCAGGGGAGGCGGACCCGTGGAATGGTCCAGGCCAAGGGGCTGCTGCGTGTGTGGGCAGGCCAAGGGGTCTGACGCTCCGGGAGTGAGCGGGTGACGTGATGGTCCAGGGCAGCTCAGAAGGGAAGTGTGGTCGGAAGGGAGCTGATGGATGGGAGTCATGACCCACATAATTAAAGGGTGACCAGACCCTTACACCTTGCAGCCGCACTCTGAAAGTGACAGCATCCCTGATTCAGGGCCGAGACATCCCGTGTGGAGGGAGCCTTGATCTTGAGCTTCCTTCCCACCTTTCTTACAGATACGTTGCTCATCTTCTGTGGAAAAGGGCTGACCGAGTTTGGAGGTTATCAGAACTTGCTGCTGGTTATTATTAATATTCTCCTTTCCAGAGAGGGTGGGATGCATTGAGAGAGTAACATTGAACCATATACGCTACCATATGTAAAAGAGATAGCCAGTGGGAATTTGCAGTTTCATGCAGGGAGCTCAACCCGGTGCTCTTTGACAACCTAGAGGGGAGGGGTGGGGTGCAACATGGGAGGGAGGTTTAAGAGGGAGGGGACATACGTATACCTATGGCTGATCCATATTGATGTATGACAGAAACCATCACAATATCATAAAGCAATTATCCTCCAATTAAAAATAAATTAAAAACATAAAAGGATGAGAAAAGAACATGTAAACACTAAAAAAATAATCATGATAATATCCTTCCTCCACTTTACAGCTTACCACAGGCTTTAAGATGCAATGCCTTTACACGCTTAGACTCATGACAACTCCATGTTAGGGCAGGGTTGAAGTTCTTCATCCCATTTTACATGTGATAAAAGCAGAAAGGAAGAGAACTCCTTCTTTCCAAAGGCACAAGGTTATTGAATCTTGATGTGATGTTTTCTCTTGGCCGCAGCCACAGGGATGTCACCTGATGAATATGGGACAGATCCTAAAACAGGACACGGTGTTTTAGTTTATTTGCTTCTTGGCTGCACTGGATCTTTGTTGCGGCATGTGGTCTTTCTCTAGTTGTGGTGCTCAGGGGCTTCTCTAGTTGCAGAGCATGGGCTCTAGAGCATGAAGGTTGGATAGCTGTGGGGCGTTGGCTTAGTTGTTCTGTGCCATGTGGGATTTTATCTCCCCAATAGGGAATCGGACCTGTTTCACCTGCATTGGAAGGTAGATTCTTAGCCACCGGGCCACCAGGGGAGTCCTGGATGAGGTGTTGTTTGTTTTTTAATGGATTTTTAAAATTGAAGTATACAGTTGATTTGGGGGCTTCTCAGGTGACTCAGGGAGAAGGAAATGGCAACCCAGTCCAGTATCCTTGCCTGGGATATTCCATGGACAGAGGAGCCCAGTGGGCTACAGTCCATGGGGTCGTGAGAGTCAGATATGACTTAATGACTAAACCACTACCACCCACCAGGTGGCTCAGTGATAAAAAAAAAAAAAAAATGCCTGCCAGTGCAGGAGACTCAGGTTCAATCCCTGGGTTGGGAAGATCCCCTGGAGAAGGAAATAGCAACCTATTCCAGTATTCTTGCCTGGGAAATCCCATGGACAGAGGAGCCTGGTGGGCTTCAGTCCATGGGGTCACAAAAGAGTTCAACACAAGTTAGCGACTAAACAACAGCATAGTTGATTTACAAGGTTGTGCCAATCTCTGCTGTAAAGTGACTCAGTTATACTCATATATACTTTATTTTCAGGGTCTCTTTCCCATTATTGTTCATCACAGGAATCTAGTTTCCTGGGCTATACATGGGGACCCTCTTGTTTATCCATTCTAAATATCATAGTTTGCGTCTACCAACCCTCGACTCCCAATCCATCCTTCCCCCTCCTCCCTCCCCCTTTTGGCAGCCGCAAGTCTGTTCTCTATCAGGACACGGTGTTTTAAACCAAGGGTGGCTCAAAGCAGTCGGGCTCTTCTGTCCCCTGGACTCAGTGGCTCACAGTCTTGCTTGCATGTTTGCCTCTGAAATGAGACACCATCGGTCACCTGATGTGTGCCAACAGCCACAGGGACCGGCCACTCGAGCCAGACACTGAGGATGAGGGAGAAGTCGGCCACATGCCAGGCTCTTTCTCAAGTGCAGACAGGACGGCAGCTGGTTACAGGGGAGTTGCTTCTGCAGCAGAAGCGTGAAAATCCTCCCTCCCCTCCTCCTCCTCCCTGATCCCCCTGACTTTCCCTGCAATTTGCTCTCTGACAATTAGGCAGACACCCCCCAAGTTCCCACTGGTCTCCCCTCAACAGAGCACTTTTTTGAAGATGAACGGAGCGGGTGGGCTGGCTTGCACAGAATAGCTGGGGCCGCATTCACCAGCAGAAAGAGACACCCCCTTATTTGGCCTCCTCTCATTCAAGCTTTCTAAAAGGACTCTGTGAAGAGCAAGTGCTTGTGAAAGTGTACTCTGTGCTCAGATGTTAACCAGACGCTCCCGGGATGACCCCTCGTAATTGCCCCGTTGTGTGTTTCCTTTTTGGGCTCTAAAAGATGTACATTCAGGCCTACAAGACCAGTAATCTGCGGATGAAGATCATCAAGAATGACTTCCCCAACCACCCTCTCTATCTGGAGGGGGCCCTGACCAGGAGCACGCACTACCAGCAGTACCAGCCAGTCATCACCCTGCAGAAGGGCTACACCATCCACTGGGACCAGACCGCCCCCTCCGAGCTCACCATCTGGCTCATCAACTTCAACAAGTGAGTGGGGGGGCCTCATAGGAGCAAGGTGACCTGGGGACAGCTGCCCTGGCCCCGCTCAAAGCTATGGTGATAACAGGGCCTAGTTTCAAAGTCCTGGGCTTACTGCTCACAGAATCCCAGGCTAGCCCACCCCTGCACGAGGATATACCTAGAGGGCTTGACATCACCTAGTGGTTAAGAGGCAGAAGACCCGGGATGAGGCCCTGTTCCACATGTGGATGACCTCGCACAGGGTGTCTGACCCTCGGAACCTCAGTTCCTTCTTCATCTAGGAGACGAGCCTACATAGTGTTACTTTGCAGAGTTGTAGTGAGGATGGAGTGTGAGAGTGTACGGCAGGCGTTTCACCCAGCACCTGGCTTTACGAAGTGCTCGATGTATGGCAAAACCCCCCAGCATTCCCATTTTACAGAGAGGGACGAGACTCTGTGAGGCGAAGGGGTAAAGCTGAGGGCATCTGGAGAGGGCTTCATGTATTTGTTTATGTCACGTATCTTCTGTGCATGAACATCATTAACTTGGCACAGTATTCCCATGAGACAGATATTTATCAGATGCAGAAAAGAAGACCCAGAGAGCTGAGATGGGCCCCACAATCAGGTTGAACCAGGAGGGGCTGAATCCAGATCTTACAGACCCTGGTTTTTTTTACTCCAGCCCTGTTGAAGTGAAAAAGTGAAAGTGTTAGTTTCTGAGTCTTGTCTGACTCTTTGCAACCCTCTGGACTATGGCCCACCAGGCTCCTCTGTCCATGGAATTCTCCAGGCAAGAATACTGGAGTGGGTAGCCGTTTCTTTCTCCAGGTGATCTTCCTGACCCAGGGATTGAACCCAGGTCTCCTGCATTGCAGGCAGATTCTTTACCATCTGAGCCACTAGGGAAGCTCCTAACCCTGTTGAAAGAAGGTCTTTTTATTTTTCCTAGCCAGTGTTCCACATGGAACACACAGTGCAGACCCTGGGGACACCCCACTGACCCATTGCCATCATCCACTCCAGCCATCATTTCTCCCTCTGTCCTTGAACACTGTGTGACCCGGTCATGACCAAGAGCAAGTGCTCTTTCAAAACTCCGCACTGGAAAGTAGACATGCCATTCAGTGGAGACCGCTTCGGTCTTTGTCCAGTGCACACCCAAGAGGCCCTGTGACTGGGACATTCTCACTCGTCACCTGAGACTGTGCTTCCGGTTCTAGGGGCGACTGGATCCGAGTGGGACTCTGCTACCCCCGGGGCACCACCTTCTCCATCCTCTCGGACGTCCACAATCGCCTGCTGAAGCAGACGTCCAAGACGGGCATCTTCGTGAAGACCTCGCAGATGGACAAAGTGGAGCAGAGCCCCCCTGGCCGCAGCCACTACTACTGGGACGAGGACTCGGGGTGAGGCGCCCTCTCAGGCTGTCCCCTAGCCTTTCCGGTAATCCCAGACCCACCGTGCAGTGGGCAACCCAATACCCTTTCCCAGGCACTTCTGACCTCAGGCGGATTGAACCATCCACCAGTGACATTGTTTTTAAAGCTGTGAAACTTTGGGAGGAAAATAAGCATGCTCTTAATAGACACATGGATTGTAGGGAATCCACCTATTTTAGGAGAAACAGGGTGAAAGCAGTGAATCTTAGAAGTGCGAAAACGTGGCACATGACCTCAACTCCTTACACCCCAGTCGGAGCAGATGATATCATCCTTGATTCAGAAATAAGCAGAGAAGGCACAGGGTGAAGGGTAACGACTTGTTCAGAGAACCTGGCACGAACACGGCACGGCTGGTTTTGAGCACAGACCTCTCTGTACCCCCACGTCCTCCCCTTTTTGCTGAACTACACTAGGTCCTGTTCAGTAGGGACATCGTGGGGACAGAGTCCCTGTTCCTGGAGACAGGGAGCTAGGAGGTCACCTTCCCTAGACAGAGAGAGTTTTACTCTGATATCTTAAGAATGCTGACATGTCTGCAGAGCTATGAGCCTGTTGTTAGCCAACTCTCCAGGGACTAAGGGTAAAGGATTGTTTCATGGCCATCTTTTCCATTCTTTAAAAAAAATTTTTTAAAAATATTTTTATTTATTTATTTGGCCGACTGGGTCTTAGTTGTGGCTCATGGCATCTTTAGTTGAGACATGCAAACTCTTAGTTTCAGCATGTGGGATCTAGTTCTCTGACCAGAAGGGATCGAACCCAGGCCCCCTGCACTAAGCCAAGAGTCTTAGTCACTGGACCATCAGGGAAACTGCTGTACTTTCTTTTCCATTCTTGAATTGAAATCAATGATAAGGAAATAGAGGATGCTTAGAAATATCTGTAAAGATAGGGCTTTATCAATTTGATTAAAGGGAAATTCAGATTTGAAAATCAGAAGTGTAAGTAAAAATGCTGGGGTCCAGAGAGGCAGCATAGAGCACCCCTTCCCCACGTCAGTTCTAAACCAGTGTTGGGGCAGACAGGACAACAGGTGAAGAGAGACCTGTCTCACTAATGACAGAGCTACTGGTGAGCAGAGCTTCCCAATACTGGGTGCCTCTACCCAGCCCTAGGCTACTTATTTCATGAGAGCGGCCATACATTGACACTGAAACCAGCGTTGTGATTCATAAGTAGCCCTGAATGAGCCATCACGCGATGCTGGAGCCGTTTTTCTATAAGCTTTGAAAGGGCAACTAATTTTTTTTTGTTCGTTCTTACCTGAAAACTCTTCATTTGACCATATGATTTTTGAAAAACAAAATAGCACACCAAGATAAAAGATGAAACAAGAGTTCAGATAACTCAGCTATGAAGCTCCTAGTCCAGTGGAGGAGAAAAGCTTGCCGAAGGAAACCTGGTGATGACTGTAGACCCATCTGATGTCCCATGGGAAAGCCTGTTTTTCAAGGAGTCAGCATACTCTTTTTGATATTCCAATGCCTGTGCCAAAATATTAAAGGAAAGCATCCCATGTTCATATGACTGTGGTATTTTTGAATAAAACTCATTCTTTTTGATACCCATGGAGATTACATGGTCTTTAGGGTTTAGGACCTGGGTAATGTTCACGCTTGCAGTAATCTATGAAGATAACGAATGCCATAGGAAATAACTTCCAAGTGACGTGTAAATAGTAAGGAACGCTTCCCTGATGACTGAGTGGTTAAGAATCTGCCTACCAATGCAAGAGAGTTGGGTTTAATCCCTGGGTCAGGAAGATCACCTGGAGAAGGAAATGGCAACCCACTCCAGTATTCTTGCCTCGGAAATCCCATGGACAGAGGAGCCTGGCGGGCTATAGTCCTTGGAGCCACAAAGAGTCAGACACGACTTAGCGACTAAACAACAACGGGGGACACGGGGGGCAGACCAGAGCCTCCCCCCACCCCACCCCATCGGCTGACTTATATACCCACGCCCAGCAGCCCAATGAGTCACTCCACTTTCCCTGGGAAGACGCCAGTGAGGGGACAGGATGGGCCCAGGATTGTAGAAAAATCCCTCCATATGAAAACTAGAGAAGGAATTAAATAGCCCTCATACAACAGCAGAAACTATTATGATTGAAAAAATGTAAATAAGATGAAGTCTTCATCACACCATCTATACATAATATCTTCTTTTAGGATCATGAGAATTGCTTTGTTCCAGAGGTGTGAATTTTTCAAGTGGAAACTGCCACTAAACAAGTTGAACCTTTTTTGATCAAAAAATTTTTAAATTTATGATTTTCCCCTTCGAGCAGATTCTGCTGCTTAATTTACCCTTTTTATTGGTTGCTTAGCTCATCATTATACCTACTGATTATCACACTGGGCTTTAATTCAGTGATAGCCTCAGGGACAAGCTGGGTTGTAGAATGCTTGTTTCCTGTGTAGAAAGCCAAACTCTTAGGCTTTTTGAATTCTTAGGGCTGTTTTCCGTGATCTTTCTGCCTGACAAATATGTTGCTCTTTCTTACGTTCTGAGCACCTGCCTTCAATGGCTACCTTCTATTCTGCTATGGCCTAGGACACCTGATAACCAGCTTGTTATAGCTGGAGAAGTGTCAAGTTAGGAAGCCAGAGAGCATTCTCCTCACCAGGCACAGGGTGGGGATAAAATGCCAGCTCTGCCCCTTCTGTACTGTGTGGTCCTGGCAAGTCGCTTCACTTCTCTGAGCCATGGAGATGTGAGAAATGGGGGTGATAACAGTGCCTGCCGGACTAGATTGTCTGAGGGTTAAATGAGACAATATGTCCGTTGATGGCATGTGCCTAGCATAGCATAGCGTACGTGCTTGGAAAATGAAAATGGTCGGTACTAGCTTTTTCTAGTACTGTGGCCAGCACACAGCGCGGAGGCAGAGGGAGGAAGAAAGCGGGTGGGGGGAGGAGGAAGATGCGGATACCAAAGGGAACCGCCCGCTCTGCTCCTGTGTGCAGGCTGCTTTTCCTGAAGTTGAAAGCTCAGAACGAGAGAGAGAAGTTTGCCTTCTGTTCTGTGAAGGGCTGCGAGAGGATAAAGATTAAAGCTCTGATCCCAAAGAATGCAGGCATCAGCGACTGCACAGCCACGGCCTATCCCAAGTTCACGGAGAAGGCCATTGTGGACGTGCCCATGCCCAAGAAGCTCTTCGGTTCTCTGCTGGTGAGTGGCCAACAGTCAACCGAGCCCCAAGCCCCTCAGGGTCCTCTCTAGACCTCTGCTCCCCTCTTAAAACCCTTTCCCATGGCTGAGGGGTTACAGGGAAGTGAGGGGGCCGACCAGCCCTCAAGCTGGACGTTGGACCCCCCAAACCTGACACTCGCCCTGGGTTTTTGTTTTTTCTCCAGAAGACAAAGGACCACTTCCTGGAGGTGAAGATGGAGAGTGCCAAGCAGCGCTTCTTCCACCTGCTGAACGACCTGGCGTACATCCAAGTAAGCCCGCGACCCTGCCAGGGGCGTCTCTACTCACTGAGACCTGGCGTCAGTGCCTAGGGCTGTGGTTGCCAGTGTTTGCCAGCCAGGTGGCTGAAGACAACAGAACCCCATCCCCGCACAGTTCACAAGCTGGATGCCCGACACCACGGGGCTGGCAGGGTTGTCTCCTCCTGCAGGTACTGAGAGCGAGTCCTTCCCTGGCCTCCTCCAGCTTCTGTGGCCACCAGCAGCCCCAGACGCATCCCCCCTTCCCAGCTCACAGCTGTGTTCCCCCAGCCTCCGCCCCTGTCTTCATGTGATCTTCTCCCCCGTGTGACTGAGTTTCAGCCCGCGCCCTCTTCCTTGTCCTTATAAGGACATCCGCCTTTGGATTTAGGGCCCATCCAAAATCCACACACACACACACACACACACACACACACATCCTTCAGCCACTACTCAGGGCTGCAGGAACTGACCGAAGTGGGTTTTATGCCTTGAACAGCTGCACTGGCGCCCTCTGCCTTCAGAGCCTACGTGGGACCCATGTGGGTAGGACAGCCTCAGGGCTCTGATGCCTTCAGGACCCCCTCCCTGCCTCCACGTCACACTCTGAGTTGCCTGTCGTCTGCAGGTGGACGGGAAGAAGTACCCCAGCTTGGAAGATGGCATCCAGGTGGTGGTGATTGACGGGAGGCACGGGCAGGTGCTGAACCACACCGGCTTCAGGAACGCCATCCTGCAGGGCATCCCCTGGCAGCTCTTCAATTACGTGGCGACCATCCCCGACAAGTGAGTCTGGCCGAGGCCCCTCCCTGTCCCTGGGGCCTGCATCATAGTCCAGGCTGAGGAAGCTTAGGGAGCCTCACACACTGCCCACGGCTTCCCAGATGGCTCATTGGTAAAGAATCCGCCTGGCAATGCAGGAGACACTAGTTCAGTTCCTGGGTCAGGAAGATCCCCTGGAGAAGAAAATGGCAATCCAGTCCAGTATTCTGGCCTGGAGAATTCCATGGACAGAGGAGCCTGGCGGGCTACAGTCCATGGGGTTTCAAACAGTCAGACAAAACTGAGCGACTAAACAATAACAACAGCGGTCTGCCCATCCATGATGGGAGCTGGCCAGGAAGCCTTCCTACCTGGTGCCTCTGATATGGGAGCCCAGGGCCATTGTGAATGTAAGTCAGGCTGAGTCTGCTAGCTACACATGGGAAGCCTGCCCCGGCTCTCCGCCCCCACCCGGCACACTCTCCCAGTGTGAGCTCATCCCCGCCCGCACTCTTGCTGCAATCCAAATGTTGGTGGCTGCCAAGCCTCTCCAGCCCCCGTCTCCCTCCTAAGTGCCAGATATTTTTATCCAACGGCCACTTGGACTCCACCACCCAAATGTCCCCTATGGAACGAACTGAATTCTCATCATTTTTTTTTTTAAATCCTCTAAACCAGCCACCCCTCTTGGCCACATTTTGGTGAAATCGTCATCTCCCATCCAGGCAACCAGGCTACACCAGAGTCCAGGCATCACATTTGGTTCTGGTCTTTCATTTTGACATCACCACACTCAGTAGCCACACCTGACTCTGCCGGCATCGCGGCTTCCCTGCTCATTATCCCATGACGTCCTCTCCATCACCTCCAAACAGTCCGCCACCCACGCTGTCAGCACAGCGACCCCACAGACGCCCTTGCCCACCCTCCCCCACTGGAATCCACCCACTATACTGGGCGGGGGGCATTGAGCTTCTTAAACACAGGTGTCCCCTGTCCCCTTTCCTGGAGGTAATTTCCTTGCCACCTTCCAAAACTAACTCACACATCACCTGTTTAGTGAGGTCTCTTCTGATCCAAACTAAAGTTTCTACCCATCCCTCCCTGCACAGAGGACCAGTGGATGTATCTGCTCCTTCATCTAGGGTCTGGATTTTTATTTTTTAAAAGCCTTTTATTTTATATTAGCGAATAGCCAATTAAATGTTGTGATAGTTTCAGATGGACAGCAAAGTGACTGACCCACACTATACATGCATCCATTCTCCCCCAAACTCCCCTCCCATCTGGGCTGCCACATAACTTTGAGCAGAGTCCCATGTGCTGTATAGTAGGTCTTGGCTGGTTATCCATTTTAAATACAGCAGTACGGGGGTCATATCCAACTCGTATTTTCATTTCTGATATAATGGAGAATTCACTCCAAAGCCACAACCTGGACTAGCAGGCAGTCTGAGTGCTTCTTGTGGTACCTGTCATCCAGGAGGTGCTTGGAAAATATTTACTGATGAAAACAAATGTGCTTCCCAGGTGCTATATGAGGGCCTGACTTGAACTGGACACTGTGTGAGATTCCAAAGACAGGGGTGGTGCTTGACCACCTTTGGTCAGAGCTTCTTAGCATCATGTTTTCACACGCAGATTCATACTGAAGCAGGAGATCAGCCTATCTGGGGGAAAAGAGGATCACCTAGAGATTTTTAGTTTTCGTGCCTTTCGGGGCCAGCGGACTTTTCCTGGAAATGAAATAGGATGCAGAAGCCTAGAATAAGAAAAGGAAATGCAGGAACTTCCCTGGTGGTCTGAATGGTTAAGAATCTGCCTTGTAATGCAGGAGACATTACAAGGGTTTGATCCCTGATCAGGAACTGAGGTGCAGAGCAACTAAGCTCCAGTGCGTTGCAACTACTGAGCCCAAGCAAATTAAAAAAAAAAGTAAGAAACCGAAATGCAGAGCTGCTCTGTTGAAAACCAGGGGTGAGAGGCGTGCGGCCTCCCCATCCAGGGCTCCTGTCAGCCGGTGCTGCAGCCCAGGGACAGCCCTCACCAAGTACCTGCTATGAAGCACGCCCTGGGTTGGCGCGGGTACTCAGGCAAGAACCAGGTACCCCCCAGACCTCAGGGAGAGCAGCAGGGCTTGAAGGAATAACATAAGGCAGGTCCTGCCCCACTGTCCCCGCAGGTCCCAGCCAGGTGGCCCCACCTTCCCACCCCTCCCATGGGGCCGCCCCAGCACCAGGGCTCCAGGGCCCCAGGGAAAGGAGGAGGCAACTGCTCCCACCAGAACCTTCCAGGATAGCTTCCGGGGGCTGCCTCTGTCAGCACCCCTTGGCAACCTTGTGTTGACAGGTGTGGGGGGCTCAGTGGGCATGAGAAGCTCAGGCCAGGCATAGAGGGGCCCCTGGAGAGTACAAGCAACTTCTGGTGCTGCCAGGATGCCGGGGCACATGAGTAACTCCGTCCATCTCCCTCCCCACTCCCAGAGGGCATGCTCTTCACTTGAGTCCAGCCCAGCAAGGAGGCTTAACTGAGCCAAAGGGGTGTTAGCTTCGTTTTTGAATGGGAGCGACAGGGACAGTCTCCTGGGAACAGAGCCCGGATCCAGAATCCAGAGTCAAGGGTGTTGGCAAAGCACTGCCCTCCTCCTCCCCAGCCCTCTGTGATCCAGAGGAGCCTGGGCGGCCCAGCTCCCCTCCTCTCTGCTCTTCCCACACACGAGCTCTTTACTTTTTGTCAGCTCTCCTTCTGCTCCCCATGGGACACGTATGGGGGTAACAACGGCTTCCAGAGTCCTATACAGTTTTTCCATGTCTGGACTGCGGTCTGTGGTTATAGGATTCCTCTAAGAGGAAAACTAGAAGCCCCAGTGGGCCTCTGCCCATTTCTGTTCCTGGGGGAGGTGTGCATTTCCTGCCGTCTGGCACAGCAGGCTGCATGGACCCCCACAATGGCCATTCTCCAGCACTTTGGCCTGATCGCACCCAGGCCAGGGGACTAGAGATCTCAGCTCCTCAGCAGGATTCTTGCAAGTCGAGACCTTCAGTCTGGGCAGCCCCAGGCCTGCTCCTCCTCCTACCCCAGGCACGGCTCCCCTTCGGCAGGTCATCCTAGCTATTGGCTTGGCCAAAGAATTCATTCAGGTTTTTCCATTCTTTTTGTTCAACCCAGTGCTTAGTAACCACGTGTCTTCATCTGCCCATTTGTAGCATGGAACAGTCACGCTGTCCTGCCTGAGTGGAGACAGGGGGGCATGAACTTGAGGGGTTAACCCTCCCCTGAGCACAGGGTGACTCAACACTCTGCTTCTTCCATCACCACATTTCCATCGGGTCCTACACAATCCTTGTACCTTCAGGTTAAGAGATGCACACTGAAGTTGTTTGTGTGCTGGGCTCTGGCATGGATGCTGGTCCCCGATGGTGGGCTCTGTGTGCCAGCTCTTCCCTCTTTGGGGACAGCCATGGAGCAGCACTGAACTGAGAGCAGGCTCAGAGAGAAGATCACGGGCACCAATTGCAGCCAGACGTGTGGGAGGGTGTTCAGGATGTCGGTCATCACATTGGAAAGAGCTGGTCAGCTCGGCACACAATCCTGCTCTCCCCTGGTCCCTGGCAGGGCTCTGGGCACTGCTGACTCAAGTCCCACCAGCCACCATGCAGCATCCCTGCCCGGGAACCCCTCACCCCACTTTGTCATCCAGTCCTCTCATTTGTCCTTTCTGGTTCAGTTCCATAGTTCTCATGGCATCAAAGGGAAGATACATCTCCAGAGGCCCGTGGACCAGAGTGCTGGAAAAACTCGGGGCACACAAGGGGCTCAAACTGAAAGGTAAGGGTTCTTGCATTGACCCTGAGTCTGGATGCCCAGGCCTCCTGCTGAGGCCAGAACACTTCCCCCCAAACCTGGTGTGACCTTAGAATCTTCAACACAACCAGCAGTCCACAGTTGTGCAGGGCAAGAGGCTACCTGGTCACCATCCCTGCCCTGCAGCAATGCCATTCTAACATGTGATCAGAAACCCGAAGGAAATTGATAGAGTCACTTACCCATCCACTCAGCAAGTGGCCCTTTTAATCCAACAAAGTATCAGCAGAAAGGACTTCCCTGGTGGCTCAGTATAAAGAACCCGCCTGCCAATGCAGGAGACATGAGTTCCATCCCTGGGTCGGGAAGATCCCCTGGAGGAGGAAATGGCAACCCACTCCAGTATTCTTGCCTGGAAAATTCCCTGGACGGAGGAGCCTGGTGAGATACGGTCCTTGGGGTCACAGAGAGTCAGACACGACTTAGCGAATGAAAAACAATAACCCACAGAAAAGGGGCTCAGTTTGACCCTCCTGTCTCAGTTCCTGCTACCTGGATCGGCCAGAGTCACTGCCTCGGCCCCAGCTTTCCTGCCAATGGCCAGCGTTCGTACAGTCCTTTGTAGCTGGCAAAGCTCTCCTTTGCAAATATAGATGGCTTGCCCAACGTCACACAGCTCTTCTGCCATAAAGCCTGGCACTGGCCCCTCGGGGAGGAAGCCAAGCAGGACAAAAACGTCAGCATTTCATCGCCATCATCACAGACTGTGCGCCGAGAGAGTCCTTGGGGAGGCTGGGAGGAGGCCAAGCGACCTTCCTGATAGTAATGCCCACTGCATTGGGTTGGTCAAAATGTTCATTTGGGTTTTCCATACGATGTTATAGAACATCGTATTTGTTTCTGGTTTTGTTTTTTTTTTAAACAGAAGAACGTGACTGAACTGTTTGACCAACCCAATAGTTATCATGTAAACGCCCAGCCTTGTGCCTTGCTGAACATCCTATAAAGATCTGTCATTCATTAATAACCTGCATGACAGTTTATTGTGATTTCCATTTAAGGTAGAGCCACTCAAGAATTAGTCATTTAAGATTAGAATTTGGATCCTAATATTCTAACTCAAAGCCAGCCATCCTTAGCAGCCAGGCCATCCTAACTGCAAAACACATCAAAGCTAGCAGCTAGAGGCCTGGGAAGCTTATCCCAGGCCTCTCACAGAGAAAATTCAGAAACAGTGAAAGTCCTTCCAATGAGCCAAAACAGAAAACAAGGAAAAGAGAAGCGTCTTCCCCAGCCCAGTACTGAAAGCATCTAGGGGGCCTGTGTGCCTTAAATTAGGACCCTGGGACTTCCCCAGTGGTCTAGTGGTTAAGAATCTGCCTTCCAATACCAGGGGCGCAGGTTCAGTCCCTGGTCAGGGAACAAAGATCCCACATGCTAGAAGACTGGGCAAAAAAAAATCAATTAATTAAGACCCTGTTGCCAAAAACTGATGAACATAAAGGTGACGTTGTTCAGTCAAGGGACACTTTCCCAGGGTGATGCATGTGTGTGGCCTACCAGGCGAGGCCTTTCCCTTGTCAACGTGGATACCCACATCCCTTGGATGGGGCCAAGCTCTGAGCTGTGCGACAGAGGGCCCTGCGTGGGGCTTGGGATTCTAGAGCTCTGGCTGGGCCACACCATCTGCTCAGGGCCCCTGGGCAAATTTATCTGCTGCTCAGAACTTCCTTCTAAAGCCACAGGATATTGGAGCCAGGGCAGAGATCTTGTAGTTGAATGCCATTACTTGACAGATTGGGACACAGGGCTTCAGAGAGGAGCAGGCACTTGCTGCTAATTGTAGGGTCAGCTTGATGGCAACTGGTTTATTGGGGGGATCCCCTGCATAGAGCAGAGCGAGCACTCCACACAGGTGGCTGGAGGCTCAGGTGAGACCCTGTGTGCCCCGTACAGACCAACGCCAGGCACCATTGGTAACATGGCACAAAACTCTTCCCAGGGGGACACAGTCCATTGCAGCTAGAGAAGGGGGTACCTGGTGGGGGTCAGGAAATGGCAATGGGGAACCCCAGAAGGCAGTGGGTACACAGCCATTCTCTCGTGAAGTTCATGCTTACGCGACTTTACTGCTTTGCAGAGAAAATGGTATTCGTCGGCTTCAAAGGCAGCTTCCGGCCCACCTGGGTGACCCTGGACACTGAGGACCACCACGCCAAAATCTTCCAAGTGGTGCCCATCCCGGTGGTGAGGAAGAAGAAGCTGTGAGGACCGCCGCCACCCCATGCACCCCCACAGTGGACCCTGACACTGGAGTCTGGGCAGCAGCCCGGGGCAGTGAGGCCGGTTCCCACAGCCCCGGTCTGGCAGCTGCCGGGGAAGGCCACATGTCAGCCCTGATGGGCCAGGGGGAGGCTTCTGAGCCCTCTTTTGCTGCCGCCTGCCCCCCTCAAGGGTCTGCCTGCAGCCCAGGGCCCTGTGGGCTGATGCTGCAAACCTTTTCCTCCCTGCAGCCTCCTGGGGGTCTATCTGTGCCTCTGCAGTGGGGGCTGTGGGGACCACAGGGAGCCCTGGGCTCTTCTGGCAAAAAAGGTCCCCTTTGGCAAGAGCTCTGCTCCAGCTGGGAGGCAGCCTGGGGGTGGGAGGGCGGGGTCACTCACAGATCTCCATGCTCTCCTGCACGATGTTAGGGTGGGAGGTGCAGGAAGAATCCTCATTCCTGTAAGCGGGGCCCGACCTCCACCGGTTTCAGAGCTCGGGTGTAGACGGAGCGCACCGAGATGGAACCAGCTGCCCTCGGGGAAGACGAGCCTGCCTCCGGAGGAGGTCAGCCTCTCAGGAGACTTGGCGCCCAGGCCATGAGTCGGACTAGGTGACTTTTAAAGGCCCTTTCAGTTCTGAGAGCCCAGAAGTCTGTGGCTTCTCACGTTCTGTCTGGAGTCCAGCGGTAGCGAGAACATTCTCAGCCGACATCCATGACGCTGGGCACTCCGGGCAGACAGGATGGAGGTGTGAGAAGCAAGGCCCAGGGTGAGGGGCTCGACTGTCTGGCGCAGCAGACTGTCGGTGTAAGTGCCTTCTGGTGCTAGGGAGAGAAAGCTGAGAGGGCTCAAATGGGGGCCGGGCCAGTTCCCAGGAGGGAAAGCAAGGGTTTACGTGCTCGGGTGGGTCTGGAAGCTTCTTGCAGGAGAGGCCCTGGGCTCATAGGGGTGAAGGGCAGGGGGTTTACGGGTGGCAGGGACGGGGCAGCCTCTGGAGCATTCAGAGACTGAGCCCATCCTGCCGAAGCTGGATGACTTCAAGGTGGCCCATTTCCCTGGACTCGCTGGCCCACCCGTAGCAGAGAAGCGTGCATCAGAGGGAGGGCTAGTGGGCCCCTGACACCCAGAGTGTCAGCCAGCCGGCCCCACCCATGACTCCAATAGAGGCTGGAGTCAAGTCGAGAAAGGTGGGCTCCTCCATGGGGGGCCCATCTGCTCCTCACTGGGGAGCTCACCTCACTGGGGAGGTGTGAGAAGCACTCATACCTCAGGGTGCCTGGGCTTTCGGAGCCAGAAAGGGCCTTAGGAGACACCTAGTCCAAAGCCTTGGTTGTATAGACGGGATGATGAAACCCCAAGAAGGGGAAGAACCACACGGCCAGAGCGGGGCCAGGACGGGAGTCCCCATTCCCCACACTCACTGCCACACCACGCTGCCTCAACTGCCGGCCGGAGGGGCCAGGCGCTCCTGAAGGACAAGCCCCCTTGAAGGGAGAAAAGATGAGACTAGAAAGAGAGCTGTTGGCCAGGACTGTTTCTGCCCCGGCCCCCTCACCGTGCACGCAAGGGCGCCCTCCTGTGGGCTCTGGAGGCCCTGCAGCCTCCACTTGGCTCAAATTTACCTGCCCTCCCGAGGGGCGCCCAGCCGCCGCAATAACTGCACTGGTGCTACCTGCATCTGCAGGTCCGCAGGCATGCCCAGCAGACAGTGTCAGGCCACCCCGACACATCTTTGGGGAGCTGGCTAGGTGGCTCTCCGGGGTCCGTCCACCCCAGGCCCTCTTGGAGAACTGCCCACCTTGGAGAGCCAGGAGAGCTCTGGAAAAGGAAAACTCTGTCTGTGGTTTATACTCTCTCGTGAGACCCCAGGGTCACTCTGGGTCTTATGATGACCATGTCTGTCCCCTCTCCTGCCCCAGCCACAAACTCCTTCCCTTCTTGTCCCCTTCTGTTCAGCTGCACCCAGTGAGGCTCAGCCTTAAGTCCACCCCCCACCTCCCCCAGGGTGAGCCAGTCGCCAAAGAGGTTTTTCCCACTAAACAAGTCTTTCAGCTGCTAGGGGGTGACGGTGGGACTCTGCCTCTAAGGACACGGCAGCTTCAGAGGCCCGAGTCCCTGGAGGGACCTCTTCCAGGAAGATCAGAGGCCGTGGGGAGGAGAGTTCAGATGACCTCATGTTCTTCTTGTCTACAGTCCTGTTGAGTTTTCCTAAACTCTTAATGCAAGGGTCTCACACTGTGAACCACTTAGGGTGCAATCACTTCCGATGGCCAGGAATGTTAACTGTCTTTGGTTCAGTTCATGGAAAGAAAATATCTATTTGAAAATCCTCAGAGTTGTACATTTGTCAAACAGCACAGGATCTGTGCATATAATGTTCCTTCCAAAACCATTCACCAAGAGCCCGTGTCTGGGCATGTTCTTGGTAGCACAAATTTTCTTACTGCTTAGAAAATTGTTCCTGTTGTTCTTTCTGTTTGGAAGCCTCAAGATGAGTTAGGCCTTTTTAAAAAATCAAAGCACTCCTCCTAAATGCTTGTCTTTTTCCTGTTGCCGAAATAGCTGGTCCTTTTTCGGGAATTAGATGTATAGTGTGTTTTGTATGTAAACGTTTCTTGTAGGCGTCACTATGAACAAAGATATATTTTCTATTTATTTATTCTATTATGCACTTCAAGAAGTTGTTGTCGGAGAAATGAAGAATCGTCTTAAATGTCTTATTTGGGTATGTCCTTTGGACCGCTTTAAAGGGGTGTACCCAGGGCCTTCTGCTTGCAGCAGACATCGGCTCTGGTTTGGAAAATCTTGCTGTACTGTAGTAAACGTAAAAAGGATGTCATCCACCTGACTGTTTGTTTATTTTCCATTAAAGTGGGTCTCACCTTAAGCCAGAGAGCTACGGAAAATAAGACAGGAAATTACCCTTTGCCGCTGGCCGCTCACTTCCAAGAACTGGTCATGTGTCCTACCTCATCCTGTCCACAAGGGGGCGCTCAGGACAGCAGGTGGAGATGGTCCTAGCGGAGGAAAGTGGTCATTCATGTGGCTGGCACATCCATGTTGGACTGTGTCCACCTTACTCCTGAGCATCCGAAAGCTGTCAAGGCAGCACCCTCCCTGGGGGAAAGCCAGAGGTTAGTGGAGTCTGGACTTGAAGCAAGACTGTTTCTTCCTCATGGGTACAGTTTGGTCAGAGGCCAAACATGATGTCTGGGGAGAACATGGAGACTGAGGTGGCAGATAGGTCCAATCAAGCTGCCAGACAAGGCGGGTGGCGAAGCAGGGTAGAGGGGACCCCTCGGCAGAGGTGAGAGAGGCTTGGGGGTCTGGGGAGGAGAAAGTGGGAAGCTTAGAATGGGGTGAATGGGAGGGTCCCACAACTGTGCTGTGCAGTAAGGCAGCCACTGGCCACACAAAGTCACCTACACTGAGATTAATTAGAATGAAATACGATTGAAAATTCAGTTCCTTGGTCACACTGGCCCATTTGAAGCACTCAATAGTCCTTATGTCTGCATGTGTACATGCTAAGTCGCTTCACTCATGTCCAACTCTTTGCAGCCCCATGAACTATTGTCCATCAGGCTCCTCTGTCCATGGGATCCTCCAGGCAAGAAAGCTGGAGTGGATTGCCATTCCCTTCTCCAGGGGGTCCTCCCGACCCAGGGATTGAACCCATGTCTCTTGATGTCTCCTGCATTGGCGGGCAGGTTCTTCACCAGTAGCACCACCTGGGAGGCCCATAAAACATTTAAAACATTTCCATCAACAAAGAAGGTTCTTTTCTTAATGATTTCCAGAAAGCTTTAGGGGCTCGTACACTGGACTTTTAAAAATCTATGCTCCTAAGGTGTGTGTGTGTGTGTGTGTGTGTATGTTCAGTCCATTTAAAGGGGCTAGCACCAGATTGGTGCTATCAAGCTGTCAATAAATGAAGTCATCCCTTGGTATCCACAGGGGACGGGTTCCAGGATACCCCTGGACACCAAAATCGGAGGATGCTAAAATCCCTCACAGTCTGCTCTCTTATTTCTGTGGGTTCTGTGTCCCAGAATTCAACCAGCCTGTGTTCATGTACTGTTTTCTATCTGTGGTTGGTTGAATCAGTGAATGCAGAAACCTGCATATGTGGAGGGCCAGCTGTCCGACTGGCAAAGCAGCCTGAGCACCCGAGGTCAGTGTGAGTGGAAGGTCCATGGCCCCTGCCCTCAAGAAACTTCACCTGGGGAAGTGGGGAGATCGCATCTGTCTACTCACTCAACAACTAGTTCTGAGCATCTGCTCAGTGCCAGGTGTGGCCCAAAAAGGAACATCAAAGACCTCCATGGAGGACTTCCCTGGTGGTCCAGTGGTTAAAAATCCACCTGCCAGTGCAGGGGACGAGGGTTCGATCCCCAGTCCAGGAAGATTCCACATGCCTCGGGGCAACCAAGTCTGTGCGCCGCAACTACCGAGCCCACTCTAGAGCCTGTGCTCTGCAGCAAGAGAAGCACCCCCACAATGAGAAGCCCGAGCACTGCAACTCGAGAAAGCCCACGCAGCAATGAAGGCCCAGCACAGCCAAAAATGATCAATTAATTAATTTTAAAACATAAATAAAAGGGAAGAAATAACACGAAATGGAAAGAACAAGACCCTGGTGGAGAGCCTGCAGTCCCCATGCCCAGCGAGTGCTGAGGCAGAGAGCTCTGGGGGAGGACAGCATCTCAGCTGGAGTGCCCAGGTGCCCATGAGCACGGGTGGGGCTAGAGGCAGTCTGGGGGTCAAGGTCAGATGAGGAATGGGGCCCTTTCACAAGAGGCCCAGCCTGGGTGCCGGGAAAGTAACCAGAGGTGCGGGCTTGAAGACGGCTGGGCGTAAACCAGACAGCGACCGTGAGAGGGAAGGTGGGCTGGCCAGACACGGGCAGTGTGTAGGGACCACGAGATCTGACGATGGGAGGGGGGCCCCTGGTGACTCCTCAGCCAGCAGTTTGGCTGCTTCAGTAAGTGCACTGGTTTGGTTAGTGAAGTAGAAAAAGCACTTGGGAGGACTGAGAGACCAGACTCAAAGGAAGCAGTACGAGACTGCAGCCAGCCCAGTGCAGAGTGCAAGCAGCAGGAGACACCCCAGAGTGGAGACAGAGGGGGGACATGGGGCCCCTTCACACTTGTCCCTTCAACAGTCACCAGACGCCCAGAGGGGAGTCACTGCCAGGTGTTAGGTGACAAGGTAAGCACACCTGGCCCCTGTCTGCATGGAGAAAGCCATAAAAACGTGGAAGCAATCTAAGTGTCCATAGGCCGAGGAATGGCTAAAGAAGATGTAGTACATATGTACAAGGCTTCACTGCTGGCTGAAGGGTAAAGAATCTGCCCACAAAGGACACGTGGTTTTGATGCCTGGGGAGGAGAGCATGGCAACCCACTCCAGTATTTTTGCCTGAAGAACCCCGTGGACAGAGGAGCCTGGTGGGCTACAGTCCATAGGATGGCAAAGAGTTGGACACGACTGAAGTGACTGAGCATGCATGCATGTACAGTACATATATGTACTGGACTACTACTCATCTGTGAAAAAGAATGAAATAATGTCATTTGCAGCAACATGGGTAGATTCAGAGATTGTCATACTAAGTGAAATAAGTCAGAAAAAAAGACAAATCTTATGTGACATCACTCATATGTGGAATCTAAAAATATAGTATGAATGAACTTATTCACAAAACAGACTCTTAGACATAGAAAACAAATCTATGGTTACCAAGGGGAATCAGGGGAGGGATAAATTGGGAGTTTGGGATTAACATATGGACACTACTGTATATAAAACAAACAAGGATCTACTGTATAGCACAGGGAACTATATTCAATATCCTGTAACAAACTATAATGGAAAATAATTTTTTAAAAATATAGATATATACATGTATATGTATAAACACATTACTTTGCTGTATACTTGAAACAGAGTCCTTTCAGTTGTGTCCAACTTTTTTTGACCACATGGACTGTAGCTTGCCAAGCTCCTCTGTCCATGGGATTCTCCAAGCAAGAATGCTGGAGTGGGTTGCCATGCCTTTCTCCAGGATCTTCCCGACGCAGAGACTGAACCCACATCTTATAGCTCCTGCCCTGGCAGGTAGGCTGTTTACTAGTGCCACCTGGGATCAACTATAATTTTGAAAAAAAAGAATGGAGGATAGGAAATTCAGAAGAGTAGAGTTTGCTCTGGGAGTTCCCCTCTCCTAAGGGGTCACCCCTAAGCCAAGTGAGCGGGACAAGAGAGCCCCTCGTGGGGAGACTGGAAATATCCGGAGGAAGACAAGATGGACATTTGACTTCTCAGCTGGTGCCTACTGAGGCCTTAGGCTCATGGGGCACCAACTGCTGCCGAGCTGGGGAGGAGAGGTCCCTGATGTCCACGTCCCCATCATGTAGGAGAGAAGAGGCCAGACGTGTCTCTGCTCTTGCCCTGGGCGATATAAGGCGGATACAGGCTGGAGCTGCCCTATGTTCCCAAGAGAACAGCCAGCAGTCTCTGCAGAGATGCCCCTCCACTCATTGGCTGGGCGAGGATGCCTAAGATTTCCACACATCAGGAGCACATTGTGGAGGGACTTCCTTGGTAGTCCAGGCTAAGACTCCAAGATCCCAATGCAGGGGGCGCCAGTTCAATCCCTGCTCAGGGATCTAAGATCCCATAAGCGGTATGGCCCAAAACATTAATTATTAAAATCTGTAGAGCGCAAGTAAGTGAGCTTGAAGGAAGCTTGCCCCACACAGGTGTCTGCCCAGGTGAAGGGACACCTGGCAGAGACTGTAGGCATCCTCAAAGGCAAGAGCGGAAAGAGTAAGGGGTGCCGCCTATGTTCAGCGGGGAGATGTATTGCTCAGATCAAAGCGGTAAGTGAGCATCGGACAAGAATCCAGACCATCCCAGGCCAAAGAGCCATAACACCTGCCACAGCAGAGGACACTCAAGGCCAGTTTGCAACGGCACAAGTTATTGAAGACTCTTTACCCCTGTTCCTTGAATCCTCACCTCTCTGTGCCCCAAACCATGCTGGCGGGCATGGGGAGCCTTGGGAGAAGTGGAGTGGGAAGCAAGGCAGAAAAGACAAAAAGAAGAGCCCCGTGTCTCCATCCCCGTCTCCCCTGTACAAGCTCCAAGACAGAGCCCAAATGAGATGGTCTGAGACCTGGGACCCTTCACTGCAGCGTTTGCACTTGGACACACCGCTCCTTCAACAACTAAATACAAAGAAACTGTACATGAGCAGTTGGGGCAAATTCTGGACCCCAAAGATACAAAGAGACCAAAAATCTCAACTGCCACTTTTGAAGTGCCTAGAGCAAAAGCAAGGTACTGCACATGCCCCCTGCACACACAGCGCCACCCAGGGGTGGGCAAACCACAGAAGTCCCTCTCCAGCCTGACCCCAGACACACCCTACCCTCACCCCACCACATAAGGAACAAGCTCGCTCCACCTCAGGGAGCAGGGAAAACTTCTGTTTGTTCTTGCTCCCTTTGATACAGCAGGGACCCCAATAAAGCCTCACCTGAATCTCCTGTCTGGTCTCTAATCAATTGTTACTGATTAAGGAGGCCAAGGGAGAAGGCAATGGCACCCCACTCCAGTACTCTTGCCTGGAAAATCCTATGGATGGAGGAGCCTGGTGGGCTACAGTCCATGCGGTCGCGAGTCGGACACGACTGAGCAACTTCACTTTCACTTTTCACTATCATGCATTGGAGAAGGAAATGGCAACCCACTCCAGTGTTCTTGCCTGGAGAATCCCAGGGACGGCGGAGCCTGGCGGGCTGCCGTCTATGGAGTCGCACAGAGTTGGACACGACTGAAGCAACTTAGCAGCAGCAGCAGCAGCAGCAAGGAGGCCAAGAACTCCAGTCCATAACACACGTAGGGGGAGAGCAGTGTGTGCCAGTAAACTCGCTTTAAGCTGCAGGAAGAGAAAGCGCTGGTTTGTAGCTTTTGCTGGTGTCCATTGTGTAAATACACTCATCACAGCCAGTTTCCAGCTACAGGGGTTTCATGGCCAGATCCCAAGATTCCTGTCTATTAACTGCTGGTTCCGCAAGCTGGTACTAGCTGGCTTCCTTGCAGGCTGAAGGCTGAGTCAACAGAGGGGAACTGAAACAGTACTGAGAAAAAAGATACAGCTCTGCTAGACTGTATCCTTCGAGATCAGCTCCTTCAACCAAACTATGAGACAGAGCAGGAAGGGAAGAATATAAGGACCGCACTCCCCTGGAAGCATCCTGTCAACTCCCTTAAAAGACAGAAGCTGCTAAAAGAGAATTTTGCTTGTTTGTGTCTTTCAAACATCTTTTCCCTCTTCCCACTCCAAAGGGGAAACACTGCATCTGGTTGCTATGCTATGAAGTTGGCGATGAAGAACGGTCTCCCAAGAAAAATGCCAAAGGCAAAAATCATCAAGCTTGGTTCACAGGATGACATAAAATTATTAAAACGTAAAATTCTAAATCATCTTGAAAACTAATAAATTGAGGAAATGAGTTTAAAATCTATACCTCAGGTAAGAAGTGAGTAACTTTGGATGTGCTGGGTATCCTTGGTTTTCACCCAAGTTCATTTCCACGCCCTGCTTGGTACCCAAGGAGGCTGACACGGACCATTAGCAGTTCTGTGGTCCTTTGCCTTCCTGTTGGTTTAGAGGCTCCTTTAGGAGGGAGGGAAGTGCTGTGTCTGGGAGTTCGTTTCAGGGCTCCCTCCTGGCCGATGTCTCAGGGTCAGCTGTTCCCTTCTAAGGAAGACAGGGCTTCGGTCAGGGTGCCTCTATAAGCCACTGTCTGCCTGGGTCCCAGAGACTGCTTTGGCTCCTGCTGTCTCTATGCCAGGGGTGGTAACTGCTCCCCGTGTTCACAAGCACAAGATTATGGCCCTGCTCCTTTTCAGGGTCCCTAAACTCTATTCACCTAATTTACAAATGTTCCCTTCATTAAACAAATTGGTATTACGCCATCTGCTGATACTTTCTACATAAGGTACTCTTTTTTAATATTTGTTTTTATTTATTTGGCTGCACCAGGTCTTAGTTGCGGCATGCAGGATCTTTGATCTTCATTGTGGCATGCGGGATATTTAGTTGTGGCATATGAACTCTTAGTTGCAGCACGTGGGATCCTGTTCCCTACCAGGGTTTGAACCCAGGCCCCGTGCATTGGGAGCATGGAGTCTTAGCCACTGGACCACCAGGGAAGTCCTATATATGAAACACTCTTAGAAAGCAACAAAAGGACGTCAGGGAACACCAAAATAAAAATAAGAAGGGGTCAGCTCACAAAAAAATTAATAAATAGGAAATAAATATATGTATTAATATTTAAAATTTTTCAACCTCATTGGTAATTACAAGATGCAAATCAAAACAACAATGAGATAATATTAATCACTTGCCAAACTGAAAATATTTTAAGAATGATACAAGGCAAGAAGCAGCAGACATTCTTGAAAGTGAAAGTGGCTCAGTCATGTCGGACTCTTTGCAACCCCATTGTCTATACAGTCCATCTAATTCCCCAGGCTAGAATACTGGAGTGGGGAGCTGTTCCCTTCTCCAGGGGATCTTCCCAACCCAGGGATTGAACCCAGGTTTCCCGCATTGCAGGCAGATTCTCTTACCAGCTGAGCCACCAGGGAAGGGAAGCCCTTAGACATTCTTCAGTTCATTTCAGTAGCTCAGTCACGTCCAACTCTGTGATCCCATGGACTGCAGCATGCCAGGCTTCCCTGTCCATCACCAACTCCCAGAGCTTGCTCAAATTTATGTCCATTCAACCATCTCATCCTCTGTCATCCCTTTCTCCTCCCACCTTCAATCTTTCCCAGCATCAGGGTCTTTTCAAATAAGTCAGTTCTTCACATCAGGTGGCCAAAGTATTGGAGTTTCAGTTTCAACATCAGTCTTTCCAATGAATATTCAGGACTGATTTCCTTTAGGATGGACTAATTGGATCTCCTTGCAGTCCAAGGGACTCTCAAGAGTCCTCTCTAACACCACAGTTCAAAAGCATCAATTCTTCTGTGCTCAGCTTTCTTTATAGTCCAACTTTCACATCCATACATGACTACTGGAAAAAACCATAGTTTTGACTAGACAGACCTTTGTCAGCAAAGTAATGTCTCTGCTTTTTAATATGCTGTCTAGGTTGGTCATAGCTTTTCTTTCAAGGAGCAAGTGTCTTTTAATTTCATGGCTAAGACATTCTTAGATGACGATAGAAAAATAGGTTGGTGCAAGCTTTCTCTAAAGCAATTTTGTATTATGTAAAAATGATTTGAAAATGTGGGTAGACTTAGGCTCCAACAGTCTGTCCGAGAATTTATCCTTGGGAAAGAGCTTATAGTAGTGCACAGGATTTGTGACAAGGATATTTACTGCAGCATTTTAGGATAATGAAAACTCTGTAAAAATCTAAATAGTTGGCAATCAGACTGGCCACATTGAGATATAGTCCCTTTCCCAAAATGAAGATTAAAAATACTATTGAAATGTTGGTAAATATGAATACTGAGTGATAAGGAACGGGAATTTTATACCACTCACTCTAATTATGTGTGTGTATGTGTGTACATTTAAAATATTTCCAAGATAAAAAAAAAAGTTCTGGGGCTTCCCTGGTGGCTCAGTGGTAAAGAATCTGCCTGCCAATGGAGGAGACACAGGTTCGAACCCTGATCTGGAAAGATCCCACAGGCTGCAGAGTGACTAAGTCCATGCCTTACAACTACTGAGCCTGTGCCCTAGAGCCCGAAACTAATGAATCCCACACGCCCCACTGTCCCTGCTCCACAGTAAGAGAAGCCACCGAAATAAGAAATCTGAGCACCATAACTAGAGAGTAATCCCCACTTTCCACAACTAGGGAAAGCCTGTGCAGCAACAAAGACCCAGCACAGCCAAAAGCAAATAAATAAATAAAATTATAATTTAAAAAAACTTCTGAAAATTGGAAATAACTATTTAGAAAAAATAACTACTTAGCATTACAGATGAAGAGTCTTAAAAGCACTCCTTTTCATTGACCTACTAATTATTTATTTGGGAATGTAACCCAAGGAGACAAAGCTGAGGTATAAAGATGTTCCTTTAGGCATTAATTATAATCATTTGACATGTTCAAAGAACCTACATGTTTGACTTCACAGGAATGACTAAATAAATTAAGGTCTCGTTTGACGAACTGTTACACCTCACTGAAATAATATTTACAAGGAGTCTGTAATAACAAAGTGCTCATTTGCAAATTCTATTACAAAATCCTTGTGGGTTCTGGAAGTCACAGAATATTACAGGCTAAAAGCCCTGGAGCGCTGTTGGCCTGGCATTCTGCACACTAGAGATGTCCACACACACACACACACACCCCCCTCTTCAGCCTTGCCACCTCCACTAAGCCCACGCTCCCATTCCTTCTTGATGGCCCCACTGCCTTTCAGCCTTTGCACCTCCTCCTCCCTCATCTCCCTCCCTCCTGATTCTGCCTCCCCAAATTCCAAGCAACTAGCTTGCAATAGCAAAGTCCTCCTGAGTGGCTGGTTCCCTTGGTTAAACTCCTTTGGTGAGTACTGTCTGGTCCAACTAAGGTACACAGAGATGATCTATTCTAGCCTGGGGCATACACTGATTTAAAATTAGAAGTAGGAGGGACTTCCTTGATGGTCCTCTGGCTAAGACTCTGTGCTCCCAATGTAGAGGGTCCACGTTCAAACCCTGGTCAAGGAACTAGATCCCACAGGATTCAACTAAAAGATTCCATGTGCTGCAACAAGAACTGGCACAACTAAAATATTAATTACTTAAAAAATAAAAGCAGAAGTAGGAGCCCAAGGGCAGAAAACATCATCCTTGTCCATGAGACTCTAAAAAGGAGCAAAGGTCTCAGGGAATTTGTAAGGAAGCTTCTATCCTAGGGGTTCAGGGACGTCCCTGGCACCGGAATGAATTCCTCTAGTCCTGCTTCTTCCAGACGTCGGTGTGTGGATTCCAGGCCTGGCAGAACTTGTCACCTCTGTTTACAGAAGAGGTGAGGCCCAGGGACATCAAATTGGCCCTCAAGGTCATCCACCGTGAACTTCAGCAGGAGACTGAATCAAAAAGGCCTCAGTGTTTCCAGGCCCATCAGTGAAGCCTCGCTCCCCACAAGGAAGAATGCCGCTGGCCGATGGATGCAAAGCAGGCCAGATGTCCCTGGGATTCCTGACATTCCAGAAGGGCAGCCCTCCTTGCTGCCCGACTCCAGGCCCCAGATTCGTGGGCTCAGAAACCTCACCTTGGAAACTTAGGCAGACTTCTCGGAAGGGAAAAAAAAATTTCTCTGAGTGTGCTAGGGCCCAGAGCTGCTGCTGCCGCCGCCTAGTTGCTCAGTTGTATCCAATTCTTGATGTGACCCCATGGACTGTAGCCTGCCAGGCTCCTCTGTCCATGGGAATCTCCAGGCAAGAACGCTGGAGTGGGTTGCCATTTCCTCCTCCAGGGGACTCTTGCCCCAGGGATTGAACCTGGGTCTCCTGCATTGCAGGCAAATTCTCTATCATCTGAGCCACCAAACAGGAAACAGTCAATTCACACAAAAAAATATATAAATGGGGGACATCCCTAATGGTCCAGTGGCTAAGACTCCATGCTTCCAATGTAGAGGGCCTACGTTCAATCCCTCGTCAGGGTACTAGATCCCACATGCCACAAATAAGACCCAGTGCAGCTAAATAAATAAATAACTTAAAATGTATATATTTGGGAAATAAATATGTGTTTAAAAGTTCAGCCTCATTGGTAATTATAAGATGTAAACTGAAATGACAGATCCTATCAATCACCTATCAAACTGAAAATATTGTAAAGAACCCTACAAGGCAAGAAAGAAATGGGCACTCTAAGATGATGATAGCAAAGTAACTTGGTGCAAGTTTTCTATAAAGTAATTTCGAATTGTGTAGAAGTGATTTGAAAATGTGTGCAGACTTTGGCTCCAAAGTTAACATGTATAGAATGCTATATTAAGTGCTTCACATGGATTTGCTCATTTCACCCTCACAGCATTTCCATGAGGTAGGAGCTTTTATTAGTGCCCATAGGCTTAGGTGAGGTGCTTAGATGATGGACCCAAGATGATACAGCTCATAAAACACAGGACAAGGCCACCCAGCTACAGGGCTGTGCTCTAGGGGCCTCGAACTAACTGCTAACTGCAACCTCGAAGGGTTATGGAGAGTAAATGAAATGATGTACAGAGCCTGCACACAGTGGGTGCTCAATAAATGGAAAGTGACCTTGAACATCTTTTCATGCCATTTGTAAACACCAGGAGGGCAGGGGCTTTTGCTGCCGTGTTCACCTTCATACCCATCTCCTGCACAGTTGCTGAAATTTGTAGGTGTTCAGCACATACTGGTGAGCAGGGGAGTGATGAGGCCAGATGGACAGGAGAGCCCTCTGCCCAGGCAGAGCCCCAAGATCTGAGTTCAAATCCTGGCTTTGTCACTTCCAAGCGACGTGACCGTGGGAAAAATACTTAGCATCTCTGTGCTTCCATTTCCGTGTGTGTAAGATGGGGATGCTATTACAGTATCTTCTACACAGGGTTGCTAGAAGGATGATGTAAATTAATTTACATGAACATGAATAGGATAATCCTTTAGGTTTCAAAGAGAAATTCAGAGAAGTGTATGAATATTTTCACAAATATATGGCAACCACAGATAGAGTGCCCTGCTCGTTAAAATAATAGCTGGAATGGACTTCCCTGGCCATCCAGTGCTTAAGATCTCACCTTCCAGTGCTGGGGATGCAGCTTTGAGCCCTATTTGGGGAGCTAAGATCCCACACACCTCTAGGCAAAACAAAACATAAAAAAGAAGCAATACTGTAACAATTTCTATAAAGACTTTAAAATGGAAAAAAGAGAAATAAATAAAATAATAGCTGAAAAATTCTATCTGATGGATCCGTGGCAAGTCAGAGCTTTGTTGAGGTGGCGGTCATGCAGCACACCGGTCTCTGCTGCCCCCTAGTGGCCATGTCCCTTAATTTTTTGACTGTTTTCTTTCATAGGAAGACACTACAGTAAGGTTATGGTCACTTCAGAGGGACCCCTGCTCTCCAGGATTCTGGCCAAACTCCAGCTGTGGCTTGGTTCTTCGGACGCTGAGGTGGAGAAAATACACATTTCTTCTTCACTTGATAGGAGTTTTGTGAAAGAGGCAGAGCACTGGCTGGTTCTGAGATCCCAGGCAAACCCCCTCCCCTCTCCCTGGTCTCACCTGTGAACAGGTACCGCCCACACCTCCACGGGAGGGTAGGAGTGACGCCCACCCGTGGTGATAACAGGAGGCCCGTGGAAGCTCTCAAGTCCAAAATGTGTTTGCTGTAGTCATTACAACCACATCCTCCTCTGTTTCCCAGCTGAATTCAGCTACACCTGTTCTTCAGACTTTTCCTCCTGGATGTCCACCCTCAAGGAACCCCCAGGTGAAGAGCCCAAAAACCCCTCAGCTCCAATGGCCTCCCCCAGGCTGGTGGACAAGTTACTTCACGGCATCATCACAAGAAAGCATTTTTTTTTCCTTAGCTTTCAGTTGAAGGATTAATTTCTATGTTCAATAAGAAGTGTGCACATTACAAAAATTGGAGTTGAAAAGAATTGGAGTTGGAAGAAAATACAAGTGCTTTTAGAATCCTAGAAGGCTAATTTTGGGACTTAGTTTTAAGAATGAAATTCTAGGGGCTTCCCTGGTGGTCCAGCGGTTAAGAATCTGCTCTGCAATGCAGGGGACACGTGTTCCATCCCTGTTCTGGGAAGATCCCACATGCTGTGGGGCAACTAAGCCCGAACCCCTCAACTACGGAGCCTGTGCTCTAGAGCCCGGGAGCTGCAACTACTGAGCCCTCGGGCCCTAGAGCTTGTGCTCCATAAGAGAAGCCCACCCATCAACTAGAGTAGCCCCTGATCATCTCAACTAGAGAAAAGCCTGCACAGCAAAAATAGAGCCAGCACAGCCAAAAACAACTATTAATAACTAAACAAGTGTTAAAAGGAATGACTTTGTTATTTAAAAAAAATTAGATTATAACTTGCTATTGTAACAGAGATCCTGAAGCAGCATAAATACTTTTTAAAATAAAGTTTTAAAAAAACAATATTCATGAAAAAAAAATTGGAGTTGACAAAGACTCCATCCTTAACCAAACTTTATTCAGGCACCTCTGAACCCTCATCTCAACTAGCCCTCAACCTTGGCCTGTTGAGCTTAATTTTAGCAAAGAATCTTCCCAAGTCAGGTTAATTCCCCACCCTGGAAAACTAAGTCTTGGACGAGTCTTTACTAAGACTCCTGTGAAGACGGTTAAGCAAGAATCAACTTACCCTTGCTAGCTAATCCAACTTTCCATCCTCTCACCCTCTCACTCTGTTCTTTGACTAAAAATTCCCAGCTGTCATTACTCTATTTCGTTACTTTTTGGCTGTGCCATGCACGACACGCAGGAGCCTAGTTCCCTGACCAGGGATCAGACCCGGACCACTGGACCACCAGGGAAATCCACTGTTATTGTTGTACTTAGACTTGAGTTCAATCCCTTTCCCTTATCACAAAAGTCTTAAAAAAAGTCTCCCTTGCCATTTTTAACAAGTGTCAAGTACAAAATTTTTCTTTGAGTACACCAATAGATTAAGAGGCATGCAAATTAATCAGTTCAGTTCAGTCGCTCAGTCATGTCTGACTCTTTGTGACCCCAAGGACTGCAGCACACCAGGCCTCCCTGTCCATCACCAACTCTCAGAGTCCACCCAAACCCATGTCCATCGAGTCAGTGATGCCATCCAACCATCTCATCCTCTGTCGTCCCCTTCTCCTCCTGCCTTCAAGCTTTCCCAGCATCAGGGTCTTTTCAAATGAGTCAGCTCTTCCCATCACATGGCCAAAGTATTGCACTTTCAGCTTCAACATCAGTCCTTCCAATGAACACCCAGTACTGATCTCCTTTAGGATGGACTGGTTGGGTCTCCTTGCAGTCCAAGGGACTCTCAAGAGTCTTCTCCAACACCACAGTTCAAAAACATCAATCCTTTGGCACCCGGCTTTCTTTATAGTCCAACTCTCACATCCATACATGACCACTGGAAAAACCATAGCCTTGACTAGGCGGACCTTTGTTGGCAAAGTAATGTCTCTGCTTTTTAATATGCTGTCTAGGTTGGTCATAACTTTCCTTCCAAGGAGCAAGCGTCTCTTAATTTCATGGCTGCAGTCACCAGCTGCAGTGATTTTGGAGCCCAGAAAAATAAAGTCAGCCACTGTTTCCACTGTTTCCCCATCTATTTGCCATGAAGTGATGGGACCAGATGCCATGATCTTAGTTTTCTGAATGTTGAGCTTTAAGCCAACTTTTTCACTTTATCAAGAGGCTCTTTAGTTCTTCGCTTTCTGTCATCTGCATATCTGCAGTTATTGATATTTCTCTCAGCAATCTAGATTCCAGCTTATGCTTCCTCCAGCCCAGCGTTCCTCATGATGTACTCTGCATATAAGTTAAATAAGCAGGGTGACAATATACAACCTTGACGTACTCCTTTTCCTATTTGGAACCAGTCTGTTGTTCCATGTCCAGTTCTAACTGTTGCTTCCTGACCCGCATATAGGTTTCTCAAGAGGCAAGTCAGGTAGTCTGGTATTTCCATCTCTTTCAGAATTTTCCACAGTTTATTGGGATCCACACAGTCAAGGCTTTGGCATAGTCAATAAAGCAGAAATAGATGTTTTTCTGGAACTCTCTTGCTTTTTCGATGATCCAGCGGATGTTGGCAATTAATATTTTATATCTATTGAACTTTGCCTGGGATGTAGGTGATCAACAAATATTTTTGGATGAATACAAGAATGAATTAAAAATAACACCCACGAGAACCCGCTGTACAGCACAGGGAACGCTACTCAGTGCTCTGTGGTGGAAGGAAACCCAAGCAAGAAGGGGTATATGCGTGTGCGTATAGCCGGCTCACTGTGTTGCAGCAGAAACTAACAAAACATAGTAAAGCAACTGCATACTCCAATAAAAAAAATAATGCCCAGTTCTAGTAAGCTTTTGGCAAAATGGATGTCCGTTCGTATATGGCTGGTGACAAGGCAAACTGATATAATCCTTTTAAAAGTAAAATAACAACGTATAATAAAAACATGTCCTTTGTTCCAATAATCTTGAAAACAATACTAAAGGAGTCCTCTTAAGAAAGAAGAAAAATTAATTTCAATGAAACTGATGGCTGTAGGTAACTAAAAAGAACCCGAATAGTCAACAGTATAGGAAGATGTAAAGAGAGCGATGATACAGCAGAGTGAAGGTCCCTATGTCTCTTCCGTTTTCTACCTTCTATTTTTAAAGTGGAGTTGTGTTAGTTTCTGCTATACAACAACATAAATCAGCCATGCGTATACATATTGGACCTCCCTCCCACCCCATTGCCCCATCCTACCCCTCTAGGTCATCATAGAGCATGGCACTGAGCTCCCTGTGCTATACAGAAGCTTTCCACTAGCTCTCTATTTTATACGTGGTGGTGTATATGTTAGTCCTCTTTGTATAGATAAATGGAGAGTAAAAAAAGGTTTGAGAGAAAGATGAGAGCAATAACAGAACCCTCTTCAAAGTGGCTCTACTCACTTATAGGGATCTAGAGCTCTCAGAATCCAGGAACAAGCAGAATAATCAAGACCCGGGAGGTAAGAACCTCAAGCCAAGTCCAGAAACTTCACCAACAGAAGTTCTGAAACCTTCAGTCTCGCTGTCCATTCACTACTAACGACTCAGCTACCAAGTCATTCAGTCTCTGGCCAAGTGAGAGAGGATCTGATGTGGCAACCAGGTAGGTGGTGCCCTGGGTAAGATGCCCACCTCTAGTTCAAATGGCCACAACCATGCAAGGGAGGCAGAATAGGGGAGCAGGGTCCCTCCTGCAAACAGGGCAGCCTTGGGTTGAAGTAGATGCTCCTAGAAGGGGATATGGATTGTGAGATAGAGATTAGACACATGCCCTGGTAAGAAGTACATGCCTAGGTATGTAGTCCCTCAGTCATCTCCAACTTTTTGTGACTCTATGGGCCGTAGCCCACCAGGCTCCTCTGTCCATGGGATTCTCTGGGTAAGAATACTGGAGTGGGTTGCCATTTCCTTCTCCAGGGGATCTTCCTGACCCAGGGATCGAACCCAAGTCTCTTGCAATGGTAGGTGGATTCTTTACCACTGCACCACCTGGGAAGCCCATTATAAGAAGTAGACTCACGCCTAACACTGAGATCTGGCCTAACTTTCTCTGCAGAAAAAGGATGTGACTGTTACCCAGCCACTGAAATGTTAAACGTGAAGACCACATAAACACAGGAAAACTTCATTATGATATAAGGCTAAGTGGAAAAAGGCAAAAACAAAAGTCTGTTTCTGCTATGATGACAGCTATTTGATTATACAGTTCAGAGTTAATAATCTTAAAAGGAAGCTTGGTCAGATGAACAAAGCTTGAAGAACTGGGATGCTGTGCTGGCGTTTCAATTTCTTTCTTTTTTTAAAGTTTTTCTTTTATATTGAGGTATAGCTGTTAAGCAATGCTGTGATGGTTTCAGGTGCACAGTGGAGTTACTCAATCATGCACACACATGTATCCAAATTCCCCTCCCATCCAGGCTGCCACATAACATGGAGAAGATTTACCTGTGCTGTACAGTAGGTCCCTGTTGGTTGTCCATTATTAAGTGAATTTCTTTCTTTCATAGAGATCTTGTGACATCTCTACAATAAGGATTTCAAGGTTTACTCTGAGAGCATGAACCTGGGAAGTTAGGAAATATAAACTCTTAAAATATGAAGAAATACTGAGGCTTCCCTGGTAGCCCAGGGGTTAAGACATCAGGCTTCCACTGGAAGAGGGTGAAGGTTCAATCTCTTGCTGGGGAACTAAGATCCTGCATGTCACTTTGCACTGCCAAAAAATAGGGGAAAAAAAGAAGAAGAAAAAACACTAAGGACTGCTGGTTTAAAAACCCAGATTGGACCCTACACTTGCACAGCCTCACTGTCTCACGCTCATCCTCACTGACTGGTCCTGTCTTTAACATTTTCATCATCAGGTTTTGTTTTCTTAACATTAACTTGATTTTTAAAATATAGCACTGAAACATTATTGCTTTTTACTGAGTTTTGGAATGCCCCTTACATCATGTGCCTGTATCAAGTGCCCCCACGTCAAAAGCAGCTTTTGGCACATCCTTCCTCCTTCTGCAGAAGCAGGATAAACATGGTTATCAGAAAGAGGGGAGTGAGGCAAGAACCACTCCAGCCTGATCCCTCCCCACAGACGGCATCCAGGGTTCCCGAGTCTGCTGCTGACCTGAGGAACTCTGAAGACTGGACAGGAAGAGTGGTTGCCTCTCTGATCCCCTCCAAGGTCTAGGACTTTGGGTAAGAATCACAGAAGGGCACAGCCTACTTGCCAAGCAAGGCCACCCACAGCCTGAGTCCCTCTGTTTCCTGTTTGGTTATTGAAAAGATGAGAAAAAGCAGGGCTCAGACCTTGAACTGCAGCCCCAGGAAGGCAGACAATGCTCTGATAAGGAGGGAAGCGAGTCAGGAGAATTGACCTAAGACTGATGCTCAGGACCAAGGTCTGGGAAAGGCCTTGTCTGTGAAGCACGGACAGGAGAGGAAAAAACAGAGATGTGGTCTGTCTCCAAACAAGCTGCAATTAGAAAACAACCTCCACAAAGGAATAGACACACAAGCACAGAAAAATATTCTATTCTGAGGAAACAGACATAACGCAAGGTGTAAATCAACTATACTTCTATAAAACTTAAGATAGTAAATAAAAAGCAAAGGTATGAAAAAAATGAGATACAGAAATAAAGTTGGAAATTACTTGTATTTAAAAAAAGCACAAGAGACTCTATTTGGACTTCCTGAATTCACAGAATATTTTTAAAAGTCTTTTTCTTTTGAATTGCTTTTTAAAATATTTATTTATTCGACTGTGCTGGGTCTTAGTTGTGGCATATGGGATTTTAATTCCCTGACTAGGTATGGAATGGGGGCCCCCTGCATTGGCAGCACAAAGTCTTAGCTAGTGGACCACTAAGGGTCCTTGAATTCACAGAATTTAATAAACGCTTGAATTCTAAAAACACAGTTCAATGAAATTGAAAATAGAATGAGATTTTTTTAAATTTATGTCAGAGCTAAGAAAAAAATTGGTGCCCAAAACACCAATACAAATTGAAAATAAGTTAATTATAGAAAATTAATTTTTTCAAATGATGGGAGAAAAAAAAAGCACCTAAATGTGCAATTGGAAATGACACACCATATTCTAGGAGAATAAAAAAAGATTTTGAAAAATCAAGGACTTCCCTGGCAGCCCAATGGTTAAGACTCCATGTTCCCAATGCAGAGGTCTAGGATCTGATCTGTAGTTAGGGTAGTGGATCCCACATGCTGCAACTAAGAGTTCACATGCCAAAACTAAAAAGGAAAAAAGATCTCATGTGCTGCAACTACAACTGAAGCAATAAATAAATAAATTTTTATTAAAAAAATGAAAAATCAATCCTAGGACTTCTTAGCAAAATTACTGAATATTATCAAGAGGAATGAGGCAGGATCTCTAGTATTTAATAGAAAGAACAGTTGCTTTCTAGAGAAAAGATAACCCTGGCCTCAGAACACTCCAATGGAGCCATGAATACGTTATACACCTTGTCAGCATGCAAATAACTCTCTTAAAGAAGAATCCAGAGACAGAAGGAATTTTGAGAATTCCCCCACCCTGATGAGAAGTTAACACATACTGAAAGTGTGAAAGTGTTAGTCGCTCAGTTGTGTCCAACTCTTTGCGACCCCATGGACTGTAGGCTGCCAGGTTCCTCTCTCCATGGGATTCTCCAGGCAGGAATATTGGAGTGGGTTGCCATTTTCTTCTCCAGGGGATGTTCCTGACCGGGGGACCAAACCCGGGTCTCCTACACTGCAGGCAGATTCTTTACCATCTTAGCCACTCAGGAAGAGGTTTAACAATGTAAAGGAAACCACCAGAAGTACTAAACACTACAGTCTGATCATCAGAAACCAGGGAGGTAGAAGGAAGTCTATTAAGTTTCCATGCTTCATAGTTGATAGTCAAAGATGCCATGCGACTGTATTAAAGCAAGAGACATGACAATAAACATGTTTTTCTGTCGTTCAGTCATATCCGACTCTTTGTGACCCCATGGACTGCAGCACGCCAGGCTTCCCTGTCCTTCATTATCTCCAGGAGTTTGCTCAGACTTATGTCCATTGAGCCAGTGATGCCATCCAACCATCTCATCCTCTGTCATCCCCTTCTCCTCCTGCCCTCAATCTTTCCCAGCATCATGGTCTTTCCAATGAGTTGGCTCTTCGTATCAGGTGGCCAAAGTTTTGGAACTTCAGCTTCAGCATCAGTCCTTCCAATGAATATTCAGGGTGAAAACAAACATGCAGAAGTAAAAATGAATTTATATATGTTCACGTGCATATGTATTATATATAATCCCACTCCCCACCTTAAATACGGCACTTCTCTTGTTCATCAATCTGCATGGCTTTTCTGGGCCGCTCCTCTCCTCTCTGCTTCCTGCATCGCTGTGACGTCCTGAGGGCTGGGGCTGGGGCCATCTGAAGACTCACTTGCTCACTTCTGTGCACCTAGGCTGTGAAGGCCCCAGGCGGGGCTGGACCAGGTGGGGCTCTCTGGGCATCTCTATCTCCGCGTGGCCTTTGCACATGGCCTCTCCAGTCTGGGGGCTTTCTCACGGTTTCTTAAAAAAATTTTTTTGTTTATACTTTTGGTTGTATGTGCTGGTTCCTTGTTGCTGCCCGGGCTTCTCTCTAGTTGCCATAAATGGGGACTCTGCTAGAGTTGCAGTGCATGGCTTCTCTTGTTGGGGAGCACAGGCTGTAGGCGCATGGGCTTCAATAGTTGCACCATGTGGGCTCAACAGCTGTGGCACCTGGGCTTAGGGGGCTTAGTGCCTCTGAGACATGTCGGATCTTCCTGGACCAGGGATCCAACCCACATCAGCTGCATTGGCAAGCGGATTTTCTTTTTTCACCACTGAGCCATCAGGGAAACCCTGGTTTTCACATCTTAATGGCAAGTATAATGGTCAGGGCTGGCTGGGTTTCGAGGTCTATTGCTAGCAAAGGTAAGTTAACAAAACCACTTTGAAGGGCCACTTCACCAATAACATACCAGAAGGTGAAAATTTGGTTGTTCCAGCAATTCCACTGCTAGGAATCTGCCCCTCAGATATAAGCACAAGTTTACCAAAGTACGTGATAACATTTATTAAAATGTTCAGGGCAGCATTTTTGTACAAACTAGCGAGACCCTGAAAACTCAGCGTCCATTAGCAGGGGCTGTGCCCATGAATCGTGGGTCACACCTCACCACCACCCAGCTCACTGCACCACCTTTGACCTAGGCCTAAACCACTGAAATACCCTCCTCCAAACTGCCCCTCACGCCGGCTCCTGTTGGCTTCCAATCAGCCCACCAGTGCAAATCAGATGACCCCTCGAATCTACCCCACCACAGCTAAAATTCAGGCCTCTCCAATCTCCAGCAGACCCTGCACACCCCCACACAAGCTCCAGCCTTCACCCTCATTACTGGGTATGCAAGGTCTGGGGCTTCCCAGAGAGGGGGAGGGGGGCAGGCTAGCCAGGGTGACAAGTTTTATTGGCTGGTAAAGTAGTTCCATACCTTACCAACCACCTTAAGAGGTAGATTTTCTTTTTTAAAAGTATTTATTCAGTTGCTCCACATCTTAGTTGCAGCATGTGGGATCCGGTTCCCTGATCAGGGATGGAACCCAGATCCTGTGCATTGGGAGTGCATGTATCTTAGCCACTGGACCCCTGGGGACAGATTCTCTAAGTGAATGGACCCCTCCTGCATAGGAATCTTCTAAATAATCTTTGCTGTCATAATTCTCTGAAAGATCCCACAAACTTGCTAAGCTCAAAGCCCCCAAAAACCTTCCTCACTCACCCGTCCAGCCTGGTGCTGTGCTGTGCCCCAGACTCTCCATCAGCCTTCCTGCTATCGTTCCTGTCACTTCTAACCACAGGGCCTTTGCATGGACTGCTTCCTCTGCCTGGTTACTCCCTCCTCCTGCCTGAGAGGTCCTCTGTGACTATCCCAAGACCCCTCCACGTCTTGGCACTGTTGTTCTTTCCTGTTTCTAACAGTTGCCATGTCACTTTGTACAGGATTACCATTTGTCTTTCCCACCAAATCAGTTTCTCGAAAGCAGGAGCTGCGGGTACACCGTCCCTGGCACTCAGTGGAGCCCAGCACACAACAGACGCTTGTTTAGTACAGGCTGATGTGGCTGCACATCCCACGGGAAGCAAACAGATGGACAGGCACGTTGTGACAGTTCAAAGGGAACACGAGGTGGGCTGGGTGAAGTGAACGCCCTTTTGTTTAAAAAAGACACACACTGGATCAGGACAGAGGCCCAGGCCACCACGGGCACAGATGGCAGAAACCTACCAAAAGGCCCGAGTGAAAACTGAAGACATGTGGACGGTGCTGGCTTCAGGCAGGGCTCGGTGCAGGCGTTCAGCTGACCGCACCAGGACTCCGCTCTTTCCCTGCCTCTCCCCATTGCTTGCTTCATGCTCCAGCCTGAGACAGTTCGCCCCTGCAGGGGGCAAGGTGGCAAGAGCAGCTCCAGCCTCACTCCCCTGGGTGCAAGTTGTGCAAGAAACAGAAAACATCCCTTCCTGGGGTGTGTGTGTGTTAGTCACTCAATCGTGTCCCCACCCTTTGAGATTCTACAGACTGTGGCCCGCCAGGCTCCTTTGTCCATGGGATTCTCCAGGCAATTACTGGAGCAGGTTGCCATTGCCTTCTCCAGGGGATCTTCCTGACCCAAGGACTGAACCCAGGTCTTCTGCATCGCAGGCAGATTCTTTTAACGTCTGAGTCACCAGGGATTCCTGAGGTGGCTCATGTAAACGCACCCTAAGATTAATTCCACCCTGGAGTGGGGGGCCCACAGGGCAAACATCCACCCCCCGCCCCACCAACCCAGCACAGAACAGAAAATGAAGAGTGCATGGATCATTACACGGAAATCGGAAAATAAGTTACTAAAATAAGGGGAACTAGGTACCATGAGGCCAAAACAAACACGTTTCATCCCAAAGATCACTATAAACTTGTTAAGTGTGTTTGTTTTTTATGAAAACAAATTAACAGTAGCTTCCACGGGACAAGGCAGTGGCAGTGGGGGGAAGGGGAAGACGTTCACTCTACCATTCTTTAATTATGGTGTTTTTTAAACTTTTCTGAATTTGCTAAAATCATGATGAAGCTTTTCTTTTTAACAAATAATTTTAGTTCTTAGAAATGATAGCTGGGTAAAATTCTGTAACTCTCACTCAGAGCAGGCTGTGACACAGGAACAGCAACATCAGACAGTAACACGTAGCACATCATATTAGTACCGTACAAAATCACCACAAGTTTAGGCACTTTATCAAAGGAACGTGATTAGAAGCTTGGCCGATGCCCGACTCACACCCTGGAAAATCATCACATTAGATGGAGCACGTGACTCGTGACACTGGCACGACTTTCCTAAGGAAGGTCCCGTTTGGATAGAACCCCTGGATTCACAGACCACGCAAAATCTGACTGATATCAAGAGTTCTCCATAACTGATGAGAGGGGTTTAAATCCAATAAATTTCAAGTGATTACTCGGGATTTTTAAGCTGCATGATTTTCTGTTCTGTGTCTTCTGCAGACGTTTGGGATTCATGTGTCCTGGCGTCCTGACTGTGTATGTAGATGTCGGAGCAATGAGTGGTGCTCCTGTGGCCTGTTTTTAATTTTACAGTAATGGACGTGGTGTCTGCAAGACCCTGATTCAATGCATTTGAGAGTCTCGAGTTCGCCTGATGAGAACCTGGTATTCTTTTAAGAGAAACAATACAGAAGGCTGCAGGTCAGAGCAGGTACGGCCAGGGGTGCGGTGCCATGGTCCAGTCAGAGACGCCTCCACATTTCAGTGGGAAAAAGCCATACCTGCAGGTTTCCACTGAAAGTGACTTTATGGTAAACATGACTCTGTCACTGTTACAGGTTAATACAAAACCTCTGTCCTCTTACTTGAAGCCTTTTAAACAGTAATTCTTTTGCTGACCAGAAACTGGCCACGTGACAGACCTTTCTCAGCAGAGATGGGAAGCCTCTGAGGGTGTGGTCGTCCATGCCCTCCTCTGCACAGCGAGGCTGCCCCGTCACAGCTCTTCCCTCTTACTCCCAGCCCGATTGTCTTCCTTCGAAGCCCGGGGTTTCGGGTCTTTCTCCTTCTTTTTCTTGCCCTTCTCTTGCTTGGTTTGATTCTTCTCTTTGCTTCCTCCCCCTTTGCCAGGGTACACCTGGCCCTCCAGGGTCACGTCGGCACACCTGTCCTGACTGACCAGGAAGTCCTTGATCTCCCATGCGTAGCCCCCATCACGCAGCATGAAGATGGCACGGTCTGACCCCACGATGAACCTGGACAGACAGAGAGGACCACGGTCAGCACACAGTTGGTGCAGGGCTAACAGTTCAGAACAGGCCTGCGGCACTTAACTAAGAAAAGAGAATCCCCTTCAAATTCTACATGAACACAGAACAAAGTGTCCTATTTCCCCAGGCCTAGAAGCTGTTGACATTCACTGTTGGAAAGTACCAGCCCGCTCAACTATTTAACAACTCGGCTCAGATCAAAAGAGAAAGAGGACCAGGGTTGTGTGTCTGGTGCAGGGGCTGCTCGTGTGAAGGGAGGTGTCAGAAGGGGGCCTTGGGAAGATGCAGGTGGGCGGGGCTCAGGGCCTCTCCCAGGGAATCAAGGCGAGGCTGATGTTTGGGTCTGCTTTACAGTCTTAAGTGCCCAGTTAAGGTTTCATGTGACAAAAGGCTTCTGCTGACAGACTGACCAACACAAGTTTGGACTGGGTCACAAGATGCCCACAAAGGGCTCAGGAGGATGCTCGGTGACTGGACAGAATTCAACCCCGGAGGTTAACTGCTACCAGCCAAGCACGTCCACGTTCCGCAGGTCCCAAGGAGCAGAGAGGAACAGAACAGAGTTCGGGTGTGTGTAAAGCACCCCCCGCCACCTCCATAGAGCAGTGAGAGCTCTGGGCCCATCACCACCACAGCACTCACTCGTTCACCCCAGTGTCTACTTATGCTCAAAAAGCACTCTGCCACCCTAGACACTCTTGAATATTCCTTTTGACTCCTTTTGTACTTTCTGAACTAAAATATTGGAAGACGCTACATTTTAGAAACTGTTATTGACTAAGAAAAAGGAAATTCCTCAAAACTGCATCTCAGGATTGTACTGACCCGTGATGACCAGACTCCTTCACTTTAAAGTAAGAGTCTGGTCCAAGCTTCTGTGTGAACACAGCTACACAGAAGAGCTTCTCCCGTGGGCAGCAACTTCTAAAGGAAGAGGCACACTGTCAGACGTCAACTAATTTTCCACCCCCCAGAGGCTAAGCTATATAGCTTCTTACTCAGATAAAAGAGAAGTTCAAGATATATAGATAAATGGCTTTTGGATCAAATGAGATATGAAAACAAACAAATAAATTTACTGGCTTTGACCAAACCTGAGTGGTCTTCTTCAAAGAAAAATAAATAAACTAGGTAAATAAATGTAAAAGCAGACTGACTAGACAGGAAAGGTCCAGGGCCCTGCCAAGTATTGCCAGGAATGACACCCATTACACCAACAGAGATAAAGCCCAGCACAGCCCATGTTTCTCAGGAAGGCTGTGGTTTTACCTCTGGACGTCATAGTTGGCGTTGAAAAGGCTGCCCTGCCACAGGCTGGTGATCTCCTCCGTCTCCTTCTCGGTGGGGTTTCCTGATACAGTGACAAACATCATGAGCGTCTTGCCCTTCTTTGTCATCTTCAGTATGCTCTCAGGCTTGCCCGGGTCTATCTGCGAGAAGTCTATCGGTGCAGAGGGTCTTTTGTGCTCTGGGAGGTCTCCTTCTTCTATGTCGTCATCTTTCTGTAAGGATGGGGGGTGGGGGAGGGAAGCGTTACACAGAGTGTGCACTGCAATCGGCAAAGGCAAGAATGTCTGCATGTGATGTCAGGTGCAGGTTTATGATCTACATCATAGCAGAAGGGATTCTCTGATGGCCCAGTGGCTAAGAATTCACCTGCCAATGGAGGGGACATGGGTTTGATCCCTGGTCCAGGAAGACCCCACATGCCACTGAGCAACTGAATCACGACCTGTGAACTCTCGGCTTGACAGGGGAATACCTACTGGTGCACTGAGGGTAATGAGCTGGGTCCTTCCCTTTGGGCGGGGAGTTATAACAAAAGTAGAATGCACCCGTGGTATCGGGCTGGAATTGGAGGGAGCAGAAGGAACTTACGATTTTTTGATAGACAAGATAAAAATATTTAAAAGAACTGAACTAGTGCTCCATGGGGGAAACGCTAATTCTGGCAAAGGAAACAGAAAATTAGTCTGGAACATCTTCTTGTATCAGAAAGTAAGAAAGTGCTCGGGGAATTATGGGATGTGTCAGGATGACACAGAAGCCAGCACGAAAGTAAAGCTTGTGGGCCTAATCGGGAATAATCTGAAAATCAAAATAATGACAGAATGGTTTAGAACTTCCCAAACAAAGTAAGAACTACTGGATCCAGGCCCACAGAAATAAACAAGACAATTAATTACTAACGGCAGAATGCCAACTAAATAAATACAAGAAAAATAAATTAAAAATACACAAAAGAACCAGTTATTCCTTGGAGAAAAGACTAATTCCAGCAAGGAAAAGAAATCAGTGCTGCTCGATGTTATCATATGTGTGATCCTTGACAACATCACGGTAAATGAAGAAGACCACATATACATTGCAGGAGTCTATTTATACCAAATACCCAGAGTAGACGAAGCTATAGACAGGAAGCAGATGAGAGGCTGCTTGGGGCTGGGAGGAACGCAGGGAGGGGTGACTGAGACCTCAGTTTCTTTCTGGGGGTGAAGCAAATGTTCTCAAATTGACTGTGGTGCTGGTTGCACAACTCTCTGAACCGTCCAGAAACCACTGAAATGTACACTTTAAATGAGTGAACTATAAGGCATGTAAACTATATCACAATTATGCTGTTACTTAAAACAACAACAAAAAACAACCTAAAATGAAACAAAAAGCCCCTATATATCATTACGTGGGCCTCTTGACAAATCACTGAAGGGCTGAGGCTTAAGACACCAACAATAATGTCCTGTATTAACCATATTTTTAATGAGAGAACAAGATAATTCTAAAGCCATGTCTGAAGGTGACCCATATTTGATCTGGCTTCAGCTCCCTAACTCACCTGCATGGCCTTGGACCAGATTTCATAACCCTCTAGGCCAGTCTCCTCATCTATAAAAGGAAAAGCAGAACTGGGTGATCCCCACGGCCCTAGCAGTGTGCGGCCAACCTTTTCCTCAACTCTGCCACCCTCTCACCTGACCCATTTCTTCCTCATTTGGCTCTGAAAGAGCTGCTGGTGACCTGTAGGAAAGCACAGGAGCTACACTGTCAACGTGGGCCTGGGTGTGGCTCCAGGCACCACTCCTTGAGCCATGTGGCCTTAGTGGAAAATCATTTCCCTCACCTATAGTGGAAATATTCTATTTCTCCATAATACCTATTTATGGTCTCCTTAGAATACTGCAAGACTTCAAGCTGGGTCAACAACCTAGAATATTTTTATTTTTGAAGCTGATTCTACTAACAGTCATGGCATTAACTCCATAGGTTACAAGGACCATTTCTTTTTCATGAAAATAGAATTAATCAGAAGTCTAGCACATACAGCAAGAGTAAGAATCTTTTCAAGGACCTTTAATTTCTATTTTATGTGTCTGACTGTGAGTTTCAGTTACAAAAAGGAAAGAAGGAAAAACACAGTACCATAGATGTAAAAGAAAAGGCGGCAGCAGAGGACGAGACGGTTAGACGGCATCACAGACTGAATGGACATGAGTGTGGACATGAGCGTGAACAAGCTCCAGGAGATAGTATGGGCCTCCCTGGTGTCTCAGATGGTAAACAATCTGCCTGCAATGCAGGAGACCCAGGTTCAATCCCGGGGGTGGGAAGATCCCCTGGAGAAGGGAATGGCTACCCATTCTAGTATTCTTGCCTGAAGAATTCCATGGACAAAGGAGCCTGGTGGGCTACAGACAGGATGAGACAGGCTGGATGGCACCATCGACTCAATGCACATGAATCTGAGCAAACTCCAGGAGAGAGTGAAGGAAAGTAGAGCCTGGCGGGCTATAGTCCACAGAGTCACAAAGAGCCTGGCCTGACAGAAAAACCACCACCTTAGATGTAGGTGCAATTGTCCAGGTCTATTCTTAGTTGCACTGCTTCCCTGAGTAATCTTACCTGTTCTATCGCTTCCTTCAAACTGAAAGCAATCACACCTTCACCCCCAGGCACGGCTGCGGGTGGAGAATGTGACCAAGTGGCCTTTCCCACACTCTCTGCATCCCTGCCTCCAGGCTAGTCTTGCATTTTTGACTGGCTTCACCACTTCTCCAATGCTGTCTGTCAAATTTCATTGCTACAGAACTGAACTCTTTTATTCTGTAAATGCTTTTCTTCCCCCCAGGTCCTTGATAATAAGACCAACTACCATCTCCTGAGCAGCTACTATGTCACAGGCATTGTTCATTTAGCATATCCCACCTCAGGACAGGGCTTCCCTGATAGCTGAGCTAGTAAAGAATCTGCCTACCATGCAGGAGTCCCTGGTTCAATTCCTGGGTTGGGAAGATCTGCTGAAGAAGGGATAGGCTTCCCACTCCAGTATTCTTGGGCTTCCCTGGTGGCTCAGACGGTAAAGAATCTGCCTGCAATGTGAGAGACCTGGGTTCAATCCTTGGGTTGGGAAGGTCCTCTGGAGAAGGGAATGGCTACCCACTCCAGTATTTCTGGCCTGGAGAATTCCATGGACTGTATAGCCCATGGAGTCGCAAAGAGTTGGACACGACAGCGACTTTCACTCACCTCAGGACAACCCTGTAGGATGCACACTGAACTGAGCCATGGATCAGGCCCAGAGAAGGTGAATAACTGACTCAAGGTCACAGGCTTGACAGGGTGACACTGAAGTACAAACTCACTTGTCTGGCTCTGCTCTTATCTCCCCACCTATCCCTTCCCTGGCACCTGGTTACAGTAACATAAGAATCACCTTTGGTTTTTCTACACCAGCTGGGACTCATTACAACAGTGGAAGAAGGACCACTGTTTCTGCCCCTCCCTCCCACTCCCTATACACACCTGAGGCAGGCTTCTCCCTGAAGCGATGAAGTTCACTGGCAGAGGATGGGGGAAGACCTTAGGGACCCCCACCAGGGGAGGAGGTACCACTTCCTTCAAAAAAGCGCCCTTAGATTTTCCAGTGGCACAATGGGTAAGAATCTGCCTGCCAAACCAGGGGACACGAGTTCAATCCCTGGTCCGGGAAGAGCAACTAAGCCCATGCGCCGCAACTACTGAAGCCCATGTGCCTAGTGCCCCTGTGCTCTGCAACAAGAGTAGCCACCACAATGAGAAGCCCACATACTGCACCTAGAGAGTAGCCCCTGCTCACCACAACTAGAGAAAAGCCTGTGCACAGTGACGAAGACCAAGCACAGCCAAACATATATTTTTTTTAATAAGAGATTAAAAATAAAAAAGCACCCAGAGATGGATCTACTCTCCCACAGAGAGACTGCAATTTCTGGGGCAGGGCTTTCACACTTGCAGTGTCTGCAAAGGGGAGCTCAATTAACCTAAAAGGAACCTGCAAAGTGGGATGCTATCTAACTTTAAAGATAAGTAAAATTAGAATCACAAAGCTACCAAGGTCAATACATCAGATGGTACTAAAACTCACGTCTGAAAGCCTCTATTTAATACATACACCACGTGCATGCATGCTCAGTCGCCAAGTCGTGCTCAACTCTTTTACAATCCTATGGACTGGAGCTTGCCACGATTCTCTGTACAGAGGGTTTCCCAGGCAAGTATACTGGAGTGGGTTGCCAATTCCTCTTCCAGGCAATCTTACCGGACCAAGGATAGAACCTTTATCTCCTTCACTGGCCGGCGGATTCTTCACCACTGAGCCACCTGGGAAGCCCACATACACACACGGGAAACCACAATATAATAAAACATCAGCACTGGAAGAAATCATCCAGTAAAATCACATAAGGAACCTGAGGTCTCGGGTGGAAACATGACTCACTCAAGGTCACACATGCAGTGGAACCCAAGTTTCTGACATTACTTCACTAGCAGTGCAAATAAACTAGGAAAAAACAACCACCTTTGGATGGGCAAGAGGCAGCAACAATGGTTTTGGTTAGTGAACTTCCCCTAAAAAGGTTAATACCCGCTCCCTGCCATTACAGATTCCAGCCCATTCAAGTAACCAGAAAACTGACTCCCACAATAGCAAGTCATTGCTCCCTTGTACGAAAAATGTGAGTCCCACAACAAAAAAACACTAACCTTTAATAAGACCTCCTACCACGTCCAAAAAATTAAAGGCATGCACAAAACTTGCAAAAACTTTCAGCAGGGACATATACCAAAATGGGAACTGGGAGTCCATACTTAGAACGCGGGAGAACGACGAAAGCTGAAACGGCGCTCCTGGAAAATAATCTTCTCCATACCCCTCACCCACCCACGCACCGCGTTCTCAGGAGCGGGATGGAAAAGGTCTCCCCCCCGCCCTTCATTAGAAGGGCTCGCTGACCACGGGGAGCAACGCGGAGGCGACCAAGGCACTGACGACAAATAGGGCTGAAGAGTGAGAGGCTGACTCGTGACTGGAGTGGCCCGAGGAACGGTGAAAGAGGACATCGGGATGAACGGCTTGGGGCGGGGGTCGGCAGACTGATGGGGAGGTGGTCAGAGGAGGCACTGAAGGTCAGCGGTAGCTGGAGTGGGTCAGTAAGGGCCACTGGCATGCGGACAGAGGAGGTTAGGGGGTCGAAAGACACCAAGACGGAGGTGTAAAGGGTCCCAAGACGGAGGCGGTAAGAGGTCACTAGGAAGGGACCGGGACAGAAGAGCCGGGAGGGTGTGCGCGCGCCGCGGACCTCCCACTGTTCCAGAAGACGGGCCATGTCGGCGTCATTGTAGTCGCGAATATCCTTCTTCTTCTTCCGGGGAGGTGGGGTGGCCTCGCCGGGTGTCTCGGCCGGGCCCTCGGCGGCGAAGGCCCTCGGCGGCAGCAGCAGGAGCAGCATCAGGTCACAGGCACAGAGAAAAACCACCGCGGCGCGCGCCCAGCCGGAGGCCGCCATCTTCGCAGCGCAGCGTCGCGCCGCCGCGTGGACCAGCCCTGCGCGAGCCCTGGCCCCACCCCAGGCCGCCTCCTTCCTGGGCCCGCCCCGCCCTCAGCCCCGCCTCCATGGGCTCAAGGCCACCCCTTGGCCCCGCCCCCAGGCTCCGGTAACCTACCAGGCTCCGCCCCGTCCTATTTCCTCCGGCCCACCTACGGAAGCCCCGCCTCCTCCGCCATTTTGGCTCCGCCCCGCAGCCTCCTCTGGTTGGTCCAGCATAGACGCTGTGCCCAGTGTGGTGCTCTCCTTCATTTTCTGCCAGCGGTCGACGTTTTTCTTTCTTAACAAGTAAGTCAGCTCCAAAAGTTCCCTCAGAGCCTCTAGGAATCCTCCAGCAGCGCCTCACGAGGCCTCAGGTTTTCGCCTGTGAAATGAAGTGGAGCTGGAAGTTCTGGGAGCTCATTTGCTCCAAGAAAGCCCGTTTCACGAAGTCACACGCTTCCTCAGAGTCTCCTACAATTTCCTTTAAAAACGCCAGTGGCAGGTTAAGCAGCTTTCTCAGAAGATCACAAATAGATTGGGCCCAGTGGTTTGCTGCTCAGTAGAAAGAATTCAATCCGTCTCTCAATATTACTGTCATCTCTTGAAACTGAAAAAGTCTGTTTTTTTTTTAAATCATTACTTTTCATCTGTAAAACAACTTAAGTATCTCTTCTGATTTTAGCTTCATATTGTCGGCTGTCTATTCCTTTTGAAGGTTGAATTTTTCTGTTTTTTTGTTTCTTGCTTTAAAAGATTCAGACCAGAAATACTTTAAAATTCCACGGATTTTAAATGGTTGATCTGCTGACTTTTAAATTTTTAATTGGATGAGAAAGACACGCATCCCTTACTGTAGCTGTAAAGTATTCGACCATTGTATAAACAGTGTGTTCTCTTCCACACCAGCCACAATTCTGTCCCACACAAACCAGTTATCACTCTCTAGAATATTGTATACATTTTTCTGTACATTTACAGACACCAAAGTGTCTCTGGAAACGGTTTTGTTGCATTTATATGTGTGTTTATGGCAGCATGGGCTTCCCTGGTGGCTCAGAGAGGGTAAAGAATCTGCCTGCAATAAAGGAGACCTGGGTTCGATCCCTGGGTCAGGAAGATCCCCTGGGGAAGAGAATGCAACCCACTCCAGTATTCTTGCTTGGAAAACCCATGGACATCAGAGCCAGGTAGGCTACAGCCCATGGGGTCCAGAGTTGGACATGACTGAATGACTAACATGTGACCACACTACAAGTTGGTATGCGTATTAGCATTTTAAGGGTTTTTGACTTACCAATATGACATGAAGTTTGACTATACTGCAGTATAGTATGCATTGATTTTTTAAAATAAATTTTTATATGGACCATTTTTAAAGTCTTTATTGAGTCTGTTACAACATTGCTTGTTTTATGCTTTGGTTTTTCAGCTGCAAGGCATGTAGGATCTTAGCTGCCTGACCAGGGTTCAAACCCTCATTGTTTGCATTGGAAGGCAAGGTCTTAACCACTGGACTGCTAAGGAAGTATAGTATAGTACAGTATTAATAAAATATAGTGTGAATATACCTGTACTTTATTTCCTTATTACTCTGTTGATGGGTGCATGCTAAGTCACTTCAGTCATGTCAGCTGTGTTAGTCTCTCAGTTGTGCCCGACTCTCTGCGACCCCATGGACTGTAGCCAGCCAGGTTCCCCTGTCCATGGAATTCTCCAGACAAGAATACTGGAGTGACTTGCCATTTCCTCCAGGGGATCTTCCCAACCCAGAGATTGAACCCACTTCTTATGTCTCCTGTATTGTCAGGCGGGTTCTTTACTAGTAGCACCACCCCAATTTTTATGCTATTACTAAAAGAAAAAAGAGCCATAATAAACCTCTTTACTTCTGCCTGGTGTTATGGGCTGCACGGTATCCTCCCAAATTCTGTATGTGGAAGCCCCAACTCTGGTACCTCAGAATGTGACTGTTTGGATCTCTAAAGAGGGAATGAAGTTAAAATTAGTTGTTGGGGGTGGTCCCTAATCCAATATGACTGGTATCCATACAGAAAAAGAGATTTGGACACAGAGATATATAGAGGGGTCATGTGAAGACACAGGGAGAACATGGCCATTTACGAGCCAAGAAGGGAGGCATCAGAAGAAACCAACCCAACCTTGATCTGGGACTTGCAGCCTCCAGGACAGTGAGGAAATAAATTTCTGTTGTTTATTCCAGCGGTCCCCAACTTTTTTGGCACTAGGGACAAATGTTGTAGAAGACAGTTTTTCCATGGACCAGGGGCAGGGGCAGTGGTTTTGGAATGACTCAAGTGCATTGTATTTATTATGTACTTTATTCCTATTAACATTGCACCAGCTCCATCTCAGATCATCAGGCATTAGTTCCCAGAAGTTTGGGACCCCTGGTTTAAGCCACCTGGTCTGTGCTTTGTTGTTGTTATTCAGTTGCTAAGTCATTTCTGACTCCATGACCCCATACACTGCAGCACTCCAGGCTTCCCTGTCCTTCAGTGTCTCCCGGAGGTCACGCAAACTCATGTCTAGTGTGTCAGTGATGCTGTCCAACCATCTCATCCTCTGTCGCCCCTTTCTCTTCTTGCTCTCAATCTTTCTCAGCATCAGGGATTTCCAATGAGTCAGCTCTTTGTATTAGGTGGCCAAAGTATTGGAGCTTCAGCTTCAGCATCAGTCCTTCCAATGAATACTCAGGGTTGATTTCCTTTAGGATTTTTTTTTACTATAATGACATTTTATTTTAAATAGTCACAACATCTGACACTTCAAAAAAAGATACCACTAATAAATAACAAAAGTGGAAATACTTATCAAAGTTAAAACAGACATGTTTAGCTGAGAATCACTTCAACAGAGTAAGGCTCTAAAGATACCAGACAATGATTTCCTTTAGGGTTGACTGGTTTGATCTCCTTGCTGTCCAAGGGACTCTCAAGAGTCTTATGGCCTAGCAAACTAACATATCTTGCTCAGATAGATTATAGGCCACATATAAAGCAAATCCGAATTTGTAAAAAAAAAAAAAAAAAGTTTAAATAAGACAGAGGCCTTTGTGGTTATTGTTTGATTTCTCTCTCACAAAAGCAGCTGGAAACTGAGCATCTAGGGCTTGTATTTTTGTTCTTTGATCATGTGGCACCCTGTCTTTTCTCATCCTGCTCCCTCATACTGGTCTGTGGCTTCCATCTTCAAGGTCACAAGTTCAAGGTCAAGATGACTTTCATCCCGAGGAAGGAGGGAGGGAAAAAAAGCCAAAAGGAGCACACTTTTTAATGGAGTTATCTTCCTTTAGGCAGCCTATTTGGATGTTCCACAGAGCACTTTTATTTAATCACATGGGCTGGAACCTAGCCTTCTAAGGGAGGCTATCTACATTGTCATCCCAAATAAAACTGGGATTTTGTCATTAAGGGAAAAGAGGAAGAGAAAGTTGAGCAGGTAACTAGTTAACAATGTCTGCCTCACCTTCACACTCCTAGGACTACTGATGTTTAAAGCTTCCACTGTGGAATGATACCCTGTAATCTTTATTTGTTGTTCTTTAGCTGCTCAGTTGTGTTGGACTCTTTGGGACCCCATGGGCTGCAGCACGCCAGGCTTCCCTATCCTTCACCATCTCCCAGAGTTTCCCAAACTCATGTCTTTTAAGTCAGTGATGCCATCCAGCCATTTCATCCTCTGTCACCCCCTTCTCCTATGTACACGCTATGCCGTTTTCTATTGTCATTGAGCAGAAACAAGTCATAAGAAAAAAAGTTTTTTTTCTTTTCTGAAATCATAGGGGAAATGTCATAAGCTTTCTCCCCAGAGTGCACTGCTCCACCCAGTGGCTCAGCGCCTGTCCTGGTGCAGTCATGCTAAAAAACATGCACAGCTGTGGTAGGTCATGTGCTCTGCTGGGAGGGGTCACCCTGGTCATTCATTTTGCCAGCTGCTAAGTTAAGGTGTAAAAGTGCTGGGATTCCTGGTCCATTGTATCTAATGATACAGAAAAAAAAAAAGTCATTTAATGTTTTACAGAAGTTGTTGGGATTGTGTTAAAAAATAAAAAAATCCCAGTACTAGTTTCATCTAAGGAGGAAATGAATTCAGTTTATTATCAAGAGGTATGAAACATCTGGATTGATTGCATTTTCACCCATCTGATGTTTGGAACTTGATTCAGTTCACATTTGACTAAGGGGGTGTGTGTGTGTTGCTCAACTTGATTCAGTTCACATTTGACTAAGGGTGTGTGTGTGTTGCTCAACTGTGTCCAAGTGTGTGTGTGTGTTCCTCAAGTGTGTGTGTGTGTGTGTGTTGCTCAACTTTGTCCAAGTGTGTGTGTGTGTTGCTCAACTGTCCAAGTGTGTGTGTGTGTGTGTTGCTCAGCTGTGTCCAAGTGTCCGTGTGTGTGTGTGTGTTGCTCAACTGTGTCCAAATGTGTATGTGTGTGTGTTGCTCAACTGTGTCCAAGTGTGTGTGTGTGTGTTGCTCAACTGTGTCCAACTCTTTGCCACCCCACGGACTGTAGCCCACCAGGCTCCTCTATCTGTGGAATTTTCCAGGCAAGAATACTGGAGTGGGTAGCCATTCCTTTCTCCAGAACTAAGGGTCTACTGTCATTTTTTTTTTTTTTTTGCCCCACCACAGGGTATGTGGAACTTCAAGGACCAGGGATTGAACCAGCGTCCTCTGCAGTGGAAGTGCAGAGTCTTAACCACGGGATCAGCAGGGACGTCCAGGGTCTACTGTCAATCAAGAACCAGATGGGCACTGATGGAAAGATGAATATGACAAGGTTCCTGCACTAAAGAGCCTGCAAACTAGCAGAGGAGATGAACAGTCCACAGTAAGTATAATGCAGATTTCAGGAGGTCCTGGTTATCATATGATGATAATCATAGGGGGAAACCCTGATTTTGGAATTGCATCATTTGTCTGAGGTCCCACAGCTAGTGAAGTGGCAGGGAAGAATCTGAACCCTGGTCTATGGATGAAGAGGTATATCTTTCTCCCACTGTAACACCATTTGGGTTAATCATTGAGGCACTCAGGATAGTTAAACTGGAGGCCAGATGAAAGACCCATCAAAAAGGAGTCTGGAGGCAGGAATACCCAGATGCGATAAGAATGTGAACCTGGTGACACCCCTGGCAGTCCAGTGGTTGAGACTTCACTTCAATGCAGGGGATGCGGGTTCCATCCCTAGTCAGGGAACTAAGATCCTACACATCCAAAACATAACACAGAAACAACATTGTAACATATTCTATAAAGAAAAAAAGTGTGAACCTGGTCTGAGGGCATGTAGTAAGGCAGGAGAGGAGGGGACAGAAGTGAAAGAGACTGCGTGGTCATGGCTTCAGTGAGACCACCATTGCCCTGGGGTTTAATACTAACCGTGCCTCTAAGAGGTTCAGTGGCTGCAAATGGTAAAATCAAATCTCCCACCAACTTTCCCATCTTAAGGTGGCCTCAGCTGGGCTCCTTCTGGCTAATGTCACACTACAACATGTGAGGGATGCCTCAACTGGAGGGTGCAGCGAGAGTTTCTAGCAGTGTGTGTATACATATGTATTTTTTCTTTTGGCTGCGCAGGGTCTTCATTGCTGTGTGCAGGCTTTCTCTAGTTGGAGCGTGTGGGTACTGCTCTTCATTGTGGTAGGCAGGTTTCTCACTGAGGTGGCTTCTGTGGCAGAACATGGACTCCAGGCACGCAGACTTAGTAGGCACAGAGCACGAGCTTAGTTGTTCTGAGGCAGGTGGGATCTTCCTGGACCAGGGTTGTAACCCATGTCCCCTGCATTGGCAGGCAGATTCTTAACCACTGAACCACCAGGCAAGCCCTCTAGTGATATCTGTAATCAAGCAGGGGTGATATTCAAAATACTGAAAAACTGGAATGGTACAGTTACCAGCTCATCAGAACTCAGTCCTGTGACCTGAAGGGTACGGCTCGGTTCAAGAGGCTCTGTGGTGCCAAACATCAACCCTTTAAAGACTGAATCATGAGGAGTCATGGGAAGAAGGTCCTGAGATTGGGTCTGAGGTGGAGACAGGGGAGACTATGACTGTTTTTTTAATTTATGTATTTATTTGGTTGTGCTGGGTCTTAGTTGTAGCACTCAGGGTCTTCCGTCTTCCTTGCAGCACGTGGGATCTTTAGTTGCAGCATATAAACTCAGTTGTGGTATGCAGTATCAAGCTTCCTGAGCAGGGGTGCATTCAAGCCCCTGCATTGGGAACGTGGAGTCTGAGCCACTAGACCATCCAGCAAGTCCCTATTTATTATACTTTACTTTTGTGCTTTTTAACCCAATGCAAGAAGAATCACCACATATCTCCTGAGGTTTATATTTACTCACGTGTAGCAATGAACTGATTATCTTCCGACAACAATTCCAGATTTCCAGGAGAGAATGTGATTGGCCCAGGCTGAGGTGGGTGTCTGTTCCTGGTCACCATCATTTCTTGTGAAAAGGAGAACAGGACTCATATAATTAAATCAAACATTTAAAATTTGTGTTTTGCCAAACACCATGAAAAAAAGCTAAAAGGCAGATGGTAAACTGGGAGGAAAACTCCAGCATGGCAGAGAGAAAAGTATCATACAGATCAGTAAGAAAAAGATGAACTTTCTGATTGAAACATGGGAAGGGAGAGGAATCATATTTTTATTTCTCCAAAATAAATAAAGCTATTTGCATATGAAAAAGTACAGCAGTGATTATCTCAGTAAATATCAAAGAAGTGCAAATTCAAGTAAGATGTAATTTTTTTGCCTACTGGTGGGGCCAGAATAAAAATTAGGATGGTGTATGTGGTTGGCAAGACTCAGGAAAAAAGCATTCTCATTCTCTCAAGGGGATGGAGACTTTCTACATGAAAATTTGGTGAAATGTATCAAAACTCTTAACTGCCTAGTTCCACTTCCAAGAATGACTCTGAGGAAATAGACAATGAAAATAATAGAAATGGTCATAATCCACAGCACTTACTATGTGGCAGGCACTCTTCTGATCGTTGTACATGTATTTCTTCACTTATCCACTGTTACCAATCCTATGTAACACTCTCTGTAAGATGAGAAAACAGGAGCCACCCTAAATGTTCAACCGCAGTAGGCTGAAAAATCCACATTGACGATGCAAAACAATGCAGTCATTAAATATGATGTCATAGATGTATATTTGTTGACATTAAAGATGTTTATATTATTAAATGACAGAATGTTATAACATGGTATTAAAATGATATGTATATGTATATATGGGGAAATAGCTGCAAATACATCGTGGCTATTTCTAAGCATGGGATTTTAAGTCAGTGGTATTTTTTTGTTAGATATTTATTCATTTATTTATTTGGTGCACCAGGTCTTAGCTGGGGCATGCAGAATCTTGTACTTGTGGCATGCAGGATCTTTAGCTGTAGCATATGGTATGTTGTTGTGGCATGGTATGGTATGGAATGGAATGTTGTGGTATGGTATGGAATCTAGTTCCCTGACCAGGGATTGAACTCGGGCCCTCTGCAGTGGGAGCTCGGACTCTTAGCTACTGGGCCACCAGGGAAGTTCTGTAATTAGTTGTATTATAAAAGTTGTGGGAAAGTGAAAGTGTCAGTTGCTCAGTCACGTCCGACTCTTTGCGACCCTATGGACTGTAGCCCGCCACGCTCCTCTGTCTGTGGGATTCTCCAGACAAAAATACTGGAGTGGGTTGCCATTCCCTTCTCCAGGGGATCTTCCTGACCCAGCAATTGAACCCAGGTCTCCCACATTGCAGGTAGACCCTTTACCAGCTGAGCCACTAGGGAAGCCCAAAAGGGGTAGGGGATGCACATACATGAATTAATGCTTCCCAAATACTGAAAAGTCTAATTTAAGCAAAAATTCTCGGAATAATACACTTAATTAAATTTATCTATAATACTGCAATTGCCTTAAAATTTAGGGAAGTGATTTGAATTCATCTCCTAAGAGGAAAAGGTATGAATTTTATGTGTTATCTGAAACATCTCCTATACTCTGCAACACAGATAGAGGCAATTATGTTTAGAGAACTTACAATCTCTCCGAAGAACTTCTTTCCTGGACTCTCCAAGACAAGTTGTAAGGGAAATGGGCTGAACACACCTGCTAAGCAACGGCCTAGCATTCAATCCAAGAGCTGTGAGCTGTAGGTCATGGATCATACACAGGCCAGGCCCCTCTGTGGGTTCCTGAAGGTCCATAACTTTCTTTCCATTACTCAGTAAGAGCTGTGGGCAACAGGATGTTGGTTCATGGAAAGGAGGACCTTCTTGCAGGGAACTGCAAATGAATTCATTAAATTATTTATTGATGACTACGCAATGCACTGGTGGCTGTTGAGAACAGTATCATCATTATTTTGGAAGCATCAGTGAATTTCTGTGCATCCCCTACCACTTTTAAAATGCAATTGATTATAGGTTTTCCCTGGCAGTCCAGTGTCACAGAGATGCACAGATCAAGTCCTGTCTTTAAAGGGTTGACAGGGTGGTAGGGAGAGTTAAGCAGTTACAAATACACTATGCTAATGGCCAGGCACAGAGCACAGTAGGTACAAGGGGGCAGAAATGCTTGAGTCTGTCTGGGGGTCATGGAGGCTCCATGTAAAGGAGCAATAAGGCTAGTCATTCTGTGCATGCATGCTTAGTCTGTCCACCTCTGCAACCCATGGGCTGTACCCCGCCAGGCTCCATGGAATTCTCCAGGCAAGACTACTGGAGTGGGTTGCCATGCCCTCCTCCAAGGGATCTTACCCACCCACGGATTAAACCCAAGTCTCCAGCATCTCTTGCCCTGGCAGGCAGATTCTTTTATTGCTGAACCACCAGGGAAGCCCTATAGCCAAGTATTAATATTATAAGAATCCTAATTCTCTAATATCTTTAGCTATTGACTAATTTATGTGCTAGGTACATAAATTAGTCAATATAAATAAATAATAAAAGAATAAAAATGAAATTATAATAATAAAATTAAAAGTAATAAAATTATATAACAAAATAAGATTAAAAATAAAATGAAATAATTAAAAAAATAATAAAACATAAATCAGAAAATAGTTAGGCGTGATTGGTGTTAGGTGTCTGGGGAGCCTAGATCTCAGTACTTATTTTTTCTCCCCTACAGAATTCTGGAAAGTACATCCAAAGGTCATTAACCAGCAGGGAAATGGGGTAGAGAATTTATCTGTGAAAGCAACCTTCACTTCCATGTAGGGCTTCCTGGTAAATCAGACTACAGAAAATTCCAGATCTTGGGAACTGAAGACACAGGTATAACTGTCATGCTCTGGCAGGCCCTGCACACAGGCCTCCCTCAAAACACACTAGCTTCAGCTGAACAGAGTCCGTGCAGAGGGAGGGCGGGCAGGCAGGGATGGGGGGTGGCCGTGAGAGTGGATAGGTGAGATCCTGCCCAGGTGGTTTTACTGTGTGAGCACAGGGTATACCAGAGAGAAAGAGGGCATGGTGGGCAAGGAGAGTGACCTGTCACCCCAGGACCCCGCTCCGTAATGAACCACGGGCCAACAGATGTCACTCTCATGCATCACCTGTGGAGAATGACTGCATCTGGGGAAAAGAGAGTAGGGGTAAATTTTCCAGATACAAATTTCTCTCCTTTAAAAGAGACATTGAAATGAAGATGTTAAGGAAGATATTTAGCTATGTGTTAGAATGCCTGAGAATGAATTGGCCCACCTATGACTACAGACCCCCACAGGGGCCTTCCCTGGTAGCTCAGTGGTAAAGAATCTGCTTGCCAGTGTAGGAGATGCAAGAGACGTGGGTTCAATCCCTGGGTTATGAAGAGCCCCTGGAGAAGGCAATGGCAACCCACTCCGGTATTCTTGCCTGGGAAATCTCATGACAGAGGAGCCTGGTGGGCTACAGTCCATGGAGTCACAAAGAGTCTGACAACTGAACATGCATGCAGGTACAAGGACTATTACGACCACAAAAACAAAACAGGAACACTGCTTCAAAGGTTAAGATACATTAGGGCAGGGAATGCCCCTTACTGACCACCAGGTGGCACCGTAGACCAAACACAGCTTGGTTGTTAGTCTATAAAGTCTGCAGTGTCAGTGTTCGATATCAAATCTGGTAGGGCTAGATACATACAATGGAAAATTGAAGTCTTGTAAGGAAAGAAAAGGGACTTCCCTGGTGGTCCAGTGACTGAGACTCCAAGCTCCCAATGCGGGGGCCCCAGGTTCGATCCCTGGTCAGGGAAGTAGATCCCTCATGCTGCAACAAGACCTGATGCAAATAAATAAATATCTTTTAAAATAATAATAAAAAATGGGAGAAAATTCTGACACATGTGATAGTATCAGTGAACCATGAAGACATTATTCTAAGTGAAATAAGCCAGACAGAAAAGGACAAATATTACAGGATTCCACTTAAATAAAGTACTTAGAATAGTCACTTTTATAGAGATACAAAGTAGAATAGTGACTTCCAGGGAAATGAGAAGTTATTGTGGAGTGGTACAGAATTTAGTTTGAGGAGATGTCAGGATTTTCTGAAGACAGATGGTGGTGATGGTTACACAGCAAAGTGAATATACTTAACACTGCAGAACTGTGGCTAGCTTCACAAAAATGACCAAGGTGGTAAGTTTTATGTTATAAATATCTTACCACAATTTAAAAAAAAAATCAGAAGCTCACTCTGTTGTCTTTGTATGCTCAGCCGCTCAGTTGTACCTGACTCTCTGTGACCTCACGGACTATAGCCTGCCAGGCTCCTCTGTCTGTGGAAATTTCCTGGCAAGAATACTGGAGTGGGGTTGCGATTTCCTTCTCCAGTTGTCTTATACCTGCTGAAAGTCCAGGAGGAGGATGTACCTACTAGAACAGGTGAAGAAGGAAGAAAAGCATGTTTCCAACAATCTTGCCCCTCCTGACCTTGGCTTCCTCCCCAAATCCTGAGTCAACTTTCTGTTTGCATCTTGTTCGCTCACTTATTTATTAAATGCCTACTAAGTGTTGGCCTCGAGCCAGGCACTGAGAAGACATTCTGCAGGGGCTAAGCCGTTTTCTGCACAGCTCCAGCTTCCTCTTGTCTATTCCAGTTGCTTTCCCTTAGCCAGTCCTTCAGCCCAAATCTTTTCAGCTTTCTTCTGTCAGTTTTCATTTTAATGAAAAATACTTTGGTTCACATCATATTTTAATTAAAAACAATTTTTTTTAAATTTTGGCTACACCATGCCATATGTGAAATCTTAGTTCTCCAGCCAGGATTGAACCTGCACCCCCTACATTGGCACAGAGTCTTAACCACTGGACCACCAGGGAAGTCCCTTGTTAAAAATTTTTTTGTTTTGGCATATTTTAATTTTAAAAGAAGGCCTTCCCTGGTGGTGTAGTGGTAAGGAATCCATCCACCTGCCAATGCTGGAGACGTGGGTTTATCACCTGGAGAATGAAATGGCAACTTGCTCCAGTATTCTTGCCTGGGAAATCCCATGGACAGAGGAACCTGGCTATTGTCCATGGAGTCGCAAAGAGTGTGACAGGACTTAGCCCTGAACAACAATAAAAATTTTTTAATGAGGATTAGAAGTAACGGGTGGAGTTTTTTTTTTAAAGAAAATGCCCTTACTGCAGAGAATCCAGGGGCAGTCACAGCCTTCCTCTGTTAATCAAGTTAGATGAAAATATGCTACAGCAACAAACAACCCTTGGATCTCAGTGGCTCTCCACAGTGAGTTTACTTTTTGCTCATGTGACCTGTTCAACACAGTTAGTAGAGGGGGTCTGCTCCACGGTCGAGGCTTATGGTAGTTGCACCACCTAGGACACAATTTCCTGAGCAGTGACAGCAGGGGAAGAGAGTGGAGAATTAGACTGGCTTTCCCCAGCCTCCATCTGAGACAGCCCACATCCCTATCATTGACATCTCAAGGCTCAGGACTGATCACATGGTTCTGTCAAATGCAACTGGACTGTTTGGTGAACAGTACTCTATTCTAGTTTCCTTCTAAATCTCCCTATTTGTTTATTTTGACCACACCGTGTGGCATGCGGGATCTTAGTTCCCCAACGAGGGATGGAACCCATGCCCCCTGCATTGGCAGTGGGCCATCTTAACCCCTGGACCACCAGGGAAGTCCCTCTAGTTTCTTGACTCTGCTTTCACTATACAAATAGTGTAGTCATGGTGACCTGTTTTCCTTATTGCCCTTTTTGGACTCTACTCTTCAGAAGAGGTCAAGCCCTCACATTATTTTGTAACTGTGCCTGCCACAGGGCCTGGCATGTGGTAGGTGCCCTTTGTTTGTAGAGCAGATAAAAGATGGCAGAAAGTAAAGGGGACCCAAAGGAAGGTAGAATTAGTACCAGGAAGGATCTGTTTAGGAAGAGGTGCCATATCTGATAAATGCAGCCAGGAGGGCCAAGAAACCAATTCCATCCGATTTTAAGAGCTAAACCAAATGTCACTGAATATAGTGGGATGTTTTATGTGTCACAGATCATTGTTGGGGTTCAGAAATTCCAACAATGACAACCAAAGAGAGTGCACATGTAGAAGCAAAGTAGGACCCCAGGCAGCACCAAGTGGCTTTGGAAAAAAATCCTCAGATCCCAGAGCAGTTTTATGAATAAAAAAAACTGGATGTGAAGGAAAGGGTCTGACTTTCTCAGTTTTCAGAGCTAACTAAAACCAGGGTGCTATTCCTAGGTTACCTGGAAAGACCTTGATTTATCCAACTGTTTTCCTCTGGTAGAGAAATAAAAAGGATCAACCCTACAGAATCACTGCTAGTTTAGAAAATGAGCAGTTTTATAGGCCACAGTTTGCAACATAAGTAGGTTCATATAGAATGTAGAATATATACAAGGACCCTTTAAGTCATAAGCAGGGTGACCATTCAAATTTGTCTCTGTTGTTACTGATTAGTTTATTAGTAACATGTCTCACAGTTACTTTCAAAACTGTTTCTGTTTGGATAATAAATTGCAAGGTCATCCATCCCAGTGACGACTGGCTGGAAAAAGGTGACACTAGGTTCTAGAAAGGGGCAAAAGAACAAACATTTCCATTGGCTGAAAACACCCAGCTTGTGCTGGGCTGGGCACCTAGACGGCCTATTTCAGGGCTAAGAAGTGGGGGGACCTCTGAAACCCTGGCGGGTTTGGGGGATGAGGGAAGCCTGGATGCTTCTAGCACTTCCTGAAGAGCAAGGGCTGGGTCAGATGAGAAAGAGGTAGGCGGTTGGCTCCTTGCCCATGCATTTGCTATCTTCTTGACCTTGGGAAGGCACCATAAGGCATCTGACCATCACTTTCCTAATCTGTAAAATGGAGGTGTTTACCTCCGAAGGCTGCTTCTCTTATTTAACTGTTGGCCACTATTCTTCCATTATGCAGCTGAGGACACATAAGTTATGGGAGGGCAGACTGTGCCAGTACAGGCTCATAATTCTCAGAGCTACATTTATGAGCCAAGTACTCAGGCAGTCGGAAATCAGTGCACAGTATCTGATTTCCAAAGAGAAAACGGAGACTTGGAGAGAGAACTTGTATAAGGTCACACAACTCATACATGGCTGGGGAAGACTGACCCCAGGAAAAAAAAAAGCTGGTTCAAAGCTCACGCTCTAACTATATAAGGGCTATTGAGCTGAAGGGAGGAAGCCACCAGCGGCCAGCTCTGCTCTTCTCAGACTCCCATCTCCAGGGATCTTTGCTCACCCGCACAGTCCCTCCAGGATCGCACCCTGGAAGAGGGGCAAGCACAACAAAGGGCGGAGGAGAGCCTGGCCGACCGGTCGACATCCCACAAAACGCGATGACTGGACCCCAGCACACCACTCGGCGATGGTGCCAAGCGCCCTCCCTTCGGTCCAGAAAACAGGCCACCTTTGAGACTTGCTCCCTGGGCAGGGAGGAAGCGCGGAGCCCCCGGGTCGGGCTGAGAGCTTACGTAAGGCCAACCGGCGGCTGCGCCCGGGTCTCCCAAGGGTGGGCGCCGAGCCCCCGGCCCGGACGGGCCTCCCTCCGGTCCGCTCCCCCGCGTCTCAGCCGGGGACCACCGGCCCGGCGTCCGCGCTGGGCGGGGGCGTCCTCCCGCAGCCACCCAGCTTCCCGGGGGAGGAGCAGCGCATCGCGCAAGCATCCGGGAGCGGCGGAGGGGGCGGGAGGAAGGGCGAGAGGAGGAAGCGGGATTTAAACGAAAGGCGGTGACGCCACACAAAAGATTTCTATAGGCTCTAGGGAGGTTACGGCCGAGGCGGCGGTGGCGAGCCCGGGGGCGAGGCGCGGACGGGAAGAGGAAAAGCTTCCAGCGTCCCCGGCGGGCGATCGGGCGGCGGTGCACCCACGGCCGTGCTCCGAGGTGAAGCCGCGCGGGGAGAGGAAGCGGGTGTTTTCCCCTCTGCCTTTCGGCCCCCGCCCTTCCTTTCAGTTTCCCCCGGCTCGCTCGGAAGTTGGAGGTTGACAAAAATGGCAGGAGCCGGGGCCCGGGCGGGTCTCTGCAGCGCCGTGGGGACCTTCTGAGTTGACCGGGCCGCCGGGGAGACGCGCGCGGCGGCGTCCGATGCTCAGGGCCCGCGGTCCCGGGAGAGCTCAGCCGCTGCGGGCCCGAGGCGAGGAGGAGGTGACGGGGATGGACTCGCGCCGACAGCCTGCGGCGGGCCGTGGGGCGCGCGGTCCGGGAGGGCGTGCCGCCTCCGCTCCGGGCCGTGCTCTGTGAACCGGCGAGGCGGGAAGGGGCCGCCGCGGCGCCCGGCACGCCCGGGCGTGGCGGGCGGGCGAGAGCGCGAGCGGGGCGGCCGCTGTGCGCAATCAGTGCAGGCTCCCGCCCGACTGACTCGGCCGCGCCAGCACCGGCCACACCCTCGGCCCTGCTGCCGCCGCTTCCTGAGAGCGGGAGGCAGGAGATGCCCACGGGGCGGCCGTGCGTCCCCGAGGGCCAGCCCCGGCCGCCGTCGCGGGGAAGTGCCGCCCGGCGGGGTCTAGACGCCTGAAGCCCACGTGCGCCGCCGAGCCCGAGGTGGCTGACAGCAGAGCCTGCCGGAGCCGCCGCCTGCGCTCCTCCCCGAGGAAAGGATTTTGATTTCAAAGAAAGGAAGGAAGGACAACTCCCAGCTTCCCTCTCCCGCCCCCGCTGCCCCGGCAGTCGGACCGGGCCATGCCCAGGAAAGCGGCGGCGGCGGCGGCAGCCCAGCAGAAGGGACTTTCCTGGCACTCCGGCGACGAGGAGCGCAGTCTGTGAGTTTGCTCTGCTCCGGTTCATGGTTCCTGCAAGCCCTCCAAGAGGCCGAAAGCTGCAGCCCCTCACCGCGCCCCGAAGAGCCTCCTGCGTTCTGTGGCCCTCGGGCCCGCTCCGCGCCGCCGGGGCTCCGGCCGCCGCAGCCCAGTGCCCTCTGCCCGCGGCGGTGGATGGCATGATGGTGCGGGGAAGGCACCGCGGCCTTGGCCAGCTGAGTCGCGGGGGCGGCGGCATCGGCAGCGGCGGCGGTAGCGGGCTCCCCAGCGGCATGCCAGTGCCCCCCGGGCGCGATGGCTAGCGGCAGCGCTGGGAAGCCCAGTGTCGAGGCGGCTTCTCCGGCTCCAGCGAGCGCCGTCGGCGGGGCCTCGTCGCAGCCGCGGAAGAGGCTGGTGTCCGTCTGTGACCACTGCAAAGGCAAGATGCAGCTAGTGGCCGACCTGCTGCTGCTGTCGAGTGAGGCGCGGCCCGTGCTCTTCGAGGGCCCCGCCTCCTCCTGCGCCGGCGCCGAGTCCTTTGAGCAGTGCCGGGACACCATCATCGCGCGCACCAAGGGGCTCTCCATCCTCACCCACGACGTGCAGAGCCAGCTCAACATGGGCCGCTTCGGGGAGGCAGGGGACAGCTTGGTGGAGCTGGGAGACCTGGTGGTTTCCCTGACCGAGTGCTCCGCCCACGCGGCCTATCTGGCGGCCGTGGCCACGCCGGGCGCGCAGCCCGCGCAGCCGGGCCTGGTGGACCGCTACCGCGTGACGCGCTGCCGCCACGAGGTGGAGCAGGGCTGCGCCGTGCTGCGCGCCACCCCGCTGGCCGACATGACCCCGCAGCTGCTGCTCGAGGTGTCGCAGGGCCTGTCGCGCAACCTCAAGTTCCTGACAGACGCGTGCGCCCTGGCTAGCGACAAGTCCCGGGACCGCTTCTCGCGTGAGCAGTTCAAGCTGGGCGTCAAGTGCATGAGCACCAGCGCGTCGGCGCTTCTGGCCTGCGTGCGCGAGGTGAAGGCAGCGCCCAGCGAGCTGGCGCGCAGCCGCTGCGCGCTCTTCAGCGGGCCGCTGGTGCAGGCGGTTGGCGCCCTGGTGGGCTTCGCCACCGAGCCGCAGTTCCTGGGTCGCGCGGCGGCCGTGAGCGCCGAGGGCAAGGCGGTGCAGACCGCCATCCTGGGAGGCGCCATGAGCGTGGTGTCGGCCTGCGTGCTCCTGACCCAGTGCCTCAGGGATCTGGCGCAGCACCCCGATGGGGGCGCCAAGATGTCGGACCACAGGGAGAGGCTGAGGAACTCGGCCTGCGCCGTGTCTGAAGGCTGCACCCTTCTATCTCAGGCTTTAAGGGAGAGGTCTTCGCCCAGGACTTTACCGCCAGTGAATTCCAATTCTGTGAATTAGCACCCCCCGACCCCAATCCTCACCCTCATCCCCTGTTCCATCCCCCCCGCTCCCAGGCTAAAGGAAGATAACATATTCTCTGCCCTTTTCCATTTATACCAAAGAAATCAACGGTGAAGCTTCCCCCCTACCCCCCGCCCCGTTAAATGCTCGTGAGGAATCTTCCGGAAGGCAGGGCCGTGCCCCACCAGCCCTAGCACAGTAGGGACCAGCAGGTGGAAGATGTTACATCTGCTGGTTGCGGTGTTAACCCCCGCCCCCTACCCCAGCTCCCCTTCCGGGACTCCTCAACTAAATTTTATTATTAATTGGGCAGGAAGGAGGTCATGGGTTCATTTCTTTTTTGGTCTTTTATTTTCTTCCCTAATTAAAAGAAAGGTTACCTCAGTTTTCACTCCTTAGACATGGATGTAGCTACCTTTTGTTTGTATGTTGTTATTTTTTTAAGCAGTCGTGATGGATTAGGAGTATACTTGGTGTGGAAAGAGTATGACTTTGCCATGTGATTTGCAAATGGGGGGAGAAAGCTACTGTGAGTGTGTGTTTTATTTTTTAATTTACACTATAGAGTGATTCCCCCCCCCCCATGTCAAGTTTTTACCTTGCATGTACTGGAGTATTTATTTCATCTATTAAAATGTTATGTTTCTCAGATGACTTTCTGCAATGATTGTTGATTTTTCAATAATTGTAATGTTGCAGGCTGCCTGTCATTCCTGGAAAGGCACCCTAGAAAGGTTTTGCTTCGGTAGTAGTGAGGTGGGTCCCCGATATGCTTTTTCCTGAAGAGTTAACGTATTTGAACAGCCTAGAATTCAAGAAGAGAGGACTATTTGTAAAAAGAAAACTGTCCCCTTGTAAAGGCAGGAGACATATACAGTGGTTAGATTATCTATAGTGCTAAAGTGGCTGTTTGGGTTTTCTTTTTTTTTTTCTGTCTTGCTTCTAGTTTCTCCTGGAAAGTAATTTTGCATCCATTGTCTCCTTCTCATCTTTCTGTCCTAATGAACAGGGTTCAGGCTAACTGCAGTCTGATTTGTATTCCTCCTGTCTTTTTCAGATTAAGGCTCTTGCTAGTCCCATGTGGAATGCATGTACGGGAATCTGTGTATAGACCTGCAAAAGTACTGTATATCAAATGAGAGTATGTAGACAAGTCTGTTCAGACAGAAACCAACTGCTCTTGATTTTAGAAAACCAAACAAATGTAGACTGTTCTAGAGTGTTCAGTGGAGGGGGAAGTATTCTGAAAAGTGTGATAATAACTTTCTAGACCCAGGGCATGATGGCAGGCGAAGGGCTTATCTTTGTGACCTTGGTCTAAGATACGCCCCGGTTGCGTATATGTTGGATGCTTTGTTCAGTGAAATCTGGAATTACTTTAAGGTAGCGGGTCCTTTCTGCAGACAGTTAAGAAAAAAATACTGGGGGAGAGGTGTATGGTTTTACTGAACCTAGCTAAGTTTTGAACATTTTCCCACTGAAAAATGTATTTGCCATGCCTATGCTCAGAGAGCTACGTGGATAAAACTAGTACATGCTTTAAATTTGCTCAGTTTATTTTTTTTTTCCTTGGGATTTGTTGTGCCTAAACCTTTGCAGTTGCCACAGAGCTGAAAAGAAAAAGATTTTTCCACTGATATGTTAGAGAGAGGAAAGTTGTAGTGATTGTTTTTACTTGAATGACTGTATTTATTACAAGAACATTGTATTCAGCGTGTAGAACCTCTTTAAATCTATGTTGGGTTACTTCACTCCTTGAACTTCTCTGAAGTTTGAAAAAGTCTTTAAGTGGTTGAGTGTATACATTTTTAAAAACAGTCAAGGGAGCTGTTCTTTTTCTCTCTTAGATCCTGGTAGATTTAAAGATGAAAATGACCTTGAATGTTTATTCCTCTCCCCCGGCCCTTCTTTAAGTCTGGATTGGTCAGGTTCAAGAAGCATTTAAGGGGAGAAAACCTACCAAACCTATGTGCCAGTGACAGTCCTGCTTGCATATAGGAATTTTTACTTACTTTTATTCATTGGATTTCCATAAGTAATGCTGACATTTATAATTGCAAGTTTCCTTTAGCTTGTGCAGATCACAAAGAGTCAACTGAATGGAACACAGTAAAATAAAACCAGAGCCAGAAATCTGCAAATTTGGTATCTGATTAGGAAAAAAAGAATTGCCAATTGTTCCTTGGACTCATTCCTTGCAGAAGCAATTTTCAGGACAGTGCAAGCCAAAGAAAAAAAAACCCACTTTCCCTATCTACTTGGATGCAGTTAACTAGCGAGTCACCAAATTAATTTTGAAACTTCTTAGCCAAGTGACCATTGCTTTTAATGTTTCTGTGTATTAAAGATTTTTGGACTTGTAGTTGAAATCTCTGTCGACTGAAATTGATCAAAGATTCCGTTGTGTGTTGACCTCTTTTTTTTCTCCCTCTATCTCTAAGATAAAGTTTAGGATTTTTCATCCAGCAGGTGGCTTGAAGTGAGTTCTGCTTGTATTTTTTCAACAGGCTTCAGGAAAGTAGAGTGATTCTGTGTGTCTGTATCACTTGCTTAGCTGGGCACAAGTCTTTGATATTTTAACTTTCTCCCGATATATTGCTGTTGTTCTTCAGTTGTTAAGTTGTGTCCAACTCTCTTGCAGCCCTGTGGACTGTAAGCTTGCTGGGCTCCTCTGCCCATGGGATTTCCCAGGCAAGAATATTGGAGTGGGTTGCCATTTCCTTCTCTAGGAGATCGTCCAGACCCAGAGATCAAACCTGCGTCTCCCGCTTAGCAAGCAGATTCTTTACCACTGAGCCACTTGGGAAGCCCACTTCTCCCAATGTGCCAAGCAGCTAAACTTGTTTTTTAAATGGCCCTGATTTTGTGAAAGCATCTCAGACCTATTTCATTGGGTTTAATAAGGGCAGCAAAGATACTAGTTCCAGGAATAAAATCACAGTGGCCTGATTTTTTTTTTTTTTTCCCCAGATTAAACCACCCTAGAGTTAATTTAGACAGCTATCCTTGGGCTCTTCTGACTTCTGAGGGCAAGTTTTCTTAAACACGGGCTTAATGGGCATCATCCTGACTGAGAATGTTGAAAAACCTTCCTTTGAATGGTCCTAAGAGAAGGAAATGATTATGGCACTGTTCTTGGAACAGAAGCCATTATTTATGACAGTCAACCGAAGTAAATGGGACAAAAGTCTTTCAAACACAAGATTTCACTAGAAAAAAAGCATCGCTCTGTCTTTCCGTGGCTGTTTAAGCTTGGCCTTTTTCTGTTACTCTTTCTGGGTTGATGTTAGGAAATGCAAAAATTATGTGTTTGTGTGTTTCAAACTCCAACCTCATCTCCACCCCAGTTTTTTTTTTTTTAGTCACATTTCTAAAAAATATCGAGTTCATAATTGTGGAAGCATCATTTAAACCTGATTGGTTATTTTGCAGATAAACTTTTTTTTTAAAGCTGGCATAGGGATCTAAAATATTTGACAGTTTGAAGCAGCTAATTTTAACAGAAACACCTGTTTGTTTGTTTTTTTTTCCAGAATGAATGTGATTATGGTAACATGCAGATCAGGCAGAGGATTTGAAAAATGCCTGCCAGAGCCTCTTCTGAGCTTTGCTCAGTAAACAGGGAGGAGTTAGACAAGAAATCTGTGAAGCCCTAGTGTGGTACTTTCACCGGCAGGCCATCCCCTGGCCTGTGGGTGCTTAGAATTCTAACTCCTGGAAGAGCCATGAAGGAACCCACCTCGGGTTCCAGGGTGGACACAGGTACCTGTGTTCCCTACGGGCAAATTCTTGTCTTGATTGAAAAAAATTTTTTTCTTTTTTTGCATGAGTATGTGTGAAATGAATTGGCTTCTTTTATTGAAAGCAGGGTTTTTATTTGGGGTCATTTGGGTAGGTGAGTTGTCTGGTTCCACTCAATGGCAGAGGTTCAAAGATTGGATTGATCTGATGCTGCAGGGGAGAAGTGTTACTTGTGTCTATGATTGGGGTTGATTTAATTGAACTGTAAAGCCCCTTCAGGTCAGGGATTGTCATACTTGGCACGTGTGCAGTTTTGTTTTTTTTTAAGTAAATGTGTGTCAAGATACCTGCCTCAAGTATAGCCAAGTGTGAAAGTGTTAGTCACTCAGTTGTGTCTGACTCTTTGCAACCCCTGTGGACTGGGGCCCGCCAGGCTCCTCTGTCCATGGGATTTCCCAGGCACGAATACTAGAGTAGGTTGCCATTTCCTCCTCCAGGGGATCTTCCTGACCAAGCGATCGTACTTGGGTCTACCTGCATTGCAGGCAGACTCTTTACCATCGGGCCATCAGGGAAGCCCACTTTTTTTTTCTGGAAATGAAAGTTACAATGTGCCTTTCTTCAGCGACTGTAGAGCAGGGGACCAGCAGTGTGTGCCAGCCACTGTCACAGGCCCTGGGGTCCAGCTCTGAGGGCGTCCTAGTTCCTCCTTTTGTAGAAAGTCGGGTGCTGCTCCAGACTTGGTCAATGGACTGGCAGTAACATCCCCATCATAATCCTGGGCCCTACCTCTGGCCTAATTCTGTCAGCAACATGGGGTGTGGGGCAATCTGAGTCTCCTCCAGCCCTCCCAGGTGGTTCTGACCCAGGCCAAGTCTGCAAGGCCTGCTGGTTCCTTTCTAGTCCCTGTGGACCCTGTAAGATCTCAGTGCTTCTGTATCAGGAGGTAGCAGCATTTCTACAAGTTTCTTGTTTGCTCAGGTAGTTTTTGTTTTTTTTTTCTCCTGGATATTTTGAGCCCTTTTCTTCACTTAGGATAGTTTAAGCTCTCCTGCCAATTTGGAATTGGTAGGTTTTTCTTTTGGGGCTTTGTGTGTGTGTGTACAAGTACAGAGTCCTTGTCCTGTTAACTCCCTTTGGAGATGAACTGAAGTTGTATAATAGTAACTGGCAACTTGGCTTTCTATGTTTTTGCATGCTGCTGACTCTTGTCCTAGAAAACTGGAACTAGCAGACAACCTAATTAAAAATCAACCCTTCAGCTCTTTGGCTGCCCAAGAAAGAACTTGAGTTTGTAAAGTACTTTATTCAGAACCAAATGAAGCATACAGACTTATTCCAAAGCTCATTTTAGAGAAAAGCCAAAGTTTGCAGTATACTCAGGAAATATGTTCTTGAATGCCAGTCATGCCCCAGGAATTAGGAATATCTTTTAGATCCTTCATATTCACAAGGGTGGTCCTGGGAGCTGGCTTCAGCACCAGCAGATCGCAGAATCTTGGCCCTACCCTTGACCTACCCAGTAGTATCTGCTTTGTCAAGATCTCCATGGGTTTCTGGGCACACTCACTTTGAGAAGCACTGCTTGAGGAGATAATATGTAGCCACCATGGCCAAATCCTTGCTCTACTCTTGACCGTGGGAACCTAGGCATTTACTATGTTTATTTCAGTCTTTTCTGTTTATCATGTGTGTTCATGTATGTGATGTAACTGGCTCCTTCCAGCAGTCTTGTGAAGTAGGCAGGTATTACTCACTGTGCGTGTCATCTGAACATTTGTACTTCTGTTTTCCTGTTGTGAAAAGTATTTATGATGAATTCCCATGAAGTGCAAGACCTCCAGAGGAGTCCTGTCCACTTACAAGATGATCGAAAATATTATCTGAAACACTTTATGTTAAAGTCAGTTTCCCCTCAGGATCTTTTTTACCCTTCCGGTACCTTGACTCAGCAAATACATTGTGATATCTTTGAGGAGGGCGAAAATAAAGAGCATAGCCCTGTCTTCTAAGTCTTCTGTTCTTCTCTGGGGCAAACCTACCCAGATTCTTGGAAATGTTGGATGTCTAAAGTTCTTCAAAATGTCAAACTTCCAGGAAGTGTTTAAATGCTATTTAGGTTTGTTAGTACAGTTTCATTAATAGCAAATCTATTTACTGATTTCAAGCTTTAAGTATTCACTAATAACTTACTTTTTTTTTTTTTTTTTGCTGAAGTAGGACATAGAGAACTTTAAAAAAAATCCTCTGTTTTGGAAAAAGAAAAAATGTTAGTCGCTCAGTTGTATCTGACTCTTTGCAACCCCCAGGCTCCTCTGTCCATAGAATTTTCCAGGCAAAAAATTGGAGTGGGTAGCCATTCCCTTCTCTAGGGGATCTTCCCAACCTAGGGATGGAACCTGGGTCTCTTGCAGTGCAGGTGGATTCTTTATCACTGAGCCACCAGGGAAGCCTCTTTGCATTCAAGGTTAATGAGCATATTGCCCTGGAATTTTTTCTGCCAAAATTGCAGTATATCACCTAATGTGGTTTCTGACTTCCTTCTAATTTGCCCAAGTTTTTTTTTTTTTTTTTTTTACCACCTGTGCCCCCTGCAGTTCAAGCATGGAGCCCCAAGCACTGGACTGCCAGGGAATTCAAATTTGCCTGCTTTAGATGGCAAAGATACTGATCCAGTGGAAAATCACACATTGGTTGCCTTAGGTATAGGGGACCAGCCTTCATGTCAGATCCCTAGAGGTTAGAGAGATATTATAGGAAACATAGGTCAGTTTAGTGCTTACTGAGGCCCTTTCCATTTCAACTTTGTCCATCTGCTTCCTGTTCTAAAATGAATGGGTAAGTCATTCCACTACCTTCCTTGAGATAGAGTTTTGGTATAAAAGTTTTTCTAAAAGTTTGCTTAGAGGCTGGGTTTTACTTACATGTTCCTTCTTCGGTAAGTTCCATGATAAAAATATTTCTAAAAACATACATATGATTCTAGTTTTATCACTTGGAACTTTATTTTGTATGTAGGCATTTTAGTAATGCTGAGAAGTTGTCCATAGAACCAACAAAAATAGATCATCTGATATTTCACCTGTCTTGATGGAGTCATGTTGTTCATATTGTTGTTGAGTCACTAAGTCGTGTCCAATTCATGTGTGACCCCATGAGTTGTAGCCTGCCAGGCTCCTCTGTCCAGGCAAGAATACTGGAGTGGGTTGCCGTTTGCTTCTAGAGATTTTCCCAACCTAGGGATCGAACCCGTGTCTCCTGCACTACAGGCAGATTCTTTACCAGTGAGCCACCAGGGAAGCCCGCCTTATATTAGAGGAATGACTCAAAGCCACACCGCATTCCCAACAGACCCAGAAGCCCCATCCTTTGGCATCCTCAATAAAATCAATTTGTGGTGTGGTTTGTTTTCCAGCAGAGATGTTTTCCAAGTATACCTTCTTTTTGTGTTACATCTGTATGGCTACAGAAAACAGACCTGAGAAAGTGTGGCTTCCAAAGGACTCATTGAATGAAGAGTAGGACATAGGTGTTGCCGTGATGCACCAGAGCATCTTCCCTTTTAGACACAGTAGATGGTTTCAGTATCATGGAGGGTTGATTCCTTCCTGGGCATCTGAGGATTATTCACTGTAAATGCTCCAGGGGAAAGTTTTAACTATGTATATATATGAAAAATGGAAGCCGTTTTCTGGAGCAACCAAGGATTTGGTGTCCACCTCAGGTTCTGGTACCAGTCCCCCGCAGATGCAAGAGATGACTGTATTTGCAAATCTTTGACCTCCAGAGTACCTCATTTAATTTAAAAGTCCTCTCATTAAAACCTATCATCCATATCAGCAAGATAAGCAAGCAGGTATTTAGGTAGATAGGGTTTTCCAGGTGGTGCTAGTAATAACATCCCTGCCAATGCAGGAGACATGAGGGACTCGGGTTTGATCCCTGGGTCAGGAAGACCCCTGAAATAGGGCACGGCAACCCACTCCATTATTCCTGCCTATAGAATCCCCTGGACAGAGGAACCTGGTGGGCTATGGTCCACAGAGTTGGGCATGACCCCTGTGACTTAGCATAACACATTTAGGTGGATGTGTAGGTTCAGTTCAGTTCAGTTCAGTTCAGTCGCTCAGTCGTGTCCGACTCTCCGCGACCCCATGAATCACAGCACGCCAGGCCTCCCTGTCCATCACCAACTCCCGGAGTACAATCAAACTCATGTCCACAGAGTCGGTGATGCCATCCAGCCATCTCATTCTCCGTCGTCCCCTTCTCCTCCCGCCCCCAACCTTTCCCAGCATCAGAGTCTTTTCCAGTGAGTCAACTCGTCTCATGAGGTGGCCAAAGTATTGGAGTTTCAGCTTTAGCATCAGTCCCTCCAATGAACATCCAGGATTGATCTCCTTTAGAATGGACTGGTTGGATCTCCTTGCAGTATAAGGGACTCTCAAGAGTCTTCTCCAACACCACAGTTCAAAAGCATCGATTCTTCGGCGATCAGCTTTCTTCACAGTCCAACTCTCACATCCATACATGACCACGGGAAAAACCATAGCCTTGACTAGACGGACCTTGGTCGGCAAAGTAATGTCTCTGCTTTTTAATATACTATCAAGGTTGGTCATAACTTTCCTTCCAAGGAGTAAGCGTCTTTTAATTTCATGGCTGCAATCAGCATCTGCAGTGATTTTGGAGCCCAAAAATACAAAGTCTGACACTGTTTCCACTGTTTTTCCATCTATTTCCCATGAAGTGATGGGACCAGATGCCATGATCTTTGTTTTCTGAATGTTGAGCTTCAAGCCAACCTTTTCACTCTCCTCTTTCACTTTCATCAAGAGGCTTTTGAGTTCCTCTTCACTTTCTGCCATAAGGGTAGTGTCATCTGCATATCTGAGGTTATTGATATTTCTCCCAGCAATCTTGATTCCAGCTTGTGCTTCTTCCAGCCCAGCGTTCCTCATGATGCACTCTGCATATAAGTTAAATAAGCAAGGTGACAATATACAACCTTGACGCACTCCTTTTCCTATTTGGAACCAGTCTGTTGTTCCATGACCGGTTCTAACTGTTGCTTCCTGACCTGCATACAGGTTTCTCAAGAGGCAGGTCAGGTGGTCTGGGATTCCCATCTCTTTCAGAATGTTCCATAGTTTATTGTGATCCACACAGTCAAAGGCTTTGGCATAGTCAATGAAGCAGAAATAGATGTTTTTCTGAAACTCTCTTGCTTTCTCCATGATCCAGCGGATGTTGGCAATTTGATCTCTGGTGCCTCTGCCTTTTCTAAAACCTGCTTGAACATCTGGGAGTTCACGGTTTACATACTGCTGAAGCCTGGCTTGGAGAATTTTGAGCATGACTTTGGATGTGTAGGTAGACAGGTAATAATCAGAAGGTGGGTTACAAAATAGAGCCTTGACAGTTTTTTTTATCTTTTCCTATGTAAACATGTTCATGAAATTCCATATGATGTGAACGTCCATGAATTATGAAGTCTCAGGGCTGAGAAACTACATGTGTTTTTACCTTCTTAACACTTTGAGAAGTGAATTCTGCAGTGTCCAGTGGAAATTCATTTAGATTTTTTGAAGCATTTCCTAATTGCCTAACCTAAATAGTTCCTCCTCCACTGTTCTGGCCCATTTTTTTTTCCAGCTGAAAAGAGAACGGTTCCCATACTGCTTAGAGAAGATAGGACATTAATTGATGCCTCAGGGGATGTCGAGATACTGGGACTCTTCACCCATTTCCAGTGGCCATTTCTTAAGACTGATTCTGTCCTGGGAGCTGGGAATATGGAGATAAGCTTAAAATACAGAACAAGTGATAGAAAGGGAGTACAGATTACAAGAGATGGAGATAAGCACCATAAATACTGTCAGTGAGAATCCTCTAGTCTAGGTCTTTGGCTATTTGTGATCTTTGCAGTTTCTTGTTGTTCAGTAAGTTGTGTACAGCTCTTTGTGACCCCGTGGACTGCAGCACGCCAGGCTTCCCTGTCCATCACTATCTCCTAGAGTTTGCTCAAACTCATATCCATTGAGTTGATGCCATCCAACCATCACATTCTGTCACCCCTTTCTCCTGCCCTCAGTCTTTCCCAGCATCAGGGTCTTTTCCAATGAGTTAACTCAGGTAGCCAAAGTACTAGAGCTTCAGCATCAGTTCTTTCAATAAATATTCAGAGTTGATTTCCTTTAGGATTGACTGGTTTGATCTCCTTGCTGTCCAAGGGACTCTCAAGTGTCTTCTCCAGCACCACAGTTTGAAAGCATTGATTGTTCTGCGCTTAGCCATGCTTATGGTCCAACTCTTTATTGTACCTGGAGTTGATCAAATTCGTGACCAGGGAAGGAGGTTGGCATCAGAACTGGTCTTTCCTACTCTCGGTGCCAGGTGACTGCATATAATTTAAGTGGGGACTTCATGAAATTTATTTTTGGTGCTGCTGGAGAGTAGTTTTCAGTTAGAGACTGCAGGTGCCTTCAAGAGTGGGCTTTATTCCAAGACTTAAGGGTCATTTTCTTTTCTGCTCGTTAATTCTGAGTAGTGTTGATGTAGGGTGTAATGCTGTTCTGACCAGCTTTGCTCTACTGAAAGTAGAACAGCTTTCCCCCCCTTAATTTGAGCTGCTGGCCTGGCCTGGGATCAGGAGCCCTGGGTGGGGCTGCTGGAATCGGCTTACCTGCAGAGGTGTCCTGGGCCTGGCTGCCCACCACCTTTGGAGATCACCTAGCTCTGAGCTTACCTGGTGGCTTAGACAGTAAAGAACTCGCCTGCCAATGCAGGCGTCCTGAGTTTGATCCTTGGGTCAGGAAGATCCCCTGGAGAAGAACACCCACTATAGTGTTCTTGTCTGGAAAATTCCGTAAACAGGAGGCTTGTAGACTACAGTCCGTGGGGTTGTGAAGAGTCAGACACGACTGAAGCGACCAACACCACTTTCACTTTAGAGCTAGGCTGGGGTACTTGAAGATGCATGTGGCTGGGAGTGGAGTTGGCTGACAGACTGGGAGCCTTCCAGGCAAGAACTGGAACTTTTTCATCTCTGTCATCCTTAGCAGGTAGCCAGCATACTCAGTAAACGTTTGTTCAATGAAAGAAGCAAGAGCCAACATCTTTTGAGCCCCTGTGTATGCGAGGAACTTTACGTTGCATCTCTCAGTCCTTAACACTTTGAAGTGTGAAGAGTTGTTCTCCTGTTACAGATGAGGATGCTGAAGTGAAACCACTTGCCCAGGGACACAAACTGGAAAGGAGTGGAATAAGGGTAACAATCAAGGTCTGTCTGGTGGAGCCTAGCATTCTCAGCCGCTTGGCTACAGAAAATGAATGAGTTTCTAGGATGGAGTCCCTCTGCCTATTGAGATTGAAATGCTCACCAACTCTATTAAAAAAAGAAAAACACTGTACCAGGACTTCCCTGGTGGTCCAGTGGTTAAGACTCCCAATGCAGTGGACACAGGTCCCATCCCTAGTCAGGGACCTAAGATCCTGCATGCCTCGTGGCACGACCGAAAGTTAAAAAAGCGCCAAACCCCTAAACTGTACCAATGACAATTTATGTAGGTTTCCTCCTGAGCCTTTGGTCTGAGCCTTTTGCAGAGGGCCCCGGTTGCCCATGACTCCCTCATAAAGTCTCAGCCTTTCTACCAGCTGCTCAATCCTGGTGTCCTGGAGAATACTCACAGATCAACCTCTGCCTTGCCTCGTAACCTCCACTTGGATTTCTCAAATACAAATATCTTAGTTATTGCCCACTTGCAACACTCCATGGTTTCCCCATTGACTTTAGAATAAAAGCCAGACTCCTAACTGAGAGAGTTCTAGATGATCTGGTCCTTTGCTCCCTGCAGACTGCATTCCACCCATGATAGCACCTGCAGAGTCCCTCTCATGTCATTCTCTTTTTACCTGAGCTCTTGCACAGCTGTGTCTTCTTGGACAGTTCATCCTGCACCCTGCCTTTCTCCCCCAGCCTCTGACTCTTCTAGCCTGGGTGGCACCCCTCCAATGAGTCCTTGTGGTACCCTTGACTTCCCTTCTATTGGTTTACCAAGTTCTTGTAATCCTCTGTTTACTTATCCACGTTCCCAGTCTGTATCATCGGATGGTAGAGTCATCTTTCTGTCTCCAGTGACTAATGGAGTTGCCTAACACAAAATGCTCAGCCGACTCTGTGACCCCATGGACTGCAGCCCACCAGGCTTCTCTGTCCGTGAGATTTTCCAGGCAAGAATTCTGGAACAAGTTTGCCATTTCCTACTCCAGGGGATCTTCCCAACCCGGGGATCAAACCTGTGTCTCCTGCATCGGCAGGCAGATTCTTTACCACTGAGCCATCTGGGAAGCCCAACACATAGTAGGCCCCAATAAACATTTCTGCATGAACAGATGTGTTGGTGAGTCATATCAAGCTTTTAGAGAAGAAGAGCCCAGAAGTAAAAGAAACATTAGCTTTTCTCTTTGTCTAGGTCCCTTTTCGTCAGTTACCAAGTTCATCCAAATTTTCTTTCCTAGAACCCTCAGGATCTGTCTTCCCTCAGCTGCAGTGCCAGGACCCTAGTCCAGGGCCTCACTGACCTGTGAATAGACAATGCTGCAGAATGTATCTCCCTGGAGATCGACTGCAGCCTGGACCTCTCGGCCAAGGTTGGCCTGCTTTCTTATTTTCCTGCCCATCACTCATGCCTTTCTGCAGCAAATTGGAACCCTAAAGTGCACCTTCAAGTAGCCAATACATGCATGTGTGTGTGCTCAGTCATGTTCCACTCTTTCTGACCCGATGAACTATATTCCACCAGGTTCCTTTGTCCATGGAATTTTCCAGCAAGAATACTGGAATGTGTTGCCATTTCCTCCACCAGGGGATCTTCCTGACCCAGGGACTGAACCCGCATCCCTTATGTCTCTTGCATTGGCCCGCAGGTTCTTTACTGGTTCAGTTCAGTTCAGTCGCTCAGTCGTGTCCGACTCTTCGCAACCCCATGAATCACAGCACGCCAGGCCTCCCTGTCCATCACCAACTCCTGGAGTTCACTCAAACTCATGTCCATCGAGTCGGTGATGCCATCTAGCCATCTCATTCTCTGTCGTTCCCGTCTCCTCCTGCCCCCAATCCTTCCCAGCATCAGAGTCTTTTCCAGTGAGTCAACTCGTCGCATGAGGTGGCCAAAGTATTGGAGTTTCATTTCTTGAGTACCATCAGTGTGCCACTGGACTGATCCACAGTGGACAGGACCGGGCATCACTCAGGCTGTGGCCACCATCGCCAACCACCACTCAAGCCACTGTTCTAGTGTAACAACTCTCAGACAATCCTATGCCCTCTTATCCCTGACTCTCTGCTTTTGCTTTCATTGGCCTCTACATGAACTGTCTCTCCCATCCTTCTGAATCGTTACTATCCCCTTGAGTGCACACTGCTTCCAGGGTCCTAGGATCAGGACTCTTCGCTGCTGTATAAGGGTGGCCCAGGCGCTCTGGACCTCTGACGACCCTCCAGGGATTTGGATGGATTCTAAGGGGACACTTGAGGGCCCTGGGTAGACCACAGTCTCTTCTCTGTCTTAACCTCAGAGCCTAAGTTTGGGCTTTGGTTTGTAAGCTGCAGGAGTGGGTGCTGACCTGGTCAGGATTCACTCTGCAGGGTGGTACTTGGCCCAGTGGGGATGTGGAAATGAGGCACCACATGATGAAATGAGGTGGTGTTTTTTTTTTCCTTCACACAAATGGACTTAGAACTGTATTCCCCAGGGAGCCCTTGAAACCAGCGTGAGAATTGACCGAGGGAGTGAGTTCTGGCTTTCAATCCCATAATTGTTATGATGCAGAAATTACTCACGGCTTGCCATAATCAGGTTTGGGCTATAATAGTGTACTTAAGCAGAGCTCTGGGGTGGGCGGATGCTCTCCAGCATCCTCTGCCTACGTCTTTCCTGCACAGGCTCTTATGAGTGGAGGCAAAAAGCTAAAGTCTTAGGGAAGAAAAACGGGGTGCTGCCCCAAAGTGCCCCTGGGAATGGGGGCCACCAGAAACCTCAGGGACTGCAATGTCAGCAGCAAACATGTGGTCCTCAGGGCTGAATTGCCTTTTGATACCTAATCCTTTGAGTTGCTCAGTCACGAAATCATGACTCTTTGCGACCCCATGGACTGTAACACGCTAGGCTCCACTGTCATGGGATTTCCCAGGCAAGAATACTGGAGTGAGTTGCCATTTCCTCCTCCTGGGATCTTCCTGACCCAGGGATTGAACCCACATCTGCATTGGCAGGCAGCAGCTCCATTAATTTTGTTTCTTTTTGCATTTGATTGTTGACACTGTCTAAAAATATAAAATGATGGCTGTCTTATCAAAATTAAAGGAATGGTTTAAAACAAAGGCATTCTATCTATTTACTTAACTTTTCCCTTCCAGAAAGGACATTTCCAGTTTCAGTGGAGTAATAAGCAGATAGGGTTACCATGACCACAGTGAATTGCCATGACAATTTCGACAAACACTGAACTGAGTTGATCGTGTCCCCTTTCTGGTGACGTGACATGGATCATAAGAGCACTGGGTGTGACTGAACACTGGGGTGTGGCCAGAAGCCTTTTGTCACAAACTGAGCAGCTGTGGTGTGGGGCCTTGGTGTGAGGGTCTCCAAGTGACCTGGCTTCTCTCAGACTGTGGGGTCAACTTTGAAAACCATGCAGAGAAGACTAAGTGGAAAGAATAATGTTTAGTGGTCTCCCTTTAAGCACGCACAAAAACTTACCACAGGGCTCAAACATGATGTAGGGTCTGGTTCTCCAGGCAAAGGAGGAATCACCATTTACAGTCTGAAAGGGTGATTGTGAGCAGTTGAAGTCTGTGCTTTCTTTTTTTATATTATTTTTGTGTGCATGTGGTTAGTTCATTTGCTAGAGTTATATCACATACACGAAGACTTCCCCAGTGGGTCCAGTGGTAAAGAATCCGCCTGCTAAATGCAGGAGACCTGGGTTTGATCCCTGAGTCTGGCAACCCACTCCAGTATGCTTGCCTGGAGAATTCCATGGACACAGGGACCTGGTGGGCTACAGTCCATGGGATCCCAAAAGAGCTGGACATGACTGAGCACACACGCACTCACACACACAAACATCACATCATATCACATACACAGACAACAGAACAGCTTTGTTAAGATTGGATTCTGAAAATGAATAAGAAAGAAACTGAATTCTGGACAGATGTCAGACTCACTCACCATACTGTACTGGTGGAAGGCTGTGCTTTCTTGTCTTTGCATTGCCCTGCCCTGCCCTCTCCCCAGACGCTCCAACTCTTTCCTATCCCAGGATGCCTGCATCCTGATACTTAGAGATTAGCCCCTAGCAGCAGAGGCAGGCTTGCTGACCTTCTCAGAACAACTTCCTTGATTTCTCAGAGGGAAGTTCTTCTCTGCTCACTGCCTGACCACCTGACCCATGGCTGCCTCTCTTCCTATCCAGTGGGTCCTGCTAGTGTAGCAGGCTCCTCTCCACTGCCAGCCTGGATCTGCTTGAGCCATTTCAGCCAGCAGCTCCCTCCCAGAGCCCTCCCTGGGGTCAGGCATCAGTGATACAAAAGACCCACTCCCTAGGCTCAAAGAAGATTGATGCTTATAAAACATAACTTGTACTTGGGTAGTGAACCCTGAAGCCCTCAAATCCTGGAAGGCTGAGGAATAAACCTGAGGTGGTGTTTGGGGGCAAAACATATTGGAACAGAAATCTGGACTCAAAAGACTTCCCTGACGGTCCAGTGGTTCAGACTCCACACTTTCATTGCAGAGGCGAATGTTCGATCCCTGATGGGGGAACTAAGATTCCATATGCTGCATGGCTTGGCCAAAAGAGAATAAAGAAAGAAATCTGGACTCAGCAGCCCTTGAATTACTCAACAAGCATCTCTCTGTCTCCCTTTATACTTATAAACTCACCTATTAGATCAGTTTCAGGCCTTACCCCTCTGCTACCCCTACCAAAAGGGAAGATGTCATACTCAGTTCCCTGACAATCCACCAACTCATAACTGAAAGTGATTAAAAAAATGTATTAAGATTGTACTTGGTGCTTGTCTTCTAGAAGACAGATACTCTGTCCCTTGAAAATCGTGGTGGCTTCTTCCTGGAGTCGGGGTGGGGAATCAGATTGATCATAACTTCTGTCTTTATAAATAGGCCTTCCTTACTGACATTCTTATAAACATGCTCTGACCTTCACTATTGTAGATTGGGGTAATATGTGAATTATACTATAGATGAAATAACTAAGCCTTGTGGCCTAGATAAAATTGGGCCATGGGAAGAAGCAGAAGAACATGAGAATTGTAGTAATTTGATGCTAAAGTTTACATCAAAACCTTTGGTTCTGATGCTAAAGTCAGAACCACTGACCTTGACCACTCAGGCAATATTTTGAGTTCTAGGGTTTTTCTTTAGGAATGTGTTTGAGTTAGTACAATCATTTTTTTAAAACTATATTTAAAAATTCTTTCAAAGGTAAATCCAAGCAAAGAAGCACTTCAAAAGAGCCACGACATACCTTGTTATAACAAAACCACTGCTTAGTTTTATTAATAAATTTATTGTTGGGGTTTCCCTGGTGGTTCGGTGATAAAGAACCCACCTGCCAATGCAGGAGACATAATGAAACGTGGGTTGGATCCCTGGGTCAGGAAAATCTTCTGGAGGACAGCATGGGAACCCACTCCAGTATTCTTGCGTGGAGAATCTCATGGACAGAGGAGCCTGGCAGACTGCAGTTCATGGGGTCACCGAGTCAGACACGACTGAGGGGACTTGGCATGCTTGCACACAGGAGTTCCACAGTGATGCTGATGCTGTGCTGGGGTCCACACTTTTGAGAACCTCTGGAGCAGGCCCCCATTCTCAACCTTGGCTGCACATTGGATTCATTTGAGGAATTAGATATCTATACATTGATGCCTGGGTTCTACCAGTGGAGATTCTGATTGGATTGTTTGAGATACCTCGGGTATTGGTATTCATAAGAGGTGCCAAGTGATGGGGCAGTGTTTGAGAAATACTGGACTAGGTCACAGATTTAAAACTGAAAATCATTATGTCTTAACCACTAAAATTTATTTCTTGGGACTTCCCTTGCATTAAAGTTTATTTCTTAGGACTTCCCCTTCCAGTGCAGGAGGTGCGTGTTCGATCCCTGGCCAGGGAGCTAAGATCCCACAAGCCTCTCAGCGAAAACTAAAGCAATGCTGTAACAAGTGCAGTAAAAACTTTAAAAATGGTCCATAGCAGGAAAATAAAAATGATAGATGTGAATCTTAAAAAAAAAGTTAATACCTCATCCTAGATGCAGGTTTGATCCCTGGGTCCAGAATATACCCTGGAGGAGGGCATGCCAATCTACTCCAGTATTCTTGTCTGGAGAATCCCATGGACAGAGAAGCCTGGTGGGCTACAGTCCGTGGGGTCACAAAGAGTTGGACATGACTGAGCACACATGCATTCAAATAGGATGTGGAGAAGAGGGAAGCGTTGCAGTCCACACAGTCCCTCAAGCACCCAGGCTGGTGTAGTCTCCACCATCAGGAACTAATGATCTCTGTTCCTGCAGCAGAGAAAGAAGTAGGCAGCTAGTTCTTCAGTGATTCAGCCAGAAGTGACTCAAAGTGGCTGAGCAGAAGTAGTCATGTGCCCTGACTGTGAGAAGCCTAGGAATACAGAGGAACACGTGCCGTTTGGGGAGCAGTAAGTTTCTCTGGCGTATTGATTGTTCCCTGGTGCAGTGAGATCTGGTCCACATATTCTAAAATGTGGCTTCTCCATTGTTCCTTTTACAGTGACTTTATTCTGTCATAAAATGCTTACTGTAGACTATTTTTATTTATGTATTGCCGTGCTGGGTCTTTGTCACTGCTTGGGCTTCCTCTGGTTGCAGAGAGGTGGGGCTACTCTTCCTTGCAATTCATGGGCGCCTGGGCTCTAGGGCACAGACTCAATAGTTGTGGACACAGGCTTAGTTGGCCCGAGGCATGTGGAATTCTCTGGACCAGGGATTGAACTTGGTGTTCCTGTACTGGCAGGCGGATTCTGAACCACTGAACCACCAGGGAAGTCCCACCGCAGACAATGTAGAAGACACCAAAGAGTCTAAGGAAAAGAAATCCCTATAGCCCACTACCTAGGAATAACGGCGCTTTGTTTCTGGTGTGTATCTTTCCAAGAATTTTTTTCTATACACATTGTTTAACACGGTTACTTGTCTTCAAAACATTATTTTGTAACCTGTTCTCTTAACATTTTCTCATTTTGTTAAAATTGAGTTAAATAAAATTATTTAAATACACTTTCTGTAGCATGGGTATACTAACATATAATTGGTCATTCCCTTCTCATTAGATATTTTAGTTATTTAAAAAAATTTTCTTAATTTAATTTTATTTTTTGGCTGTGCCACTCAGCATGCAGGATTTTAGCTCCGCAACCAGAGAGGGAACTGTGCCTCCTGCAGTGGGTGTGCAGAGCCATAGCCACTGGACCACCAGGGAATTCCCCTCTTGGTTATTTCTTGTCAATAATGTAGTACTTGCACAGACATCTTTAGGAGTGACTTTCCTTCATCATTCTGGTCATTGGATAGATTTCTAGAAATAAGTGAACAGCTTTACTTTAACTATCTGTTGTTGTACAGAAACTGTCTTTACACTTCGAAACACGTATTTAGTCAGTACAAGGCATTGGTGGAGAAATTGAACTTGGCTCCAGCCTTCAAGTAGCTGAGTCTAGGTAGAGATGCAGCCAGCTCTAATTTCACAAGAGACATTACTCCAGTTATCTCTGTAAGTGGTTTCCCAAAAACCTTCCTTCTTAGGACCCACAAACACTTAAAAGATGAATTCAGTGCTCCCTGGGAGTCGAAGACAAGGGTTCTAATCAGGGCTTGCCCTCACAAGATGACATGACCTTGGGTGAGTTCTTTTCTAGGCTTTGGTTTTCTCATCTTTAAATGAGGTCATTGGGTTAGGTTCCTTCTAATGGTGCTGTTCTATGCCCCCTAAATAGTTGAAGGGTGTGGGTGAGCATGAGTGTATACTTTCCTTTTTTAGGTGTCTAATTATGTCTGGCAATCTGGGACAGTTGCAATGGGACATGCTGGAAGGCATTGTGGTTGCCCAGGGTCCATTTCTGACCTTGGACTCTAGGATGATACCTTTGTACAAAACAAATTACTGATGAAGGAGCAGGGTCCAGGCTTCTTCCTCTTTTTCTTATTTTTTTCGCTGCACTGCTCAGCTTTTTCAGGGCCTTAGTTCCCCAATCAGGGATTGAATCCATGCCCCCTGCAGTGGAAGTAGAGTCCTAACTACTGAACCCCTGGGAATTCCAGAGGCCAAGCTTCTTGCAGAGGGATTAAGAAATGAAGAGCTTTTAAAAGGAGGAGCTTTTTAATGAGGAGCCATTTGTTTGACATTGGAAATGGCTATTAATGGTAACAATATAGCTCCCACCAGCTGTGTGCAAGGAATCTCCAAACTCATTTCCTACATCATTTCATTTAAACCTTTTAAAGCTCTGGGAGGTCAGTGTTTTTATCCCTATTTCACAGATAAGGAACTTGAAGCTCAAAGAGGAGACTTGAACTGCTTTAGGGTGTTGCCCCAGGAAAAGTGAGGTCATGGTCAAATGCAAAGAAAAGCAAAATAAGCTAATTTTGATTTTTTGAGTCTGAAGGCTTAGGTCAAGTTCTAATAAGGGGACTTTATGAGATTTCTTTAGAAGGATAATTGTGAGAATAAGAACTTTAACCTTCAGTTCAGTCACTCAGTCGTGTCTGACTCTTTGCAACCCCATGGACTGCAGCACACCAGACTTTCCTGTCCATCACCAGCTCCCGGAGCTTGCTCAAACTCATGTCCATTGAGTCAGTGATGCCATCCAACCATCTCATCCTCTGTCATCCCCTCTTCCTCCTGCCTTCAATCTTTCCCAGCATCAGGGTCTTTTCAAATGAGTCAGTTCTTCACATCACGTGGCCAAAGCACTGGAGTTTCAGCTTCAGCATCAGTCCTTCCAATGAATATTCAGGACTGCTTTCCTCCAGGATGGACTGTTTGGATCTCCTTGCAGTCCAGGTGACTCTCAAGAGTCTTCTCCAACACCACAGTTCAAAAGCATCAATTCTTCTGTGCTCAGCTTTCTTTATGGTGCAAGTCTCACATCTATACATGACAACTGGAAAAACCATAGCTTTGACTAGATGGACCTTTGTTGGCAAAGTAATGTCTCTGCTTTTTAATATGCTGTCTATGTTGGTCATAGCAGGCACCTTTTAATTTCATGGCTGCAGTCACCATCTGCAGTGATTTTGGAGCCCCCCCCCCAAAAAAAATAAAGGCTCTCACTGTTTCCTTTATTTCCCCATCTATTTCTCATGAAATGATGGGACCGGATGCCATGATCTTAGTTTTCTGAATGCTAAGTTTTAAGCCAACTTTTTCACTCTCCTCTTTCACTTTCACCAAGAGGCTCTTTAGTTCTTCTTCACTTTCTGCCATAAGGGTGGTGTCATCTGCATATCTGAGGTTATTGATATTTCTCCCGGCAATCTGGATTCCAGCTTGTGCTTCATCCAGCCCAGCATTTCTCATAATGTACTCTCCATATAAGTGAAATAAACAGGGTGACAATATACAACCTTGATGTATTCCTTTCCCGATTTGGAACCAGTCTGTTGTTCCATGTCCAGTTCTAACTGTTGCTTCCTGACCTGCATACAGATTTCTCAAGAGGCAGGTCAGGTGGTCTGGTATTCCCGTCTCTTTAAGAATTTTCCATAGTTTGTTGTGATCTACGTAGTCAAAGGCTTTGGCATAGTCAATAAAGCAGAAGTAGATGTTTTTCTGAAACTCTTATGCTTTTTCGATGATCCAACGGATGTTAGCTGTTTGGTCTCTGGTTCCTCTGCCTTTTCTAAATCCATCTGGAACATCTGGAAGTTCATGGTTCACATACTGTTGAAGCTTGGCTTGGAGAATTTTGAGCGTTACTTTACTAGCATGTGAGATGAGTGCAATTGTGCAGTAGTTTGAACAGTCTTTGGCATTGCCTTTCTTTGGGATTGGAATGAAAAAGATAGGCCACTCACTGAAAGATGAACTCCCCAGGTCAGTAGGTGCCCGATATGCTACTGGAGGTCAGTGGAGAAATAACTCCAGAAAGAATGAAGAGACGGAGCCAAAGCAAAAACCACACCCACTTGTGGATGTGACTGGTGATGGAAGTAAAGTCTGATGCTGTAAAGAACAATATTGCATAGGAACCTGGAATGTTAGATCCATGAATCAAGGTAAATTGGAAGTGGTCAAACAGGAGATGGCAAGAGTGAACATCGACATTTTAGGAATCAGTGAACTAAAACGGACTGGAATGGGTGAATTTAACTCAGATGACCATTATATCTATTACTGTGGGCAAGAATCTCTTTGAAGAAATGGAGTAGCCATCATAATCAACAAAAGAGTTTGAATGCAGTACTTGGATGCAATCTCAAAAACAACAGAATGATCTCTTTACTTTGTTTCCAAGGATTTAAACTTAGGTGTTGTGTTTATAAAGGAACTACTTCCCCCCACCACACCCTTCCACCCCTCAACCTTCTCTTAACTCCCATTTTTTTAAAGATTTTTTTTTATATTTAGCATTTTTAAAGTCTTCCTTGAATTTGTTAAGTATTTCTGTTGTTTATATTCTGATTTTTTGGCATCATCGCATGTGGGATCTTAGCTCCCGACCAGGGATGGAACCTGCACCCCCTGCATTGGAAGGCAGAATCTTAACCTCTGGACCACCAGGGAAGTCCCTCTACTACATATTTTTTTTCTGTCACAAGTGTGTATCATTCCCCTCCTGCAGTTTTATGTTTTCATGGGGATACTCCAGGATGAGCCACATAAGGCCTTGGCCACAAAAATCCTTGGGAAAAGTCTGCAGTTTCAAGTGCATTTGGCCTGTGGAAAATGTACACAAACTACTTCTCAGGATCCCTGGGCAGCCCACCATTCTTTTTGTTGTTGTTGTTAAATTGATTTTTAATTGGAGGATAATTGTTTTACAGTGTTGTATTGATTTCTGCCATACATCAACATGAATCATCTGTAGGGTATACACATGTCCCCTCCCTCTTGAATCTCCCTCCCATCTCTCACCCCCATCCCACCCCTCCAGGTCATCACAGAGCACCAAGTGCCAAAACTAAGACACAGAGCAGACAAATAAATAATAAAAAAACTTAAAAGGATACCCAATAAATGGGTAGATTTTCAGATAATGTGACAATGTAAAGGGAGAGATGTTTAGGAATAGAATAATCCATCTTAGGACTTTCCTGCCTGCAATGCAGGAGGCCCAGGTACCATCCCTGGGTCAGGAAGATCCCCTGAAGGAGGAAACGGCAACCCACTCCAGTATTCTTGCCTGGGAAATCCCATGGGGTTGAAAAGAGTCGAAGGCGACTGAGCAACTAACCCTCCCAGTCAGTTCCATCTAGGAGTCTGCCCCTTAGGGCCAACTCTGCTGAAAGAGTCTTGCCTGTGCTACCCTCTTCACTTTCACCTCCCAAATTTTCTCAAAGGCTCATGGTTTGCAAGGATGCAGGATAAAGGAAGCAAAAGTATGAGAGAGGTTTTGTACTATACAAGTGCTTGCCTTCTGTGAGGCTCTCTACATACACTCTCATTTTATACAACACCTCTATGGAATGGGCACATTGTCATCACCATCTTTCAGAAAAGCAATCAGAGACTTGAGGCAACTTGTCCAAGATCACACAGCAGACAAACAGGAGAGCCCGAATTATTTGGACTCCAGTGTTTACCTACTTAAGGACCCCTTTCTGGTCCAGAAAAAAAAGGGCCTTTTTCTGGCTTGTGGATGTTAATTACATTCTGTGGAGGAGCATCCAGGCAGGATCAGAAATTCCGTTCTGCCCCCGATTGTTTGCATGCAAATTAGTGCTTAACTAGCTTCCTTTCAAGCTCAGGGCTGTGACTGCAAGTGGGACGGTTTTCCGGTTTTCCTTCGGCTTGGCTTCCTTGGCTGCTACTCTGCCAGCATTGCCTCATTCTGTCTGAAGTACTGCTGCCTCCTGACCCCAGAAGAAGGGGTGAGAAGTGCTCAGCCCTGCCTGGCAGGCCAGGAACTTCCCAGGGCAGTGATTCCAGCTTCGGTTCTCTGAAAAAGCGAGGGGGTTTTCTCAGAGAGCCTTTACCCAAGAGGAAGGAAAAATATGGCAACCGAGCTTCAGCTGACCTTAAAGCCCTGTGATCTTAGTCCCTGTCATTTAGTGAATTCTGAATATTACTCAGCTTCTCTATTGTGTAGCTGGAGGAAACTCTCGTGCTGTGTCACCTTCAGTCATCAGTGGGCAGTTTTCTCCCTGCTGAGTTTACTCTTTGTGTATTTTGGAGTTTCAGGATCCTATTGGGTGTCTGGGTGAAAAAAAGGTCAAAAGTTGTTTTTTTTTTTCTTTCCAGCCCCTTTCCAGGAGTTCCCCTCTGAATGGTTTGGGCGAGTAAGTACAGATGATTGATGCTCAGGGGAGAGAGGGACAGGATGAGGCTAAAGTCAAGTTCACACCAGAAAGGTTAAAGAGATCTGACTTGGTGCTTCTGGGAAAAATGAACAAGATTGAGGGGACCTGGGCTCTCTCACTTGCTTGGAATGTAGGTAGCAAATACAGCAGGCACAGTGACAACCAGGAAATCGTTTGGCTGGTGAACTGGCTCATTAGGGAGCATGGAGTGGGTGCAGTTGGAAGGGACCTTGTGACCTGATTGTATAAAGAGGGGAACTTGAGCACCTTACAGAGGGACTAGGTTTTATCCTGGACTTTGTGGCCATTATGGTGGGGGTGTGGGCATTGCAGATTTGCAAAGGAAGGGTCGTGATGAAAGCAGGGATGTAGAACAATCACTTTGGAAGTTGCAGGAGGGAGAGACAGGAAGCAGGGAGGCTAGTGAGGCGGCGATTTCATTCATAAGTCCAAGGAGCTGAGGCCTCCACCGGGGAAGTGGCTGGGAGGCAGGAAGAGGAGGAGACAGAGGCCAGTCCCATGGAAGAGTCTGCAGAGGTGGACGGTAGGCCCGGCAGGGGAAGCTGGACTCAGATACCTTCTAGGGGCTACTTTGTGATCATTCAAGGGAAGGAGGTTTTGATTTAGAGGGGCGTGTGCAGCGTTTTCTTTTCTAAAGTAAACTTTTCAATGCAAATATAACATCTCTGCATGAAAAGTACACGCTTCCAGAGTCTACACCTGGATGAATCCACACAGCAAACACACTTATGCAACCAGCATCCAGAACAGGTCACTGACCATGGCCAGCACCCCAGCACCCTTCCCTCTGTGCCCCCTGCCTTTCCCTCTCTTTGTCTGCTGAGGAGACCACCATTCTAACTTCCCAAACCTTCAGTTACATTTGCCTATCACTCCATGGTTGCGAAATCCATTTATAGGGTTGCATATAATTATAGTTCACTCAGTCCCAAAATTCCACTCTATAAATTTAGCAGCTAGTGGGAAGGTTCTGTATAGCACAGGGAACTCAGCTGGGTGCTCTGTGATGACCTAGAGGGGTAGGATGCGGGGAGTGGTGGAGGGAGGTTCAGAAGGGAGGGGTTATATATTTATGTATATACACATATGGTTGATTCACAAAGTAGTACAGCAGAAACTAACACAACATGGTAAAAACAATTATCCTCCAACTAAAAGAAATTTTAGATGTAGAAATAAATGGACATAGAAAAATGTTCATAACCTGCTGTGAAAAAAAATTTAGCATAATCCATTTAGTCCCATCTGCTGTTGCCGTGTAGACATTTGAGTCACTCCTCGTTTGGAGCCATCAGGACTAGGACTCCTAGGAGCAGCCTCGTTTGTGTCTTTTCGTGCACACAAACACATGATGAGCAGTGGACTTGCTGGGTCACGGGGCGTGTACGCATTCAGTTTACACAGATGCTGCCAAACATGTGCTTGGGTTCTGACAGGTTGAATTTTAAGTGGCAGCTATGAATCAAGTTGGGAGACGGGGTTAAAACTGTAGATGAGAGATGAGTTTACATTTCGTGTCATGAAAGAAAGCCATAGAAGCATGGTATTTTTTAAGATGCAACTCAAAGCCACTTTTGTCCTTGAGCAGTGTATTGGAGCTGTTAGGAGAGGGACCACACCCATCAGAGCAAAGAGCTGCCAGCAGTCTTTTTAGGTTCCTAGACTCTAAGCTAGGGGTATCCCCAGGTCAGATTTCTTTGCCTTACCCCCCCAACCCCCTTCTGGAATATGTGGCTCCCCCAAATTAAAAAAAAATTTTTTTTTTTTCCTGAAAAGTTGGACTACTCCCTGGGTTTATGACATGTGCTCCATTGTACTAATCCGTCCCTCACAGTTCCATCTCTCCATTTGCATAACTGCTGTAGTTTTTAACATTTCAAAAATGGTGCTGTGGGGGAGGGATGTGACAAGATCAGACAGTTTCTGCTACAACTAGCTCCTAGCTGGGTGCCCAGAGACCACGGAGAGCCAGGGAGTCCAAACAAACTCCAGAAGACACAGGGTCGGGCAGGAGATGTCTTCTCTCTCCAGGGAAACTCTGGCTTGTAGCCAAAAAAAAAAAAAAAAAAAAAGGAATTTTCAAACTCCTTTGCATCTTAGGAAATAAAAAAAAAAAGAGTTGTGTTCTGTACAACAAAATACTTATGTAGCCCAGATGTTAGCTGGAGGCCTCCCTACCCCACAAGAGCTCTGCAAAATCAGCTCCAACCTCTACGAACAGATTCCGTGATCCACAAAAGTCAAAGTCCCTCCCTAGGATTGCTCCTAATGCCAGGGGACCTGCAGTTCTCAGGGCCAGGTTGTCCTCTAAAGTTTTGTCATCCAAGGTGGGTCTGGAGACGGGCAGCGTCGACATCCCCAGACAGCTTGTTAGAAATGTGGACTCATCCTCCAATTAAAACAAATAATAAAATACCTTTTAAGAAAAGCAATGTGGACTCAGTCCCAGCCCTAAGGCTTTGATCTGCTGGGTCAGAAGGTATGTTTGCACAGGGTCCCCAGGCGCTCTGTGTGCATGGTGGAGTTTGAGAAGCGTGGCGTATGGGGAGAGAAAGGGCCCTGGAGTCTGACTGCACCTCCATGTGCATGCTCAGTCGCTCAGATCAGTCCAGTCGCTCAGTCGGGTCCGACTCTCCGCGACCCCATGAATCACAGCACGCCAGGCCTCCCTGTCCATCACCAGCTCCCGGAGTTCACTCACACTCATGTCCACAGAGTCGGTGATGCCATCCAGCCATCTCATTCTCCGTCGTCCCCTTCTCCTCCCGCCCCCAATCCCTCCCAGCATCAGAGTCTTTTCCAGTGAGTCAACTCGTCGCATGAGGTGGCCAAAGTATCGCAGTTTCAGCTTTAGCATCAGTCCCTCCAATGAACACCCAGGATTGATCTCCTTTAGAATGGACTGGTTGGATCTCCTTGCAGTCATGTCCTATTCTTTGTGACCCCAGGGACCATAGCCTGCCAGGCTCCTCTGTCCATGGGATTCTCCAGACAAGAACACTGGAGTGGGTTGCCGTGCCCTCCTCCAGGGCACCTTCCCAACCCAGGGATCAAATCCATATCTGTATCTCTTAAGTTTCCTGCATTGGCAGGCAGGTTCTTTACCACTAGCACCACCTGGGAAGCCCGGGAGTCTAACAGATCTGGGTTCAAATCCTACCTCTGCCATCTACTGCTAGGTGACCTTGACCGCGTCACCGAGTTTGCATTTCATCCTGAAGGAAAGAAGGAACACAGTGATTCCACCCTCAACACCACGGCATATGCAGGCCACCAGATTGCCAGTTGAGACAATGCACAAAGGCTGGCACATGGAGATCCTCCAGAAACATTCTCTCCACTTCCCAGACTCACCCAGCCCCGGAAGCAAAGGCATGCCTCCCTCTCCCACATCACAAGGCTTCCAGTGGAAATGTTTTGGAGTGTGACCCAGATATGCCCTCTTGCCTGACTTTAGCAGGGCATGTATCTGAGTTGTTCTGCAGATGGTGACAGACAGGCAGAGCTGCTCACATGTTCCAGCCCCCACCCCCCCAACTCCCACCAGCTAGCTTGTCTTGGTCTGTAAGATTGGTGGAGGGACAAAGCTTTTCTTTCCTTAATCTGTGTATGGGTTAACTCCAAGACTAGCATCAGAATATGAATGCAAGTTGTCATGCTTCTATTTCCACTGTGTTTAAAATCTTCCAGGGACTTCCTTCACGGTCCAGTGGCAAAGACTCCACCCTCCCAATGCAGAGGGCCCATGATCAATCCCTGGTCAGGGAGCTAGATCCCACATGCCACAATTGATGATCCTTCGTGCCACAACAAAGATCAAAGATCCCCTGTGCTGCAGCTAAGTCCTGGCCCAGCCAAATAATTAAAAAACTAAAAATGCCCCAGTGACATCACATGTTATACAGGCTAGGGGACTATCCAGAGAGAAGGGAGAAGTGGGGCCTTGGAGAATGACTTTGGTCTCTTGGTTCCAGGCAACAGAAACCAAGCTTCAATGAGTTCATACAAAACAAGGTTGGCCCATGGTCTCTAAAGGGCTGAGTCCCAAACCAGATGGGTGACTAGGCCTCAGGAATGCTCCAGTCTTGGAGCCTTGAATGCTGAAGGAATTTTCTCTCCACTGTTCTGCTCCGCATCTTTAGGTGCATTGGTCTTATTTTCATTTTTATTTTTTGGCCACACCACGTGGCTTGCAGGATCTTAGTTCCCCAACCATGATTGAACCTAGGGCCACGGCAGTGAGAGTGTGAAGTTCTAACCACTGGACCTCCAGGGAAGTCCTGGTGTCATTTGCACTGAGCCCTGATTTTCCCACATAGTGAGAAGCATGTCCTATACCCATATTGTTGTTCAGTCGCTCAGTGGTGTCTGACTCTTTGCGACCCCATGGACTGCAGCGTGCCAGGCTTCCCTGTCCTTTACTATCTCCCAGAGCTTGCTCAAACTCATGTCCATTGAGTTGGTGATGCCACCCAACCATCTCATCCTCTGTCGTCTCCTTCTCCTCCTGCTCTCAATCTTTCCCATATATGAATCTTCCCCATTCATATATCCACATGCTGCTACTGCTGCTAAGTCACTTCAGTCGTGTCCGACTCTGTGTGACCCCATAGACGGCAGCCCACCAGGCTCCCCCGTCCCTGGGATTCTCCAGGCAAGAACACTGGAGTGGGTTGCCATTTCCTTCTCCACATATGAATAAATAAATGTCTACGTCTACATTTATATCTCTGTGACAATGTAAAGTGGTTCTTCAAACCAAAGACTGAAATGAGCCTGGCAATTAAGAGTGCAGAGAGCTGCCTTTGAGAGAAATCGGTTTGCCTTTCATCTGTTCATGAGGGCTGTTCTCAAGTTGCCCACGGCTTAGACATCTCTCCATGCCGTTAGAAAGTAACCAACCAAATGAAAACGTGAAGACGATTTTGTCAATTTGGGGTTGTGATCTCTTAAAATGGATAAGGATAATGGTATAGAGTCAAGGGCCACCTGTGCTTGCAGTCTGGAGAAAGGAAACTTGGGGAGTTGGCAAAAAGAAAGTTGGGAGTTTGAAAGGGACAACACTGAATGCTATAACCTCTTCTTCTTCAATCAGTGGGGGGCGGGAGGAATAATTTGACCCTGGCATCTCCAGTGGGAACTTATACTTAAGGAAAAAGAGGACGACATAAGGGCTGAAGATGCAAGTGGACCTTGGGAAGTCAAGACAACACTTGCACTCTTGTGCTTGTCGTTCAGTCGCTCAGTCGTGTCCGACTCTTTGGGATCTCATGGACTGCAGCACACCAGGCTTCTCTGTGCTTCACCGTCTCTTGGAGTCTGCTCAAACTCATGTCCGTTGAGTCGGTGATGTCATCCAACCATCTCATCCTCTGCACTTTTACTCCAACACAGTGCTAAATTAGGAGGGTGTCAGTAACATGAGATGCGTGTCATAATCAGAGATGGGAAGTGTTGCATACATAATCCCAGTTCATCGTTCCATACTTGGTAAAAGTGGAGAAGGAAATGGCGACCCACTCCAGTGTTCTTGCCTGGAAAATCCCATGAACAGAGGAGCCTCACATGCTGCGGTCCATGGGGTCACAAAGAGTCTGGTATGACTGAGCGACTAATTCTTCATAAAAATTATTCAGAATTTCTTTCCTCCTTGGATTTAACAGGATGCTGGTAATTTCATTGTGTTTCACTGTTGAAAATAATATGATGCCACCACCACTGGCAGTCTCCATACCCTCTGACTGTTTAATGCTTCTTTGTTTTTGAGATATGGGGTGGCTGAATTCTGTATGCCAGTTCACACTGAGTTTCAAAGATCTTTCTCGGGGACTTCGCTGATGGTTCAGTGGTGAGGAGTCCACTTCCCAATGCAGGAGACACAGGTTCTACTCTTGATCTGGGAGGATCCCACATGTCACTGAGCAACTGAGACCATGCTCCATGACTGTTGAGCCTGTGCTTTAGCGCCTGCGCTCTGTAACAAGAGAAGCCTCTGCAATGAGAAGCCCCGGACACTGCAACTGGACAAAAGTCTGCACGACAACAAAGACCCAACATAGCCAAAAATAAATAATTTTTTTTAAAAACCATCCCCAAACAAAGATCTTTTCCAGGGAATACCCTGATGGTCCAGCAGTTAGGACTTTGTTCTTTCACTGTGGAGGGCATGGGTTCAATCCCTGGTTGGGGAATTCAGTTCTTGCAAGGCGATGGCAGGGCCAGAAAGAAAAAAGAAAAAGATTTTTCCCAGGTCTTCCCTCCCATCTCCTGTCCTGAAGTGTTCTGATTCTGATGCAGGGCTTCTCAAACAGTTCTGTGCACATGAAGCTCCTGGAAGATCTTGTTGAAAATGCAGATTCTGACTCAGCAGTGGAATGGGGTGGGGCTGAGATCCCGGTGATGCAGGCAAAGCTGGTGCAAGGACCACGGTTGGAACATCTTGGCAAGGCCCCAGCATGACACTTCCTCTCCTTAGTCTGCTTTCTGTCTCCACCATCCTTCAAGCCTCTGCTTCTTGGCCATCTGCTTCATTTTTTTTCCTAGACCCTACCTTCTTGTCTTCTAAATTGTCCCCAACAGGGCCATCTTGCTCAAATCAAATTTCATTCAGGTTGCCCAAAAGGATGTTCAGGAATGAAGTCAAAACAACTGGAGTTTCTCCCCCAAGGAGGTCGAGTTGAGAAAAGAAAAGCTGGGGGTAACTGGACATAGAACACAGCTTGTAGGAAAGGAGAGTCAGCAAGACGTAGGTGTGGTCCTGGGGTCAGGGGCTCTGACAGCCAGTAGGAAAGGAGAGTCAGTAAGATGTAGGTGTGGTCCTGGGGTCAGGGAATCTCAAGTGACCCAACTGCTTGAGGACTGGGAGGGCCTGAACAGTGAAATTCTAATCGTGAGATTGTGACTCAGCCTGCGCCGGTATGCACTTATTGCGCTCACCCGTAACTGTCCTCTTCTCCTTGGAACGCGGTTCCCCCCCTCCCAGTCCCTAGGTGGTTCCATAGAAACATGTGGCAAGTTCTGGCCACTGGTCTGTGAATGGAAGTGATTGTGTGCACCACACCCTGCTGCTGCATTTACCTGCTGGCGTGAGACCCTCAAACGTTCTCCTCCCCTGCTTCCTTAACGAGAAGGCCACATTGTCCAGTCCTGCAGAATGGGCCAATAAGCCTTTGTCAGCCTGTTTTCTTTGTTTTTTTTTTTTTCCCCGATGTTGACCAGTTTGAAAAGCAATGGCTACCCCAATCCAGTATTCTTTCCTGGGAAATCCCATGGTCAGAGGAGCCTGGCGGGTTATACTACAGTCCGTGAGGTTGCAAGGAGTCGGTTGTGACTGAGTGCCTAAGCACACACAGAAATGGAATCTAAAAGCCCTTTGGTGCTCAGAGGAGAGAAAAACGGGTGAAAAGGTGAAATGCACACATCCTCCCCATGCCCCTACCTACCTCCCCATTCAATAATACAACCAGGATCTAATCCTTGAATGGGGTGATAGAGAGGGGCTGTAGACAAAGACACGGGTTTGAGAGGATCCCAGAGCTGATTGCATCTTCCCAGGCTATGACCTGGGAAAATCTCAGGCCTTTTAGGACCTGGCCCCAGTTCCTTAAAGCTAGTGACATATTAACATCCAGTCATAGGTAAGATGGGCTTCCCAGGTGGTGCTAGTGTTAAAGAATTCACCTGCCAATGCAGGAGACATAAAAGATGCGGGTTCCATCCCTGGGTCAGGAAGATCCCATGGAGGAGGGCATAGCAACCCACTCCAGTATTCTTCCCTGGAGAATTCCATAGTCAGAGGAGCCTAGAGGTCTAGATCTAAGGGGTCACAGAGAGTCAGGACATGACTGAGCAACTTAGCACGCATACATATGTAAGATATATGGTAACTGTTCCAGAAGCCTCAGTGTAGTTTTAAGCTTTCATAACTTCAGAAATATAAATTCAACAGATGTATCGAAGAGGTCTTTTAAAGATGTAATGCTTAAGTTTCATTTACTCATAAGGAATTTGTGAATTTTGAACAATAATTATAAAGTTAGAAATTAGGGGGACAAAAAAAGGTTGGTCCCTCCTGCAGAAGGTAAGCATTGACTGAAACAAAAAAGTTTAAATGTGTTGTTCCAAGTTCACAAAACTAAAATGGTTTAAGGACTTCACTCTGGACTCAGACGTTAAGAATCTGCCTTCAATGTGGGAGACCGGGATTTGATCTCTGGGTGGGGAAGATCCCTTGGAGAAGGGAATGACTACCCACTCCAGTTTTCTTTCCTGGTGAATCCCATGGACAGAGGAGCCTGGTGGGCTACAGTCCAGGTTGCAAAGAGTTTACACTTCTGATGTGACAAAAGCTTAACAGTACACTAAAGCTTTGGGAACACTGTGTCAGAAGGCAGTTTCTCATCTTTGGTCCTGGAGTTCTGTTACAACCTGGGTCTGGAGGCAGTTGCAGGACTAGTTGCTATGAGTTGCTTATCAATGGCCACCAGGACTTTGACTTTGAAATTGTATAATTAACACCAAAGTCTCAAACATATTTGGGTTTTTTGTTTTATATAAATTTTGGGTTCTTTTGTAACCTCTTATAAGAGCTCTGAGTACTAGGTAAGCTTATCCCCATAGTGAGGCAAAGGTACTTTTGGTTTTGTTTATCATGGAACCTTTTAAAAATACAAAAATACAATGAAACCTTCTCAGCCAACTTCTATTTCCATGATCACTTTTCCTTTTTTTGTTTGTTTTTTGCTACAGTGTTCAAAGTGAATCCTAAATGTGAGATAAGTGAAGTTTTTTTGTTTCGGTTTTTTTTAAATTGGAGTGTAATTGCTTTATAATGTTGTGTTTCTGCTGCACAAGGAAGTGAATCAGCCATCTGTATACATATGACCCCTCCTCTTGGACCTCCCTCCTGCCCACTCCATACCATCCCTCTAAGTCATCACAGAGCACTGAGATGCGCTCCCTGTGTTATTCAGCAGCTTCCCACTAGCTATCTGTTTTACACATGGGAGTGTATATATCCCTGGCTCAAGAAGACCCCCCAGAGAAGAGAAAGGCTATCCACTCCAGTATTCTTGCCTGGAGAACCCCTTGGACAGAGGAACCTGGTGGGCTATAGTCCATGGGGTTGCAAAGAGTCAGATACGACTAAAGTGACAGCACGTGCGCAGTATGTATATGTCAATGCTACTCTCCCAATTCATCCCACCCTCCCTAGATAAGTGCAGTTTTGTTGGGCTTAAGAAGAGAGCGTCTACTGGGGAAATAGAATCAAACAGCATTAGGGTAATTGGCAGAGAGAGAGGGAGGGTGGGAGGGAGACTGGGGCAGAAAGAGCAAGGGCGGGAGAGAGGGAGGGAAGAGAGACCGAAATAGAAGAGCATCTAGAATGAGACCCCTATATTCACCCCTGTGCTCCTCTCCTGCCCTATTTCCAGTTTTCTCCACTTCCCACCTACTTTGTTCTTGACTTTGAGACATCAGCAACCTGGGAGACCAGAGGCATCTCTAAGCAGCGGGGGTTTTCTATCACAGTAAAACAAAAGAGACCACACCCTTTTCCGCCTCCTCTGCCTCCCCACTGCAAGTTCACAGTCTCACTGCCAATCATTCAAAGGACTGGGTGCCTTCCTTCTTTTTTTCACAGAAGGAGCTTGACTCTTAGTCCTGGAACGCGGCCATCTTTCCTTCACCAGCCGGGCTTTGGGAATACATCAGGGAAAGGAAGGGAAGCAGAGAAAGAAATCTGTGACTCCTTGGGGACACCTAACCCTGGAGCAGTATTTCGCCCCAAACTTGCCTATAAATGTCTAGAATTTGGAGTCATGAAACTAGGATTTCCACAAAGACAGACCCTTAGTTTAGTTCGGAGTATAATATTTACAATAAATATTAACCTAAGAAAAACCCTGAGGTGATTTGCAATGATAAGAACTCAGTTTATCTCTGCCTTCTCCAGTTTAGCAGTGGAGCTTTTTTTAGGTCACCTATTAATATCTCATAGGATACTCAGACTTTATAAAATGCAGTTTGGGGGAATGCTGTCCTGAAATGCTTCCTTGCAATCTGAAATCCCAGGATGGGATGAGTCGCTTCTCCCAATTTGTTGAAGGAAGCACAAGCTGGAATCTAGATTGCCGGGAGAAATATCAATAACCACAGATATGCAGATGACACCATCCTTATGGCAAAAAGTGAAGAAGAACTAAAGAGCCTCTTGATGAAAGTGAAAGAGGAGAGTGAAAAAGTTGGCTTCAAACTCAACATTCAGAAAACAGATCATGGCATCTGGTCCCATCACTTCATGACAAATAGATGGGGAGACAGTGGAAACAGTGAAAGACTTTATCTTTGGGGGCTCCAAAATCACTGCAGATGGTGACTGCAGCCATGAAATTAAAAGATGCTTGCTCCTTAGAAGGAAAGTTATGACCAACCTAGACAGCATATTAAAAAGCAGAGACATTACTTTGCCAGCAAAGGTCTGTCTAGTCAAAGCTATGGTTTTTCCAGTGGTCATGTATGGATGTGAGAGACTATAAAGAAAGCTGATCGCTGAAGAATTGATGCTTTTGAACTGTGGTGCTGGAAAAGACTCTTGAGAGTCCCTCGGACTGCAAGGAGATCCAACTAGTCCATCCTAAAGGAAATCAATCCTGGATATTCATTGGAAGGACTGATGCTGAAGCTGAAACTCCAGTACTTTGGCCACGTGATGTGAAGAACTGACTCATTTGAAAAGACCCTTATTAGGTCTGTGCCTTTGCACGTGCTGTCCCTCCTCCCTGGAGTGCCCTTCTTGCCTTTGTGCATTTAAAAACTTCCAATTGTTCCATCAAGATTTCCTCTTTCTGGGAACCTCCCTCTTCTTTGCTCCCATAACTTGTTTTTCTTGCTTCTTAATTCAGCGCTTCTGGCATAGCTATTATACTCATCTAGTTTATGTCAAGAATATATTCAAAGACTTCCTTGGTGTCTCAGTGCTAAACAATCTGCCTGCCAATAAAGACTCGATCCCTGATCCGGGAAGCTCCCATGTGCCACGGAGCAACTAAGCCTGTGGGCCACAACTGAGCCTGTGCTCTAGAGCCCATGCCCTGCAACAAGAGAAGCCACTGCAATGAGAAGCCCATGCACCCCAACTGGAGAGTAGTCCCCGCTCATTGCAGCTGGAGAAAGCCCATGTGCAGCAATGAAGACCCAGAACAGCCAAAAATAAATGAATAAAATTATTTTAAAAGATGATATAGTCAAGCAATAGAATCCTGACTTTAAAAAGTGGCTTCACCTAGTGGGGGTTGTTTATTTCCTAAGAAAAAAACAGGGAAGTATAGCCAACAATGTCATCAGGACGGCAGGGACTATCTATATGACTCCATCATCCCCAAAGTCCAGCTTGTCCCCCCCTTCTCACAGGTGGCTGCTGCAACTTGCCTGCATTCCATTCAGGAAGCAAAAAAGCGCTGTCTATATCTTGTCATGCGGTGGAAAAAGAACACCAGAACACCCTTCCACAGACTTTTGTTTAGATTTCATTGACCTTAACTGTATTGAGTAGTCATTCTAGCCAGAAGGGAGGAGAAATGAAAAATAATTTATTTCCCAATCTCTATAGCAAAGGAAGGCAAGAGAGAAAAGAGTTGGAACTTGGTGAACCAATCTACAAAACAGTATCCCCATTACACTAAGAATCATCTCCCAGAAGACACGAATACTCTATTGATTTTTGTCCTAAATCTCTAGCACCTAGAACAGTATTTGCCCTTGGTAGATGCTTATGTGAACCTTCACATGTTTGAATGAACACATGCAAGATACATACCAAGGATTAAGGGAAAACACTTAAGAGTTGTCTTGTTGTTGTTGTTTTTAAACTTTTTCTTTTGTAGTGGGATACAGCCAGTTAACAATGTTGTGATAGTTTCAGGTGAATAGCTATACATATACATGTATCCATTCTCCCCTAGTCTATGCTCCGACCAGTAATGCTGAAGAAGCTGAACAGTTCTATGAAGACCTACAAGACCTTCTAGAACTAACATCCAAAGAATGTGTCCTTCTCATTATAGGGGACTGGAATGCAAAAGTAGGATATCAAGAAATACCTGGAGTAACAGGCAAATTTGGCCTTGGAGTACAGAATGAAGCAGGGCAAAGGCTAATAGAGTTTTGCCAAGAGAACGCACTGGTCATAGCAAACACCCTTTTCCAATAATACAAAAGAAGACTCTACATGTGGACATCACCAGGTGGTCAATACCGAAGTCAGATTGATTATATTCTTTGAAGCCAAAGATGGAGAAGCTCTATACAGTCAGCAAAAACAAGACTGGGAGCTGACTGTGGTTCAGATCATGAACCCCTTATTGCCAAATTCAGGCTTAAATTGAAGAAAGTAGGGAAAACCACTAGACCATTCAGCTGTGATCTAAATCAAATCCCTTAGGATTATACAGTGGAAGTGAAAAATAACTTCAAGGGATTAGATCTGATAGACAGAGTACCTGAAGAACTATGGACAGAGGTTCGTGACATTGTACAGGAGTCAGGGATCAAGACCATCCCCAAGAAAAAGAAATGCAAAAAGACAAAATGGTTGTCTGAGGAGGTCTTACAAACAGCTGTAGTAGAATAGAAGTGAAAGGCAAAGGAGAAAAGGAAAGATATACCCATTTAAATGCAGAGTTCCAAAGAATAGCGAGGAAAGTTAAGAAAGCCTTCCTCAGCAATCAATGCAAAGAAATAGAAGGAAACAATAAAATGGGAATGTCTAGAGATCTCTTCAAGAAAATTAAAGATACCAAAGGAACATTTCATGCAAAGATGGGCACAATAAAGGATAGAAATGGTATGGACCTAACAAAAGCAGATTCTAAGAAGAGGTGGCATGAATACACAAAAGAACTATACAAAAAAATCTTCACGACCCAGATAATCACAATGGTGTGATCACTCACCTAGAACCAGACATCCTGGAATGCAAAGTCAAGTGAGCCTTAGGAAGCATCACAATGAACAAAGCTAGTGGAGGTGATGGAATTCCAATTGAGCTATTTCAAATCCTAAACAATGATGCTGTGAAAGCACTGCACTCAATATGCCAGCAAATTTGGAAAACTCATCAGTGGCCACAGGACTGGAAAAGGTCAGTTTTCATTCCAATCCCAAAGAAAGGCAATGCCAAAGAATGCTCAAACTACCACACAATTGACTCATCTCACACACTAGGAAAGTAATGCTTAAAATTCTCCAAGCCAGGCTTCAACAGTACGTGAGCCATGAAGTTCCAGATGTTCAAGGTGAATTTAGAAAAAAGAGAGGAACCAGAGATCAAATTGTCAACATCTGTTGGATCATCAAAAAAGCAGGAGAGTTCCAGAAAAACATCTGCTTTATTGACTATGCTAAAGCCTTTGACTGTGTGGACCACAAAAAACTATGGAAAATTCTTAAAGAGATGAGAATACCAGACCACCTGACCTGCCTCTTGAGAAATCTGTATGCAGGTCAGGAAGCAACAGTTAGAACTGGACATGGACCAACAGACTGGTTCCAAATCGGGAAAGGAGTATGTCAAAGCTGTACATTGTCATCCTGCTTATTTAACTTATATGCAGAATACATCATGAAAAACGCTGGACTGGGTGAAACACAAGCTGGAATCCAGATTGCTGGGAGAAATATCAATAACCTCAGATATGCAGATGACACCACCCTTATGGCAGAAAGTGAAGAACTAAAGAGCCTCTTGATGAAAGTGAAAGAGGAGAGTGAAAGAGTTGACTTGAGGCTCAACATTCAGAAAACTAAGATCATGGCATCTGGTCCCATCACTTCATGGCAAATAGATGGGGAGACAGTGGAAACTGTGAGAGACTTTATTTTGGGGGGCTCCAAAATCACTGCAGATGGTGACTACAGCCATGAAATTAAAAGACGCTTGCTCCTTGGAAGGAAAGTTGTGACCAACGTAGGCAGCATATTAAAAAACAGAGACATTACTTGCCAACAAAGGTCCGTCTAGTCAAAGCTATGGTTTTTCCAGTGGTCATGTATGGATGTGAGAGTTAGACTATAAAGAAATCTGAGCACCAAAGAATTGATGCTTTTGAACTGTGGTGTTGGAGAAGACTCTTGAGAGTCCCTGGGACTGCAAGGAGATCCAACTAGTCCATCCTAAAGGAAATCAGTCCTGAATATTCATTGGAAGGACTGATGCTGAAGCTGAAACTCCAGTACTTTGGCCACGTGATGTGAAGAACTGACTCGTTTGAAAAGACCCTGATGCTGGGAAAGATTGAAGGCAGGAGGAGAAGGGGATGACAGAGGATGAGATGGCTGGATGGCATCACTAACTCAAAGGACATGAGTTTGGGTAAACTCTGGGAGTTGGTGATGGACAGGGAGGCCTGGTGTGCTGCGGTCCATGGGGTCGCAAAGAGTCGGACATGACTGAGTGACTGAACTAAACTGAACTGCTTCTCCCCCAAACTCAGCCATAGATATACATGTGTCCATTCTCCCCCAACCTCTCCTGCCATCCAGGCTGCCACATACCACTGAGCAGAGTTCTATGTGCTATACAGGAGGTCTGTGTTGGTTTGTTGTTGTTGTTTAGTCACCAAGTCCTGTCTGACTCTTTTGGGACTCCATGGACTGTAGCCTGCCAGACTCCTCTGCGCATAGAATTTCCCAGCAAAGAATACTCAAGTAGGTTGCCATTTCCTTCTCCTGGGGATCTTCCCATCCCAGGGACTGAACCATTTTCTCTTGCATTGGCAGGCAGATTCTTTACCACTGAGCCACCAGTTGTTTATCATTTTAAATATAGCAGTGTGTACAGGCAACCATAAGTTCATTCTCTAAGTCTGTGAGTCTGTTTCTGTTCACTCAGCCTGAACAGGTTGTCATGAATAAGAGTTTTCTTTTTTTTTTTTTTCGATCAAAGAAGGTTGTTTCCTCTCCAGCCATCTAATGCAACAATCAGGTATAGAAGCACAAAGAAGCAAGATTTGTGCTGTAAGGGTGAGTACCAGCAGCAGTCAGAGGAAAAAAGATCAGGTCCATTCTTGCCCTTCTTTGCAGGTTACTAGTGTCTTACTGCTGTTGCTGCTGTGTCTTACTAGTGGGAGCAAAATGGATGGCAGGTTCTAGGGCAAAGCCAGCCACACTTTGGGGGTATCCAGTGAGACTTAGAAGCAGGGAGGAGAAAAGAGAAGGGTAAGCTCAGAGACAGGAAGCAAGCCTAGGAATTGGCATCACCCCCTGGTGGTTTTTTACTTCCTGGGTGAGAGGTGTTTTTTTTATAAGATGGTAGAACATTTCGTTGGAAATTACTTTCCCTACATTTTAATTCCCTTTAGTTATCTAGGCTCTTCAGTAAAATAAATCTCACGTATACAGTCCTGTGAAGTGTTGTTTTAGGGGCCTCTGGGAGAATCTCTTAAGTTTAGGGTTGGGGTTCCAACATCAACCCTTCAGAAACCAGAGCAGTAGCAGTAACACTGCAGTGATTTGATTTAGTCTTTAAGTCATGTCCAATTCTTTGTGACGCCATGGTCTGTAGCCTGCCAGGCTCCCCTGTCCACGGGATTTTCCAGGCAAGAATGCTAGAGTGGGTTCCCATTTCCTCCTTGAGGGAAACTGCCCAACCCAGGGATCGACCCCAAGTCTCTTGCATTGACAGGTGTATTTTTTACCATTGAATAACCAAGGATTCCCTAGTAACACTGCTTGAATGTGGATATTCCTAAACTTGTGGGGCTGGACCAACCATAAGATAGTGACGGCCAACAGAAGCAGAATGGTGCACCCTGTCAAAACGATGACTCAGGACCAGACTTGGGACTTATACGGCAAATCTTATCATCCCAAGTATACTGAAGAAGGAGGTCTCTAGAATGGCGAGTAGAGATGGAAAGGAAGATGCTGGAATTCAGCTGTGCTACTTATTAATTGTGACCTGCAGTACATTTTCATCCTTCCTGAACCTCACCCAACCTCAGTATAGGCTTATTGTGAGGATGTGATGAGAAAGTGCACACGAAACACTTAGAATATATTTTGTGCTCAATCGTTAAAACTGCTATCTCGGAAATAACCTAAAAAGTTGTATTCCTGCCCCTACCCTCATTACAGACAAGGGGAAACTGAGTGAAAATGGTGTAAAGAGAAAGGTGTAAAGGTACGAAAATATATTGCCGTAGGGCTGTGGGATAGCTCTGTATTTTGTTTTTAAGATTTTAGTTTTTATTTTGTCTGTAGTGGGTCTTAGTTGCTGCATTTGGGACCTAGTTTCCTTACCAGGGATGTGGAACTTGGGCCCTCTGCATTGGGACCGTGAAATCTTAGCCACTGGACTACCAGGGAAGTTCCTTGGATAGCTCTGTATTCGTGTTTATCATATTATTCAAAAGTTATTTTTGTATCAGTTTCCACCAATAAGACTGTCATATAGATGGAGAGGTCTGGCTGAGCCATCTGATATACCCAACACACGTGGCACAGTATAAGGCAGACAGAATTGTTCAACAAACGTCAGTGGAAATGAACTGTCCCACAGCTAACCTGTTCACACTCTTCCCCTTCACATTGCCTCTCTTACTAATTTGACCTATCCCCAACCTCCAGCCTTCCTTCTGGCCTTTTGGAGTGTCCTGGGAAGCCTGGAGCTGGCGTTTTCATTAAATAAGGGCTTCCCAGGGACAACCACCCTTTCCCTTCCTGTCCATTCTTGGGCTGGCCAGAAAGTCACAGTTCACAACAGGAAACCTATTGCTTTGTGCTATCAGAAGACATTTCCTTCGCAGCACAAAACGTCTGAGTAATAATTTCGAGCCGGGCTTCACCCATTTCCTGTGAGAGGAGGCAAGTTCGCCCACCCCTGTCCTGTAGAGCCTCACTTGCCAGCCCTGCGGTGATGCAATGCCTTCTGTGCTGGGAGGATGGCCCACAGGTCCAGCATCCTGTGTAGCAGACTCACTTGGGACGGTTTTCCAACATTCATGCAGAACAGAGTCACTATGACTAATTTGTACTGCTGTCTGAATACACAGGCAGCTTTGGGAATAAAAACTCCTCTTGTCAAGAAAGTCATAGCTTTCCCTAAAAGATAAGACCCAGTTTGGCAACCAGGAGTTCACAGATGTCAGGGACCATGAAAAGCCAATGGAACTTGATGATTGCCAATGATTCTTGGTAGCTCCCTTATTACTTCTTCGGTCTGTAGGGAAAAGTGACCATGTTGAGTAGAAATGAGCTTTCTTTGTTCCCCTGTCTCAGGACAGGGGACAAAGCACCTGGGACAGGTGATATTGTATATTCTAAGATACCTAAAAAGGAAGACTCTAGTCCTCCTTAATGATCACATTAGATATATATATATATATATATATTTTTTTTTTTTTAATATTGCCTTCCAATTTTCTTTCTCTTTAAATTGTTATTAGGGTATAGCTGATGTACAAAGTTGTGTTACTTTCTGCTGGACAGAAAAGTGAATTAATTACACATATACATGCATCCACTCTGTTTTTTTAGATTCTTTTCCCATGTAGGTCTTTACAGAGTATTGAGTAGAGTTCACTGTGCTATACATGGGTGAATGCTAAGTTGCTTCAGTGTGTCCAACTCTTTGCAACCCTGTAGACTGTAGTCTGCCAGGCTCCTCTGTCCATGGGATTCTCCATGCAAGAATACTGGAGTGGGGAGCAGCCATGCCCTCCTCCAGGGGATCTTCCCGACCCAAGGTTTGAACTCGTGTCTCCAGCTCCTGCATTGCAGGTGGATTCTTTACCACTGAGCCACTGGAGAAACCCTTGCGCTATATAGTAGGATTTTACTTGTTTATTTATTTACGTTTTTAACTGCACCATGCAGCATGTGGGATCTTAGTTCCCCAAACAGGGATTGAACCTACACACCCTGCAGTGGAAGTGCGGAGTCTTAACTGCTGGATCACCAGGGACATCCCCACATTAAATCTTTTAATAGTAACTCTGAAAGAGTTTAGACATTCTTGTTCAACTGTTCCCATTTTGCAAAAGGGAACATGGAGGCCTGAAAAGGAAAATAACTTCTCAAAATTTACAGAGCAAATCAGTGACTGAATCAGGTTAGATTTCAGGCTTCTTCATTTACAGGACCATGGCATCCCCAGAGATGAATATTTGAATCCCTTTCTTCTTATACTGTCTTACAGACCTTCTTATGTGGACTCCAGGTCTCACCTACCAGGTATTAGAACTCTGTGTTTTTCTAAAAGAAAAAGACAGCAGGAACTCCCAGCTTCTAGAGAATTTGGACCAACTTCTTTCTCCCTACGTCATTGTAGACAGGAAGTGAAGGACAGTGGTATGGCCCTGGGCTTCTTTTCACCATCCCTAGCTGGAGATATTTAATGTTTCCAGGGAGACAGTGAAAGACAGAGGAGCCTAGCATGCTACAGTCCATGGGGTCATGAAGAATCAGACAGGACTTAGCAACTGAGCAATAAGAGGAAGTGCTAATGAGGAGGGTGGTTATCTGTGAGCTTACCTATAAGAGAGCCTATCTGTAGAAGGTGAGCCTGTCAGAAGGCACGAAAGCTTCCTTCTTCTTCTGAGAGCAGTGGCCACACCACAGTGATGGCAGCTCAAGTTGGAAAGAAAGAGCAGAAGCATCAAGCAGTCCATTTCTTTGTGGTAAAACCAGCATTGGAAACACTCAGCACCTTTGGCGAGGATGCAGAACCTGCAGAACTCAAGTGACTTCAAGATGCACATTGGACAGTGCAAAAGCCAAGGCTATGAGAAGTTTCCTGAAGCTAAAGGGGAATGTCCTACACCTGGGCAGACAGGGACAGTGTAGGACACACAGGCAATCATATGAACTGGACCAGAACCAGTCTTCTCACACTGATTATGGGTTCTTTCCAGTCCCCTAGGGGGAAAGAGCTTGTGGATGGTTGGATATGGGCATGTACATACATTTTCTATAGTTTTCAATTCATAGAGTGGACTTTACCACTTTCTTTCTTTCTTTCCTTCCTCCCTCCCTATTTTCTTCCTTTCTTTTCTTTCTTCCTCCCTCCCGCCTTTCCTTCCCTCCCTCCCTCCCTCCCTTTTTTTTTTTTACATCACATGGCATGCAAGATCTTAGTTCCCAACCAGGAATTGAACCTGTGTCCCCTGCAGTGGGCTTCACCATTTTCAACCCATGCTTTTACCTTTACATGACTTCCAGAGGTAAACTCCTGCCCAGGTATTTTTATAGATAAATACTTTATCCAGCAGGGTCCCAAGAGAAAATGAATGGCACACTCAAATTTGGATAATTTGAGGAGTATTTGATAAACAGGGTGATTATACGGGAGTGGAGATTAAGGCAGTAGTGCAGTAATCTGGGGTTTGTAAGCTCAAAGAGACAAGAGAAGGGACCAGTCACAGGAATCTGAAGGGAGAGAGTCTCTCACAGAAGGTACTTTGAGAGAGACAACTTCCCTGGTGGTCCAGTAGTTAGGACTCTGTGCTTCCACTGTAGAGGGCACAGGTTTGATGCCATGTCGGGGAACTAAGATCCCACATGCTGCATAGTGGGACCAAAAAAAAGAAAAGTAAAATCTTTAATCTCAAAAAAGAGAGAGAGAGACAGTTAATTGCAAGTAAGTTCAAAGGGAGAAAGGCTTCCCTGTGGCTCAGATGGTAAAGAATCCACCTGCGATGCAGGAGACCTGGGTTTGATACCTGGGTTGGGAAGATCCCCTGGAGGAGGGCATGGCAACCCACTCCAGTATTCTTGCCTGGAAAATCCAAACCTGGAGTACAAATACCCTGAGCTCACTCTCCTTCCCTTTCTCTGGGATCTCCCATTGGCCAAACCCAACAGGAAACCAGAGGGCTGTGTGCATGTAGGGGGTGCATATTGACGCGGTGCATACTGTCAGCTTCTTAGGTGGGGAAGGGTTGTTGAGGTGGTGGTGGTGGTGGTGGTGGTGGGGGAGATCAGAAGGGCTGGCAATAGGCGTCTGGCAGAGTCATTTGAACTGAACACTTTGTAGCTGACACTGGCTATTAGCTATGACATCAACCATGCCTACACGTTTTGTATGGAAATTTGTGCAAAATGTATCAGGCCATATGTGTTTCCGTTATTTGCAGTGAGGTCCTTGGACCTAAATTCCTCTGTGGACCCAGTGGCCATGGCGAGCTACCCAGGCCCACGTGTGAGCCACAGAACTCTCCTGGCTTCTCTGGTCGAAGCCAGAATTAAAGGCTAAGCAGCCTCCTTGGCCCCTTCCCCAAGGTCCACACCCTTGTCTTGGCCCTTGACATCTAATGGTGAGAAGAGGCGGGACAAGGAGGAGAGTCTCCTTAAGGGGAAGAGCATGTTTCATTTCTTCCTAAAGTTTGGCACTTGGCAACCCACTCCAGTATTCTTGCCTGGAAAAGTCCATGGACAGAGGAGCCTGTAGTCCATGGGGTTACATGACTGAGCATGCGTGCATGAGGGTGGAGGGAGATGGGTTGGTAGCAATAAACTGGTAGAACTAAAAAAAAATTAAGAAAAAAAAAAAGTTTGGCACAGCTGGCCCAAGCCACCCACTGCTGTCCTTTCCTGGGTGGAGCTCTTCCAGGTGGGAGGCAGCTCCAGGCCTGTCATACTCCAGATATACCAGAGCCAAGTTCTGCAGCATGGAAAGTCCAAGAGAAAGACCATGTCATTACAGAAAGTTTAAAAGAGAAGATTGAGCTAATTGTATAAATTTTAAAAGTCATACATGCTTATAGTAAAAATTTCAACATTAAAAATACAGAATGGGAAAAAACAAAAAATAAAATACTCTTGCTGACCCATCCTCCTACTCCAAGCTTACCATTCTCATTTCTTAAAATTTAAAACTGTCCTAGGTTCTTGAAGCTTCCAGGATGGCTCAGTGGTAAAGAATCCACCTGCCAATCCAAGAGGTGTGGGTTTGATCCCTGGGTCAGGAAGATCCCCTGGCAGAGGGCATGGCAATCTATTCCTGTATTCTTGCCTGAAGAATTCCATGGACAGAGGAGACTGGTGGGCTACAGTCTATGGGGTCGCATAGAGTTGAACAGGACTGAGCGCACATGCACTAGGTTCTTATATCTTCTTCTGTAACTTTACAGATGATTAAAAAAATTTTAAACATGGGTAGAATTGTGTTATGCATGCTCTCTTGCATGTTGTTTTTTTTTCTTTTTAGCGTTTTTGTTTTAGTAAACTTTTAAAGTTTGCTTTTGAAATGTATTAGTTATGACTTTTCTTTTTTATATTTTGTCTGAACCATCTGGCTTGTGAGACATTAGTTCCCTGACCAGGGATTGAACCTGTGCCCCCTGCATTGGCAGCACCGAGTCTTAACCACCAGAGAAATCCTCTGTCTTTCCCTGTGAATCCAGCCCCTGACTCATGGATTCCCAGATGCCTTATTTTCCATTTCAACAGGTATTGGAATTTGATGACTGGCTATGATTTTTCTTTAAATAGATGGTTTTTAAAAGATGGGCCAAATTATTCAACAGGATTTTTTAAATTAGGGGCTTCCCTCATAGCTCAGTTAGTGAAGAATCCACCTGCAATGCAAGAATGTACCTACAATGCAGGAGACCTGAGTTTGATCCCTGGGTTGGGAAGATCCCCTGGAGAAGGAAATGGCAACCCACTCCAATATTCTTGTCTGGAGAATCCCATGGACAGAGGAGCCTGGCAGAAAGAGTCGGACATGACTGAAGTGACTAAGCACACATGCACACAAGCAAATAATAGGAATGATGTTGTTGCTTTAAGATTGTTTATAACATCTCTTAGTTTTTTCTTAAATTAATTAATTTATTTATTTTTCGCTGCGCTGTGTCTTCATTGCTGCTCGCAGGCTTTCTCTAGTCGTGGTTCTCAGGCTCTTCTTTTTGCAGAGCACGGGCTCCAGAGCACGCAGGCTCAGTAGTTGTGGCGCACAGGCTTAGTTGCCCCATGACATGTGGGATCTTCCTGGACCAGGGATTGAACCCATGTCCCTGCATTGGCAGGTGGATTCTCAACCACTGGATGAAAGACCTTAGTTTTTTGTTTTGTTTTTATTACAGGAAGGTATAAAGTAAAAGGGCTTCCCCAGTGGCTCAGAGGTAAAGAATCCACCAGCAATGCAGGAGCTGCAGGAGACGTGGGTTCCATCCCTGGGTTGGGAAGAGCCCCTGGAGGAGGAAATGGCAACCCACTCCAGTACTCTTGTCTGGGGAATCCCATGGACAGAGGAGCCTGGCAGGCTACAGTCCATGGTGTCGCAAAGAATTAGACATGACTGATGCAACTTAGCACAGCACATAAAGTAAAAAGTATAATATAGACACACACCCCTACATACAAACTCACAAAGAATAAAAAATAGAAACCGCGGAGCAGATGGAAGAGTGAGTTCAAAGGCCCAGGGTGGAGGTAGCATTGTAAGTTTGAAGGAGTGAGACTGAGGCTAGAGTGTGGCTCAAGATAAGCCTGGGGGAGCAGGCAGACCAGACCATGGCAGCACTTTATACACTGTGCTGAGAAGCCAGAGTTTTATCTTGGAGCAATGGGAAGCCTTTGAAGCTCTGCCAAGCGGGATATGTGTGGGTGTAAATTAATCAGAACTTTCACAATTTGCATTTCGAAAAGATGTCTCTGACTGCAGAATGGGGAATGGATTTGAGATTGGAGGGAGGTGGGAAGGAGAAGACACAGGAAGAACCATTTACGGGGACTCCCCTGGCAGTCCAGGGGTTAGAACTCTGTGCTTCCACTGTGGGGTGGGGTGGTGCACTGGTTCAAACCCTAGTCTGGGAATTAAGATCCCCATATGGCATGCTCCCCCAACCAACCTAAAAAGTAGGATCATATAAAGGTTCTTGAAAAATCCCAGCCAGGGGTGAGACTGGTCTGACTCAGGAAGACACAGTGCGAATTATTTAATCTGTTCCTTGCAGGTGGATTCCTTCATTGTTTCCATTGATTTTTGTCCTGCTTTTGCCTTGTTTTCTGTTATGATTGGCAGCACTGCAGTGGGCATTCTTATACACAGAGCTTGGTAATCTTGGTCTGTGTAATTGTAAAGCAAATACCTGGCCATGGGACGTGCATGTATTTCACAAAGAAGTAAAATGTGGTAGCTATTGCAAAAGTGCCATTCCAAAATGTTACATCCGTTGATGCACTCATGATAAGAATTCCAAGGTGCTCACACCCCCGCTAGCATTTGTATTTTCACCAATCTGAAGGATGAGACATAGCATCTCTTTAAAAATTTTTCCTTTTTTAAAAAATCATAAATGAGGTTGAACACCTGTTTGTTCTAATTTCATCATTTGTGACTATTTTTCTGTGATGTATCTCTTCATACCTTTTGCCTTTTCAATCAGATTGATGAGCTTTCAAAAAATTAGTTTGCATTCATGTTTCATAAATGAAAACAATTATCTCTATTTTATGTGTTCCAAGTATTTCACCCAATTTGTCATATATTTTGTTTTATTGGGTAAATTTTTGTATACAGAAGTCACACATTTTTACATAATGATACAAACCAATTTTTAAATTTTTTTTTATGGCTCTGGACTTCATGGGTTCATCAGTTTGAGAATATAAGAATACATTGTATGCTCAGTCACTCAGTTGTGTCCGACTCTTTTCAACCCCATGGACTATACAGCCCACCAGGCTTCTCTGTCCATGGATTTTCCAATACTTTATTTTAAGTCTTATGGTTTATTTTTTGTTTAAAGCTTTGATCTGTCTATTATTTATTTTGGTAGAAAGAGTAAAGCAGGGATTCAACTTAATTTCCTCTAAAGACTTAGTTATTTCTACATCATTTTTGAATAATTTTTAATTTCCCCATTAATTTGAAATGCCAATTTTATTGTAAATTATATATGTAATTAAGTTTATTTATGAATCCTTTGGGCTTCTCTGAAAGCTCAGTTGGTAAAGAATCCGCCTGTAATGCAGGAGACCCCGGTTTGACTCATGGGTTGTGAAGATCTGCTGTAGAAGGGATAGACTACCTACTCCAGTATTCTTGGGGTTCCTTGGTGGCTCAGGTGGTAAAGAATCCGATGGCAATGTGGGGACCTGGGTTCGATCCCTGGGTTGGGAAGATTCCCTGGAGAAAGGAAAGGCTACCCACTTCAGTATTGTTGGGCTTCCCTTGTGGCTCAGTTGGTAAAGAATCCACCTGCAATGCGGGAGACCTGGGTTCAATCCCTGGGTTGGGAAGATCCCTGGAGAAGGGAAAGGCTACCCTCTCCAGTATTCTGGCCTGGAGAATTCCATGGACTCTTTAGTCTGTGGGCTTGCAAAGAGTCAGACATGACTGAGTGACTTTCACTTTCACTTTGGACTTTCCAGGTGACAGAGTGGTAAAGAGTCCACCTGCCAATGCAGGAAATGTGGGTTCGATCCCTGGGTCTGGAAGATGCCTGGAGAAGGAAATGGCAACCTACTCCAGTGTTCTTGCCTGTAAAGTCCCATGGACAGAGGAGCCAAGTGGGCTATACATCCCATGGGCTCATAAAGAATTGGACATAACTGAAAAAACAAAGATCATGGCATCTGGTCCCATCACTTCATGGGAAATAGATGGGGAAACAGTGGAAACAGTGTCAGACTTTAACTTTTTGGGCTCCAAAATCACTGCGGATGCTGATTGCAGCCATGAAATTAAAAGACGCTTACTCCTTGAAAGGAAAGTTATGACCAACCTAGATAACATATTAAAAAGCAGAGACATTACTTTGCCAACAAAGGTCCATCTAGTCAAGGCTATGGTTTTTCCCTTGGTCATGTATGGATGTGAGAGTTGGACTGTGAAGAAAGCTGATCGCTGAAGAATTGATGCTTTTGAACTGTGGTCCTGGAGAAGACTCTTGAGAGTCCCTTGGACTGCAAGGAGATCCAACCAGTTCATTCTAAAGGAGATCAATCCTGAGTGTTCATTAGAAGGACTGATGCTAAAGCTGAAACTGCAATACTTTGGCCACCTCATGTGAAGGGTTGACTCACTGGAAAAGACTCTGATGTTGGGAAAGATTGGGGGCAGGAGGAGAAGGGGACAACAGAGAATGAGATGACTGGATGGCATCACCGACTCGATGGACATGAGTTTGAGTGAACTCCGGGAGTTGGTGATGGACAGGGAGGCCTGGCGTGCTGTGATTCATGGGGTGGCAAAGAGTCAGACACGACTGAGCGACTGAGCTGAACTGAACTGAACTGAGCACACACATAAGCCCTTTATTCTGTCCTGGTCTTTAGTAAAACAATATATATATATACACACACATATATTTATTATCCTTTTTTAATCAATATATCTTAGAGATAGTTCTTTCCAATCCCTCCACCAGTCTGTTACTTTTCTTTTTCAGAAATTGCTTGGGTAATTCCCTCTCACCAACTTCATCTTGCAGGATTATTTTTCCAGATACATTTAACTTCTTACTGAGTTTCAAAATAATCTTTTTGATATTGTGTTTGGAAGCTCAGCTATAACTCTAAGAAAAATAGAAGTTTTCGATCAAAGAGCAAGATATGTCTTTCCATTTACTTGTATTTTAAAAAGATTTCTTTGTATAGGTTTTGCACAGTTCTTGCCTAGTTTATTACTAGGTATATAATCATTTTAGTTGGTATTGTCCATGGGAGATTTTCTCCCAATGTGGTTTATTCTTGATTAAACCTATTCATTTTTATTCTTAATTAAACCTATTCATTTTTATTCTTGATTAAACCTATTCATTTTTATATATCAATTGTGTAACTAGTCACTCAACAAATTTTTTAAAAAATTAATTTGCTTATTAAGATATGGTTTGCATACTACAAAGTTCACCATTTTAAGTTAAGCAATTAATTCAGTAACTTTCACATTCACAAAGTTGTGCAACGGTTACCACTGTCTAATTCCAGAACATTCTCATAGCTGTCACTGCGTACTCCAACCCCTGGCAACACTAATCTACTTTCTGTCTCTATGTCTGCTCTGGACAGAATGGAATCATACAAACATGTAACCTTCTATGTCTGGCTTTTTTTTACTGAGCATAATGTTTTTGAGGTTCACCCGTGTTGTGACATAAATCAGTACTTCATTCCTTTTTTATGACTGGATAATAGTCTGTTGCACTATTTGCTTATCCACTCATCTGTTGAAGGAAACTCGGATTGTTCTCTCACTTTTTTGTTATTAGGAATAATGCTGCTATGAAGATTTGTGTCCAGGTTTTTGTGTGAACATATGTTTTCATTTGTCTTGAGTGCATATCTAAGGGTGAAATTGTTGGGTCTCATACTAACTCTTAGTTTGGCTTTCTGAAAAACTGCCAAGCTGATTTCCAAAGTGGCTGCACCATTTTACATTCCCAACAGCAGTGTATGAAGGTATCGATTTCTTCACATTTTTGCCAACGCTTTAAAAAGTTATATATTTATTTGGCTGCACTGGGTCTTAGTTACAGCAGGCAGGTACTAGTTCCCTGACGGGGCATCAAACCCAGTCCCCCTGCACTGGGAGTGCAGAGTCTTAGCCACTGGTCCACCAGAGTAGTCCCTTGCCAAAATGTTGTATTATCTGTCTTTTTGACTACAGTCTATGTGAAATGACATCTCATTGTGGGTTTTGATTCTCATTTTTCTAAGGACTAATAATGTTGACCATCTTTCCATGTACTTTTTTGCTGTTTGTAGAAGTATCTACTCAGATTCTTTGTCAGCTTTTAATTGGGTTATTTGTCATTTTATTATTGAGTTTAGGAGTTCTTTATATGTTCTAGATACAAGTCCCTAACTAGATACTTAATTTACAGTATGTATTTGTGTCCCAAGTTAAGCCGATTAGAATTGACCTTTCCTACTGAAACTGTGGGGAGAAACATTCTTTTTTTTTCCTCGCTACTCACCAATTAAATTAATTTATTAATTAATTTTGCCATGCCTTGGCTTATAGGATCTTAGTTCCCTGACCAGGGATAGAATCTGGCCCCTAGACAGTGAAAGTCTAGGAGTCCTAACCACTGGCCCTCCAAGGAATTCCCTCTCACCAACTTTAAATAGGAATTAAATGAGAGTTTCTTGTAGTCATCTTTTTCTAGCTGCAAGGAGAAACCCACTGACAGTTGAAGAGAATGAGGCCAACATGAAGAGAGTAGAGGTAAGTCATGGCCAACTAGTCAGTTCTGACCTGTTTAAGCCCTGGTTTCCAACCAGGCCTAGGGCTTCCCTCACAGCTCAGTTGGTAAGGAATTCGCCTGCAATGCAGGAGACCCTTGTTCATTTCCTGGGTCAGGAAGATCCCCTGGAGAAGGGATAGACTACCCACTCCAGTATTCTTGGGCTTTCCTTGTGTTTTAGCTGATAAAGAATCCGCCAGCAGTGCAGGGGACGTGGCTTCAATCCTTGGATTGGGAAGATCCCCTGGAGAAGGGAAAGGCTACCCACTCCAGTATTCTGGCCTGGAGAATTCCATGGACTGTTTAGTCCATGGGGTCGCACAAAATTGGACACGACTGAGCGACTTTCACTCACTTTCAGTTCAGTTCAGTTCAGTCGCTCAGTCGTGACCGACTCTTTGCAACCCCATGAGTCACAGCACGCCAGGCCTCCCTGTCCATCACCAACTCCCGGAGTTCACTCAAACTCATATCCATTGAGTCGGTAATGCCATCCAGCCATCTCATTCTCTGTTGTCCCCTTCTCCTCCCGCCCCCAATCCTTCCCAGCATCAGAGTCTTTTCCAGTGAGTCAACTCGTCGTATGAGGTGGCCAAAGTATTAGCCAGGCCTAAAGCAAAAATACCCCTGGACTTTTCACTTATTATAGTCAATTAAAAAAATTTCTTCTATGTTTATCCTTAAGATACTGAGCTTTTTTAAAAAATTATTTTAAATTAATTTATTTTAATTGGAGGCTAATTACAATATTGTAGTGGTTTTTGCCATACATTGACATGAATCAGCCATGGGTGTACATGTGTCCCCCATCCCAGACCCCCCTCCCACCTCCCTCCTCATCCCATCTCTCAGGGTCATCCCAGTGCACCAGTTGTGAGCACACTGTCTCATGCATCAAACCTGGACTGGTGATCTGTTTCACATATGATAATATACATGTTTCAATGCCATTCTCTCAAATCATCCCACCCTTGCCTTCTCCCACAGAGTCCAAAATTCTGTTCTTTACATCTGTGTCTCTTTTGCTCTTTCACATATAGGGTCATTGTTATCCTCTTCTAAATTCCATATATATGTGTTAATATACTGTATTGGTGTTTTTCTTCCTGACTTACTTCACTCTGTATAATAGGCTCATTTCATCCACCTCATTAGAACTGATTCAAATGCATTCTTTTTAATAGCTGAGTAATATTCCATTGTCTATATGTACCACAGCTTTCTTATCCATTCATCTGCTGATGGATATCTAGGTTGCTTCCATGTCCTGGCTATTATAAACAGTGCTGCGATGAACATTGGAGTACACTGTCTCTTTCAATTCTGGTTTCCTCTGTGTGTATGCCCAGGAATGGGATTGCTGGGTCATGTGGCAGTTCTATTTCCAGTTTTTTAAGGGATCTTCACACTGTTCTTCATAATGGCTGTACTAGTTTGCATTCCCACCAACAGTGTAAGAGGGTTCCTTTTTCTCCACACCCTCTCCAGCATTTATTGTTTGTAGACTTTTTTGATAGCAGCCATTCTGACCGCAGTGAGATGGTACTTCATTGTGGTTTTGATTTGCATTTCTCTGATAATGAGTGAGGTTGAGCATCTTTTCATGGGTTTTTTAGCCATCTGTATGTCTTCTTTGGAGAAATGTCTGTTTAGTTCTTTGGCCCATTTTTTGATTGGGTCATTTATTTTTCTGGAATTGAGCTGCAGGAGCTATTTTTATATTTTTGAGATTAATTCTTTGTCAGTTGCTTTGTCAGTTCTCCCATTCTGAAAGCTGTCTTTTCACCTTGCTTGTAGTTTCCTTCATTGTGCAAAAGCTTTTAAGTTTAATTAAGTCCCATTTGTTTATTTTTGCTTTTATTTCCATTACTCTGGAAGGTGGGTCATAGAGGATCCTGCTGTGATTTATGTCAGAGAGTGTTTTGCCTATGTTTTCCTCTAGGAGTTTTATAGTTTCTGGCCTTACGTTTAGATCTTTAATCCATTTTGAGTTTATTTATGTGTTTGGTGTTAGAAAGTGTTCTAGTTTCATTCTTTTGCAAGTGGTTGCCCAGTTTCCCCAGCACCACTTGTTAAAGAAATGGTCTTTTCTCCATTGTATATTCTTGCCTCCTTTGTCAAAGATAAGGTGTCCATAGGTGTGTGGATTTATCTCTGGGCGTTTTATTTTGTTCCATTGATCTATATTTCCGTCTTTGTGCCAGTACCATACTGTCTTGATGAGTATAGCTTTGTAGTATAGTCTGAAGTCAGGCAGGTTGATTCCTCCAGTTCCATCTTCTTTCTCAAGATTGCTTTGGCTATTCTTGTATTTTGAGGTTTTTTGTATTTCCATACAAACTGTGAAATTATTTGTTCTAGTTCTGTGAAAAATACTGTTGGTAGCTTGATAGGGATTGCATTTAATCTATAGATTGCTTTGGATAGTATACTCATTTTCACTATATTGATTCTTCCGATCCATGAACATGGTATATTTCTCCATCTATTTGTGTCATCTTTGATTTCTTTCATCATTGTTTTCTGGTTTTCTGTATACAAGTCTTTTTTTTCCTCAGGTAGATTTATTCCTAAGTATTTTATTCTTTTCGTTGTAATGGTGAATGGAATTGTTTCCTTAATTTCTCTTTCTGTTTTAGTGTATAGGAATGCAAGGGATTTCTGTGTGTTAATTTTATATCCTGAAACTTTACTATATTCATTGATTAGCTCTAGTAATTTTCTGATGGAGTCTCTAGGGTTTTCTATGTAGAGGATCATGTCATCTGCAAACAGTGAGAGTTTTACTTCTTCTTTTCCAATCTGGATTCCTTTTATTTCAGGAACAAGACAAGGGTGCCCACTTTCACCACTGCTATTCAACATAACTTTGGAAGTTTTAGCCATAGCAATCAGAGAAGAAAAAGAAATAAAAGGAATCCAGATTGGAAAAGAAGAAGTAAAACTTACTGTTTGCAGATGACATGAGTTGGGTTTTATCTCTTGCAATCAAAGGTCCCAAGCAGGGAATTCCCTGGCAGTCCAGTAGTTAAGACTCCTGGCCTCCACTGCAGAAGGCGCTGATTTGATCCCTGGCTGGGGAACTAGGATCCCACATGCCATGTGGCATGGCCAAAATTTTAAAAATAAATAAAAATATAAAATAGATAAGCAACAAGGATTTACTGAATAGCACAGGGAAATTAAAAAAAAAAAAAGTCTGGAACCCTCTAAGAAATCTAAGCATTTCTGTTCCAGTAACAGAAAAAAATCAAGAATGTTTAAAAAAATAAAAAATACATATTGGAGCTTGTCAAGTGCTTACTGGGATATTCTTATGCTGTCTCTCCCTTTCTGTTAATATAATGTCTTATATTAATAGATTTCCTAATATTGACTAGATATATTCCAAGGATGGGTTAGATTGGTCATTTAAAATTATACTTCTAATGTACTGCTAAAACATATTTGACTTAAAAATAGTATTTTAGGTCAATATTTGTTAAGTACGACTTGTCAGTGGGTAAGTATCAGAAAACTGATGGTTCATGATTCATATCCAGGCAGCTGATAAATTTTGTTTGTCCTATTGATATTTGTTTGTCCTGCTGCTGCTAAGTTGCTTCAGTCGTGTCTGACTCTGTGTGATCTCACAGACAGCAGCCCACCACTTATTTGTCCTATTGATATTTTAAAAACTGCGGGCTTAAAGACCCAGCTCTTCTTGAAAAACTAGGTGGATTCAGTGAGCCTGAGTCTCTGTATGGAAAAGACAGTCTGAGGATTGGACAGGTTGTCGTCGTTTTTCTTCAGTCCCTCAGTCATGTCTGACTCTTTGCGACCCTATGGACTGCAGCACACCAGGCTCCTCTGTCCTCCACTGTCTCCCAGAGTTTGCTCAAATTCACATCCATTCAGTCCATGATACTATCTAATCATCTCATCCTCTGCTGCCCTCTTCTCTTCGTGCCCTCAATCCTTCCCAGCACCAGGGTCTTTTCCAATGAGTCAGCTCTTCGCCTCAGGTGGCCCACCTTTAAACTGGACAGGCTCTCCAATCCCCCCAGGACCCAGCACTCACAAGTGTGCAGCCCATATTTTCAGTTGGTCAGAGTCACGCATTTGTGTCTCTTATCTGGTCTGTGAAGTCATTTGAATTTGTGACTCCTTTGTTTTCTTTTCTGTCCCAGTCCTTTTCAGGTATTCTGGGCTCAAGAATGGAATGCTCTGTTTTTTGGAAGGGTGAAAGAAAGAATTTACCTATGCAGATATTGGGCCTTGGTACTTATTATTAGGTCTCTTTTATTTTTTTCCATAAGTTTTTCCCCTTCCCAAATTGTTGGAGACTGCTTGCCTTCCCGTCATAGCCACAGTCTGAGAATAGCTCACTGTGTCCGCCTTCCTGTGGCCTGAGGGCGGGGAGATGTCAGTTTGTGGGCAGCCTGGCCCCATGGCCTAAACTCGACTTTGATCTGAAATGTTTGCTGTACCCTTCCAAGGCTCACTCCACAAGCAGGAGGGTGTGCATCTGTTTCCTGGTGGTGGGAGACCCATCTTTGACCTTCTTGTCATTTTCCCGACTCAGCTCTGTGCCTGAAGACTGTTTTGGCAGCCCTCGGATGTCTTTCCAGCTCCACTGGCTGCCCAGGTGGCAAGTCAGGCCTCCTACTGGCAAGGGTTTTGCACATTTTCCCCAGCTATGCAGTCACTGGCTTAGGTCAGCGTTACTCCAAGTTGGAGAGTACAAGTGACAGTTCCCAAGCCTCTCTCCAGCCCACCCAGCTTTCCCCCTTTCCGACCAGTGTGGAAGGCAGAGGAGAGAAGCTGGGACTTATGCTTCACTGTTCTAGCGTCTTCCATCTTCCCCGCTTTGTCAGCATTTCTGGAAGTTTGTGGTTTCCAAAGTTAAGGAAACCCAAATTTGTGGAAGTCAGTATGAAAAGTAACAAATGATCATACATGCATTTCGTGGTAGAGATGCTCCTTGCATTGGTCTAGAATCAGTGAAGGAAAGTCGACTCGGAATCTGTAGCAATGACTTTTATCCTGCTATCAGTTCAGTTCAGTCGCTCAGTCGTGTCCGACTCTCCGCAACCCCATGAATCACAACACGCCAGGCCTCCCTGTCCATCACCAACTCCCGGAGTTCACTCAAACTCATGTCCACAGAGTCGGTGATGCCATCCAGCCATCTCATTCTTGGTCGTCCCCTTCTCCTCCTGCCCCCAACCTTTCCTAGCATCAGACTCTTTTCCAGTGAGTCAACTCGTCGCATGAGGTGGCCAAAGTATTGCAGTTTCAGCTTTAGCATCAGTCCTTCCAATGAACACCCAGGATTGATCTCCTTTAGAATGGACTGGTTGGATCTCCTTCAGTTCAGTTCAGTTCAGTCGCTCAGTCGTGTCCGACTCTCCGCGACCCCATGAATCACAGCACACCAGGCCTCCCTGTCCATCAGCAACTCCCGGAGTACACTCAAACTCATGTCCACAGAGTCTTAACCAACCTTAAAAAATCTGCTTAGATAAACTTTCAGCATTCTAAACAAAGTCTTTAGTAAGAAATAACTCAATGGTATAGAGTCCTGCCTGCTTAAGAAAGAACTCATGAGGCTCTGAGGATGGAGCAGAGATGAAGGAATCTTGGATATTTACGAGGACTGGATCGAGATCTTATGTTTCTGTGGCCACGATAGCCAGAAAGTACAGTTCTGAGACCAGATTTTCAGGGACCAGTGTCTATATAAACATGGGCTGCAACTGCAGTAAATTGGAGTGGACATCTCCTGCTTTTGTCTGCTCAGCCCTTTTCTTTGTCATATGGTAACAGAGCTTGACCTCCTGGCCAAAAAGATGGACGTATGATCCAAGCCAGGCAAAGCAAAGTCCTCTTATGGGATTTTTCAAATGGGATCTGGAAGAGAGAAGCTTGATTTTCTTAACGTCAGAGTCCTGTGGTCAATGTGAAAAGTGAATCAGAGTGGAATGAGACCAGCAGAAGGAGTCATGAGAGGGGAGAAAAAAAAAAGAGTTCAGGGTTTCACTAATTTCTGTAGCTGGCTCCACCCAGCTTTTCCCATGATTTGACAATTGGGTTGATAGGTTCCAACTTTGCTAAGCTCATTTGAATCAGGTTTGGAGAGTCTGAAGAGTCCTGACTAATGGACTATTACTCCTCTGGGACAGCTATGAGAGGTTGCATGTAATCACAGATTTTGCATTGGCTCTGCACCTCTGATTCCTCAAGGATTTAAGTCATTGCTTGGTCATGGAAGATTTTAGAGCAGCTTCTCTGAGTTAGAATTTCAGTGTGACTCTTCTTGCTTTAGTGAGCATGGTTTTTATTTTTGGTGTCTGAATTTTAAAAAATGGTAATTAAGGTGGATGCTCGAGAGAACAAGGGAGCAGATAAAGAAAGGATTCATTCAGAGTTCCCTTGCAGAGAGGATCTCAACATGTAGGAAGTGCTGGTGGTGTCAGGATGCTGTGACTAGCAGGGGCTGTGAGAGACTAGTCTGTTTCTCTTCATCCCCTCCATTGCTTCATATAGTTATTATTTCATTTTTGTGGTAAGAACAATTAAGATCTAGTCTCTTGGCAACTTTGAAATTTATAATACAGTCTTGCTGGCTGTAAATTCTATGCTGTGCATTAGATCTCTGGGACTTGTTTATTAGTTGAAAGTGTTCCTCCTAAATGAAAGAGGAAACAGACAGAACAGGCTCTGTCTTGAAAGCAGGACTCCATCTTGTGCCTGACTGTGGACTTTGAGCTGTATGCCCAGTATCTATGGAAACGACATACCGACTGGAAAACCAGGACCCCCCCCCCCCCCACCAAGGAAGAGCCCCAGGGCTAGTACCTAGACTCTCCATCGCCTAAAAGAATACCCTAATTATCTGTGTAACCGAATAGAATCATACATTCTATGATGCTTATTGGGGTATGACCACAGGCCTATTGATGATTGTCCACGTTAACCACCTAGACTTAAGGCATATGAACCATGGGTGAACTTTGTATCTTTCTCTTCCTTTGTTCAGACTAGTTTCAGGGAATTTGGGGAGGTGGGTTTGGGCACGTACACTTAGGGTATATAAGGTTTTCACAAAAACTGGTCTGGATCCTTGGCTAAGAGGAGACTCTGCCTTGGGCCTGAGTGTAATAAACTGCACTCCACTATCTGCATTGTCCTTCTGAGTGAGTTTGTTTCCTGGAACGCAGGGCTACAACATAAGCACCATCTCCCCAATTTCACCCTCCCCAGCCCCCAACCGCCCCACTCCCACCCCCACCCCCACCTCCACACCACTTCCCAGACCCTTGTAACCACTATTCTGCACTGGAGAGTTCAGCTTTTTTAGTTTCCATATATAAATGAGATTCTACAGTATTTGTCTTTTTCTTTCTGACTCATCTTGCTTAGCATAATGCCCTAAGGGGTTGTTCATTTTGTTGCAAATGGCAAAATTTCCTTCCTTCTCAGCGCTGAGTGGCATTCCATTGTATACAAAGAGCACAGTTTCCTTATTCATCCATTGATGGACACTTAGGTTGTTTCCTTATCTTGGCAGGATGGGCAGAGGAAAGAACTGGTCTGAGTCAGTCTTAAGAAGCCTCTGACACTAGGAGGACCCTCTGGAGCTGTGAGTTGGGATCAGTACCTGTGCATCTAACAGTCATGGGGTGTGAGAAGCCCAAAGAAGGGAGTATGGCCTTGGATAGGACAACTCTCATCAGTCCAGCCTCTCTCAGAAGAGGGCTGACCACTGGTAGCAAATCCAACCACTGGGGACACTGGCCATCTGTCCTGAAGAGGGACCTGGGCTGCCCATCTCAGTGTTCACTGCTTATCTTGTTATTTTTACTTTACTTGCTAGTTGTCTTTTTATTTCACTGCCTGGAGAATCCAGCATTTCCAAGAGAAATTGTGGCACTATGACCCTCTTTTCTTCCTGGCCAGGTTTTAGGTGTTTGTAAGTCTGCTGCAGATTCAACCCTCTTCCATGCTGGAAAAACGAACTGAAAAAAGAAGATAGATAGCATGTCAATTAATTGACTCATTTCATTTGTTCATTCATAAATACTTATTGAGCACCTACAGTGTACCCAGGCATGGTTCCAAGACTTGGAGATACAGTATTCAGAACTTATGCTTCCCAGGCAGCACTAGTGGTAAAGAACCTACTTACAAATGCAGGTGGGTTCAGTCCCTGGGTTGGGATAATGCCCTGGAGAAGGAAATGGCAACCCATTCCAGTATTATCGCCTGGAGGATTCCATGGACAAAGGCCCATGGGGTCATAAGAGTTGGACACAACTTAGCAACTAAACAACAACAAAAGGGAAGGTAGCCAGCAAAATAACACACAAATATATAATATAGTGGTAGATAATGCTACGTTAAGTGGGGAAAAAATAGAATTAGGTTAAAGAGATAGAGAATGAGGGAAGTAAGGGACTCTTACTTTATTTTTTAAGATTTTATATTTATTTATTGGTTGAGCCAGGTCTTAGTTATGGCATGCAAACTCTTACTTGCAGCATGTGGGATCTAGTTCCCTGACCAGTAGTCGAACCCATGCCCCCCTGCATTTGGAGCATGGAGTCTTAGACACTGGACCACCAGGGAAGTCCCAGGAATATAACTTTAAACAGGGACCTTGAAAGACTTTTCTGACAAAATGATATTTGAGCAGAGACCAGAAGGAAAAGGAGGCAGAATAAATATGAGCCTCTGGGACAAGTGTGTTCTAGGCAGAGGACACAGCAGGGCAAACGTCCTAAGAGTTTGGCATGTTCAAGGGACTAGAGAGAGATCAGTGTGGCTGGAGTGGAGTGGGGAGCGAGGGAGGGAGACAGTGGGGGATTAGGGCACAGAGGTAGCCAGGGTCAGATCAGGTGGGGCCCCGCAGATTCTCATAACTTTTGTCTTTTCCCTTGAGCAGGATGTGAGCCATGGTTGAGTTTGAGGAGACACTTAAATGATCTGACTTGGGTTTTGTTTCTATTATTTTTTTAAAATAGTCCTTTTAAATTTTTATTTTATTTTTTGCTTATTTTTTTGGCCACACCTCACAGCATGTGCATGCATGCGTGCTAAGTCACTTCAGTCATGACTGACTCTTTGTGACCCTTGACTGTAGCCCACCAGGCTCCTCTGTCCATCGGATTCTCCAGGCAAGAATGCTGGAGTGGGTTGCTATTTCCTCCTCCAGGGTATCTTCCCAACCCAGGGATTGAACCCACATCTATTATGTCTCCTGCATTGACAGATGGGTTCTTTACCACTAGCGCCAGCTGAGAGGCTTGTGGGATCTTATGAATAGTTTCCTATCCAGGGATCCTCTTGCAGTGGTAGCTTGGAGCTTTAACCACCGGACTGCTAGGGAAGTCGCCTAACTTAGATTTTAGAAGGAGCACTCTAGCAGCTATGTGAAGAGTGGGAGGAAGGGATACCAGAATGGAGGCAAGAATGACAGTCCAGGAAGACACAAGACCCACCTGGGACAGTAAATGCATCACACACAGAGCCCCACACTTCACGGCTTCTGCTGGAGAGTGAGTATCAGTGGGGAAAAGGTCAGGCTGAGCCCTACAGCTCTCCAGCATACAGAGGCTTGATTCACTGGATGGACTGCTGCTAAGAGCACCCCTTTCCCAAGGTGCTACTGTCCATATGGTGTTTCCCAGGTTAAAGTAAAAGTTTTTGGTCATTTCATTGAAATTTGGGGGAATAGGAAGATTAAATACATAAATTCAAATGTTGGTTTTTCTTTTTATTGAAGTATAGTTTATTTCCCAGGTGGCACTAGTGGTAAAGAACCTGTCTGCCAAGGTAGGTGATATAAAAAATGCAGATTCGTTCCCTGGGTCGGGAAGATCCCCTGGAGTAGGGCATGGCAACCCATTTCAGCATCCCTGTCTGGAGAATCCATGGACAGATAAGCCTGGTGGGCTACAGTCCATAGGGTGGAAAAGAGATGGACATTACTGAAGGGACTTAGCACACATACATAGTAGATTTACAATGTTATTTTTGTTGTACAGATTTTGTATGTATGTTATACATGTTTTGTTATTTATGTTATGTATGTTATACATACAACATGTATGTGTGTATATGTATACATACATATATATGTATCTTTTTCATATCCTTTTCCATTATGACTTATTACAGGATACTGAATGTAGTTCCTTGTGCTCTACAGTAGGACCTTGTTGTTTATCCATCCTATATAGAATAGTTTGCATCCGCTAACCCCAAACTCCCAATCTGTCCTTCTCACACCTGCCTTCCCTTGGCAACCACATTCAAATCTTGGTATTGATTGGAATGGTTAAGTAAGATTGAAATGAATTGAATTATTTATGTTGAAGAAGGAGGTCAATGTATTAGGCTTGTCTTCTTTTTTTCAGACCCTTCTAAGGATTCTACATGCCAGTTTTAAGGCTGTTCCCTTCCACAGCAATGCCTGCCTTTCCATCTGGAATGTTTACAAACTCTACCATTCCTTCATCCTTCTGGTTATGCTTGCTCATGGTGTGGCCATTTTCTTCTGCTAAGAACTTTGTTGTTTTTCAGTCGCTAAGTCATGTCTGACTCTTTTTGACACCATGGACCACAGAAAGCCAGGCTCCTCTGTCTCTCACTCTCTCCCAGGGTTTGCTCAAACTCATGTTCATTGAGTCAGTGATGCTATTCAACCACCTCATCCTCTGACTCCCTCTTCTCCTTTTGTCTTCAATCTTTCCTAGCATCAGGGTCTTTTCCAATGAGTCGGCTCTTCGTATCAGGTAGTCAAAGTATTGGAGCTTCAGCATCAGTTCTTCCAATGAATATTCAGGGCTGATTTTCTTTAGGATTGCCTGGTTTGATCTCCTTGCAGTCCAAGGGACTCTCAAGAATTTTCTCCAGCACAATCTGAAAGCATCAGTTCTCTAGCACTCAGACTTCTTTATGGTACAGCTCTCACATCTGTACATGACTACTGGAAAAAACCATGGCTTTGACTATATGAATCTTTGTCAGCAAAGAGATGCCTCTGCTTTTTAATATGCTGTCTAGGTTTGTCATAGCTTTCCTTCTAAGGAGCAAGCATCTTTTGATTTCATGGTTGCAGTCACCATCCACAGTGATTTGGGAGCCCAGGAAAATAAAATCTGTCACTGCTTCCACTTTTTCCCCTTCTATTTGCCTTGAAGTGATGGGACCAGATGCTGTGATCTTAGTTTTTTGAATGTTGAATTACCTGTGCTCGATAACTCCTTTGTCCTTGTCTTCAAATCTTTTACGGCCAGAGGCCAGTGTCCCTGGACTCTCTGGACTCTCATTGTCTGTGGAATGTAAAATTTTCTATTCCTGATCAGTTTTTTCTTTATTAAAATACTGTGTGATTCAGTTTTTGGCAGAGGATTCCCTGGACTGTATTTATTGGCAATATTGTTATCTACTTAAGCAAAGGAGAAAGAAATTAGAGCTGTTTAATGAGGTTCAAAGCCAAAGTGATCCCTGTAATCCCCTTTGGTCTCTGCCTTTTCAAATTACGCTCAAAACTATTATTCTGTGTAGAGAGAAACAGAGAACAGAAGGGAGCCACTGTGTTTCCTTAGGATGTTGATTAGCTTCTGTCATATAGCAGTCAGGGTCTCCCATGGGTCTTGTCAGATGTGAACGTCAGCCCCTGAAGTATTTGGAAGAGTTGGTCTCTTGTTTGGAAGCCATAATTAGCCTAACTCATCATACATCTGGAGCCAGGAGTCACGTTTCTCCAAATCACCACTCCTACAAGGTTTCTTCTTCTTAAAGAAGTGTTCCCATAAGGTTCAGTGTATTCTGTCTGGTCAAACTCCATTGTTCCCGCACGGGTTAAGAAAGGGGAAGAACAGAGCATTAGACCATAGGGAAATGATAACCTTAGACATGGAGAAAGTGAAACGAAAGCCTCTGTGTACACATCAGTTAGTTTATATTTTTGTAAAGCTCACCAGGGCTCTTCTTGAGCTGCTCAAATCCCAAGTAGATTAGGAAATACTGGTTTATATTTACGACAAACAGTCTGCATTCACTTTTGCCTTCTTGGAGAGTGAGTGGTATGTTTCGTATGAAATGATGATTTCTTTTGAAGAAACATCTCGATGAGGTTGAGAAAGACAAAACTCCCTGAGCACAGCCTAGGTGCCAGAGAGGAGTTGAAGGAAGCACTAATTTGCTCTGCCTGATCATTTGGGAGAATTGGGGTTGCCCAAGGTATCCCCAGAATGAGAGAAGACCAGGGGGACTTACATATGCCTGCAGGATTCCTTCATCTTTTTCTCTGCGCGAATGAACTTGGCACGTAGTACATGCTCAATATATGTTTGCCAACTCAATGGAAAGCAAGGGGAATGCGAGGAACTCTTGGGGGAGAATCCTGTTTGATTTCTCATAATTTAGGGTCTAGGAGCTCAAGCCACTCAACTTGAACATCAGAGGAATGAGGGATCCAGAAAAGTTGAAAAAGATTGGAGCTGGAAACCTTTGGCTTACATTCATTTTATAGTTAGAAAAGCTAAGCTCAGAGAAGTTAAATGATCTGCCTAAAGTTATTATGAAATTTAAGTAGGAGCATTAGGGCTTGACCCAAATCATCCTGCTCTGAGTTTTGTCTTGATTATCTGTTACTTTTGTAACATTTTGTCTGTCCTTTTTGTCTGTCCATTTCTAGGCTCTAACTACTTCTTTTTTTCTTTTACTTTATGGTTTATTACAAGGCTGCCCAGTTAGCTCAGTAGTAAAGAACCCACCTACTAATGCAGGAGATGTGGTTTCAATCCCTGGATTGGGAAGATCCCCTGGAGAAGGAAATAGCAACCCACTCCAATATTCTTGCCTGGGAAATCCCATGGACAGAGGTGCCTGGTGGGCTACAGTCCATGGGGTCACAAAGAGTCAGATACAACTTAGTGACTGAACAACAGCATGGTTTATTATAGATATGGAATATATTTTCCTATGTTATAGAGTAGGACTGTGTTATTTATTCATCCTACATATAATAGTTTATATCTGCTAATCCCAAACTCCCAATCCATCTCTCCCCCATCCCTCATCCTCCTTGGCAACCACAAGTCTGTTCTCTATGTTTGTTTATCTGTTTCTGTTTTCATAGATATGTTCATTTGTGTTGTATTTTAGATTCCACAGATAATTGATATTATGTATTTGTCTTTCTCTTTCTGACTTACCTCACTTAGTATGATAATCTCTAGGTCCATCCTTGTAGCTGCAAAAGGCATTATTTCATTCTTTTCTATGGCATATATATATATATCACATCTTCTTTATCTGTTTATCTGTCAATGGACACTTAGGTTGCTTCCATGTCTTGGCTATTATAAATAGTGTTGTTATGTACATTGGGGTGCGTGTATCTTTTTGAGTTATAGTTTTGTTGAGATGTTTGTCCAGGAGTTGAATTTCTGGGTCTTATGGCAAGATTTCCCTGGTAGCTCAGCTGGTAAAGAATCCACCTGCAATGCAGGAGACCCTGATTCAATTCCTGGGTGGGGAAGATCCCCTGGAGAGAGGAAAGGCTACCCACTCCAGTATTCCTGGGCTTCCCTGGTGGCTCAGGTGGTAAAGAATCTGCCTGCAATGTGGGAGACCTGGGTTCGATCCCTGGATTGGGCAGATGCCCTGGAGGAGGGCATAGCAACCCACTCCAGTATTCTTGCCTGGAGAATCCCTATGGACAGAGGAGCCTGGTGGACTATAGTCCATAGGGTTTCGAAGAGTCAGACATGACTGAACAACTAAGCACATGGCAGCTCTACTTTTAGTTTTTTGAGGACCCTCCATGTTGTTTTCCATAGTGACTGAGCCAGTTTATATTCTTAGTAATGATGTAGAAGGTCTCAGTTCAGTTCAGTTCAGTCACTCAGTCCTGTCATGAGAACAGCATGAACAATAGAAGATCTAACCACTGCTTTTGGACCATAGTCTCACTTTATTGAAGTGCAAAAGGAAATGGAATCATGCAGTAGGTTCCAAAGTGACTATTTACCAAACTACTGTGAAGGCCTTTGTTCTCCCAGAGAACTGAACGTTTTAGAAGGGAGTAAGGCATCAATAAAGTCAGGTGGACATGGATTGCCCAATGATCTATTTCAAGGGGACTCTTGGCATGAAACATAAATCCACACCCACCCCTGGTTATGGTTCATTTCTCTCGCTAATAGTCTCAGACTCACTGGCTATTAGTGAATAATAGGTGTTATTTTCATGCCTCGTAAGTGATTCAGCCAGATCTCAGGGATGTGTCCTCCCAGGAGAAAGGAACCAACATGTTTCTCAAAAAGGACATTCACTGGGGTGGATAAAAAATGAGAAGAGTGAAAGTTGGTTGTGATTAGGAAGTTTGCTCAGAGTCATGGCCTAGAAGCTGCAAGGAATAGAAAGTAAAGATGCAGATTTGTGAGGTTCTCCTGTTTGCCTCTGGCTGGGTTCTTGCTGGGTGAAGGAGCAGAGGTGGCAGACGCTTGGACTGGTACTGATTTGGGGCTCAGAAGTTCCTGATGCGCTAGCTGGCTGTGTGGCAGGCTCAGGAAGGAAGTGATGCCACGTGGAACCTCGCTGGGCCCTGAGGTCTTGGGGTGAGAGCTGGTGGACAGCGGGCAGAGCTGAAGAGGAGGGAGAAAGCAGTTTGGATTTAACCTGAGAGAAAAGAGACAAAGTTGGGAAAAGGGAGCAGTTGAAGAGTGAATGCTGGAGAAGGGGGACTCTTCTTTGAGGCAGGTGGGAAGGTTGGGGTGACCATCCCAGAGAGTAAGGAATTCTGAATTGGAAGCCGGAGAAAGTTGGGATGCTGCCAGGTGAAACCCCATGGTGGATGCGCTCAGATGACAGGATGGCCCAGCAGTCCCGTGGAAGCACCTAGTCAGGCACTGGCCACTGTTCAGATCCGCTGTGCATCCAACCAACAAGAGGTGCATTTCAGCACCTTTTCCCGTACTCTTAGGTAGCCTGAGAGAGGTGTAGAGAATAACTGGTTAGAAGATCAGAGAAGCTGGAACAAGATGGCAACAGGGTCCCGTTAAAAAAATTTTTTTTTTACTTACTTTTGTTTATTTCACTGCACCAGGTCTTAGTTGCGGCACAGAGGATCTTTAGCTGTGGTTTGTGAGATCTAATTCCCCGACCAGGGATCAAACATAGGCCCCCTGCATTGGGAGCGTGGAGTCTTAGACACTCGACCACCAGGGAAGTCCCAGCAGGGTCATTTTGTGGGAGCTTCTCATGTGTGGGGCAGCCAAGCCATTTTCCTTCCACCCCCACCATGTCTAGCTTTCCTGTGGGGACCACTGTTTGTATCGACAGAAATGAGCATGGAGGAGCCTCCAGAGACTCTTTCTTTTTCTGGTTGGCACCTGGGATCTAGTTCCCCAACTAGGGATCAAACCTGCACCCCCTGCAATGGAAGCACGGAGTCTTAACCACTGCACCACCAGAGAAGTCCCTCCAGAGACTCTTAAGATCAAGTGCTCAGGGAACAGATATGGACAAGCTGGGCGATTCTTGTTCTCCAGACCTTTTGGCCAGTCATCAAACTGTCACAAATAAAAATATCATGGACTCCATCTGGCTTCCTCTAATGGATTTTTTTTTTTTTTTTTTTAAAGAAGAGGAGCAGATGTTTCACACAGCAAGAAAGAATACTTAAGGTTGTTTGCAGGTGGAATAAGATCTGTATTGCGGCACTTAAAGGGCACTCGTATGGAAACATTCACACACTTACATTCCACCAAATTTATTTAAAATATTTATTTTATTTGTTTGGCTGTACTGGGTCTTAGTTATAGCATGCGGGCTCTGGTTCCCTGACCAGGGATCAAACCCAGGCCCCTGGCATTGGGAGCACTGAGTCTTAACCACTAGACCACCAGGGAAGCCCCCGCAGCCAGCTTTGAAGGCAAATTTCCTTTCAGTGATACAAGTGGCATGTTGCTGGGTGATGGGTACATTTTATCAACGATACTGTTGAAATCCTGGTCTACCACATCATGAAAGACGTCATCCTTCACTTTCTGCTTTTTGCTAGTTCCATTTTTTTTTACTTTGAAGGTTAAGGGTGGGCTGATCGTTGTTTATCATGGGAGCTACTTAAGTGAATGCTGATGTGCGGTTTCTGTTTGCACACGGTTGCATGGCTTTTACAGTCATTGTTTTAACATTTTGTGAGCTCCCACTCAACACCAGGGACATTGACAGCTGCTGGATACGATTATGAAAAGATGTCATCACCATCCTTCAGAGCATATGGAATGGACACAAGCCATATAGGAATGACCACTAAAACAGGTACACGCAGATTCTCTGGAGTCAGGAGACCTAGTTCTGAGATGTAGGTTTGCTCCTTGGCAATCTGGAAAAGCCAGAGAAGTAGCACACCTCCTTTGAGACTGGGGAAAGTCTCTGCCAGAGAGGCAAACATTTCCCCTTAGCAGCCGACAGAGTAGGACTTGGAACCCAGGTGTACCAGGGACCGTCCCTTCCATCCCTGTGGCCTCACACTGCTTGGACGGTCACGAGAACTCCCAAAGGAGAAAAAGGTCATTGCATATCTGAACTTCTCACTATGTGCAGAAGATTATGTTATGATAAAACGTCTGAATAAAAGCACCCATTTTTCTTAACCATTATTTTTTCATGCCTTATCACTCTGATGAAGAAACCAGAGATATGTTAGAGAATGTTTCTTCTGCTAAACTGGGGTGCTCATTAGACCAAAGCTGACAGTGACAGCTTTGTGCCAGCACGTCTGTGGGATGTGGAAGAAAACAGAGAAACCTGTTTGAAAGATGGTTCTTGTCCCACAGCAGATTTCCTAATCCATTTTCCCTAGTTCTTCACGCTTATGAATAATTCATCGAACAGTCTGAACTTGTGGCAGAGACAATTCTTTAAAAAAAACCTCAGCCCTTTGCCTTTAATTGTTCTATGACAGATTGCTCATTCCTTTTCCTTAGTGGTGAATCAGGCGGATCTGAAGTTTTGGTATAAAAGGTCATGAGCACATTGAGTTGAATTCCTGCTTCTCTACTTGCCCAGCCTGGCTTCAGCACGAGGGGCCTGGAGTGGATGGAATTGGGCTTCTCTTGGACCAGGTCTTAGTTTCGGCACACAGGATCTTTAGTTGTGGTATGTGAGATCTAATTCCCTGACCAGGGATCAAACATAGGCCTCTTTTCCTGCAGTGCACTAGGAACTGTGGGTGTTGCTGCTTTCCCGCCATGGCTGTCTGGGTAGCAGGTGCTCAGATAATAGCTCTGAGGGCCCCATGTGTGAATCTAGTGGAAGGTCCTTTTAGAAGTCAAAGCTGTGGTTTTTCCAGTAGTCATGTATGGATGTGAGAGTTGGACCATAAAGAAGGCTGAGTGCTGAAGTACTGATGCTTTCAAAGTATGATGCTGGAGAAGACTGTTGAGAGTCCCTTGAACTACAAGGAGATCAAACCAGTCAATACTAAAGGAAATCAACCCTGAATATTCATTAGAAGGCTGTTTCTGAAGCTGAAGCTCCAATACTTTGGCCACCTGATGCAAAGAGCCAATTCACTGGGAAAGACCCTGATGCTAGGAAAGATTGAGGGCAGGAGGAGAAGGCAGTGACAGGATGAGATGGTTAAATATCATCGCCAACTCAATGGACATGAGTTTGAGCAAATTCCAGAGATAGTGAAGGACAGGGAAGCCTGACATGATGCAGTCCATGGGGTTCAAGGAGTCAGACATGACTGAGTGACTGAACAACAACGGACCTTCACAACTCCCTGATATAGGAGATCCATTCTGACCTTGCCTGACCTCTTTTGATTCCCCTAAGCTCCCACCTTGATGACCTATCTAGAGATTCCCACTAATGAGGTTTTTCAATCTGCCGACCATCCCTTTTGAATGACATACCAGGAAGAAGACAGTCTTGGCTGTTTCTGTTGTCCCTGCCATTCTAAGAGAAATCCATGTATCCTTTTTTAAAAAATTTCTTTTTTATTAATTAATTTTTATTGGAGTATATTGCTTTGCAATGTTGTGTTATTTTCTGCTGTACAGCAAAGTGAATCAGCTATGAAAGTGAAATTGAAAGTTGCTCAGTTGTGTCCAACTCTTTGTGACCCAATGGACTATACAATACAGTCCATGGAATTCTCCAGGTCAGAATACTGGAGTGGGTAGCCATTCCCTTCTCCAGGGGATCGTCCCAACATAGGGATTGAACCCAGTTCTTGAACCCAGGTCTCCCACATTGCAGACAGATTTCTTTCCCAGCTGAGCCACCAGAGAAGCCCAAGAATACTGGAGTGGGTAGTCTATCCCTTCTCTAGGGGGTCTTCCTGACCCAGGAATTGAACTGGGGTCTCCTGCACTGCAGGCAGATTCTTTACCAGCTGAGCTATACGTATACATATATCTCCTCTTTTATGGATTTCCTTCCCATTTAGGCTACTACAGAGCACTGAGCAGAGTTCCCTGTGCTGTACAGGAGGCTTTCATTACTTATCTATTTTTTTACATAGTGTCAGGAGTGTATATATATGTACATGTCAATCCCAGTCTCCCAGTTCTTCCCATTACCCTTACCCCCTTGGTATCCATACGTTTGTTCTCTGTGCCTGTGTCTGTTTTGCATAAGGTCATCTATACCATTTTTCTAGATTCCACATATATGGATGAATATTCAGTATTTCTTTTCTCTTTGACTCCCTTAACTCTGTATGGTTGTCTCTAGGTCCAGGAAATTCATGTATTCTTGATTCTCCAAATTGTGGGAATTCAAATGGCCACTTGCCACCCCTCCTTCCACCTGCCATTCCTCTCCAGTTCTCTTTCACTCCCATTCCAATGGAAGGCATGGAAGCACTTCAACCCAGCTGTGACTCAGCAACACTTCAACTGAAAGAAGATGTTGATTTCCTCTTATGTCAAGCCCCCCAAGCACTATGCATTGTGCTGTCGTCAGGAAGATCCCCCAGAGAAGGAAATGGCAACCCACTCCAGTATTCTGGCCTGGAGAATTCCATGGATAGAGGAGCCTGGTGGCCTACAGTCCATGGGGTCCCAAAGAGTCGGACATGACTTAGCAACTAAACAACAATAAGAACAACAGCTCGGACCACCCATCATTTGGCTTTGGGGCTGTAAACCCTCCCTCCTCCCCAAACTTTATAAATAGTTCAGAGGCTTCTGATTCCAACCAGTTTTCCAGTTTCCTTCCCAGTCCCCTATGACTGTCTGCTAAATAGATGGAGTGGGAGGAAGAGGAGGATGGAACTCAGTTTCCTCTTAGTCATCTCTGCACGGGGAGGGTTTGTGCTGTGCTTAGTCCCTCAGTCATGTCTAACTTTTTTCAACCCTAGGGACTGTGGTCTGCCAGGCTCCTCTGTCCATGGGATTCTCCAGGCAAGAATAGTGAAGTGGGTTGCCATGCCCTCCTCCAGGGAATCTTCCCAACCCAGTGATTTATCTTCCCAACCTGCATCTCTTATGTCTCCTGCACTGGCAAGCAAGTTCTTTACCACTAACACCACCTGAAATGCAAACTGTGTTTTCCCTCAGCAGAATTTCTCAACCGCAGTTAAAAAAAATTCCACAGAACACCCTAGTACAATGAAGGTAATGAACCATTCCTGGTATATCGAACACATGGATGAATTAATTCAGAGTAATGCACAGGTGAAGCAAAGTCATTTTCAGCCTCAGATGCTCTTCCTCATACAAACCCCTTCCAGGGTCCTAGGAGAAGCCCTGGGAATGTGTGTACATGGCTGTGTGTGTCTGCACAATCTGAGCAGACATGATATTTTTAACCACCTCTGGTTAGGATTGCTATCTCTTTCCACTCTGACTTCCTCTCTATTCATTTCCCTTTGTGTCACTTGGCATTGGAGTGACTCAGGTCTATTTGGGATCTGGAATGGACTTGGCGATGCATCCAGCTTGGGTCTGGTGGGATACATCTTTGTGGTTCACAGTCCTGTGCAAGTAGAGTGATATCCTTGCTCCCCATCCTCCATATAGGAATGGTTTTCAGGAACACTGACTGTCTGATTCGTCAGGACCATGTTGTCACCAAGTGCAGGGACAGGCGTTGTACCCCGTGTGAAGAGGCCCTGCAGCCACCAGCACAGGGTGTATGTGGATCCTGGGCGAGAAACAAAGTTTGAAATAGACTCAGACTCGGCCAAGCTTGTTTTCCGCATAAAGTCAGCTCCAAGAGATCTGCGCAAATCAGGAAAACAAATTCTGGTTTAAACTTATGATCAATGGATGGAGATAAATTTCTCTCATATATGAAAAAAACTTGACCAACAGGTTTTCCTCAATTTTACCATTCTAAAACTGTATGTGATATTGCTAATAATGAGTTGTGATGGTGAAAAAAACTTTTATAACTCATGTCAATCCTAAAGGAAATCAGTCCTGAATATTCATTGGAAGGTCTGATGCTGAAGCTGAAGCTCCAATATTTTGGCCACCTGATATGAAGAGCCAGCTCAATGGAAAAGACCCTGCTTCTGGGAAGATTGAGGGCAGGAGGAGAAGGGGGCAACAGAGGATGAGTTGAATGGCATCATCGACTCAGTGGACATGAGTTTGAGCAAACTCTAGGAGACGGTGAAGGACAGGGAAGCTTGGTATGTCCATGGGGTCACAAAGAGTTGGAAGAGTTGACTCACTGGGAAAGACTGATGCTGGGAGGGATTGGGGGCAGGAGGAGAAGGGGACGACAGAGCATGAGATGGCTGGATGGCATCACCGACTCGATGGAGGTGGGTTTGAGTGAACTCCGGGAGTTGGTGATGGACAGGGAGGCCTGGCGTGCTGTGATTCATGGAGTCGCAAAGAGTCGGACACAACTGAGCGACTGAACTGAACTGATGAACAACAAGGAACAACAATGATAGTAATAAACAATTTTAATCAGCCATGCCAGAGAGAAGACTGAATTTGTTTTCTATTCTTGCTACAGAAAAGGATACTGAAAATTGTCATTGATTATCATCATATGGAAAAGATACCAAAGAGCATGCAGCTAAAGATGTGGTGGTGGTGGCGGGGGGAAGTATTACAGTGGGGTGTCAGGCAAGCAGTTTTTTTGTGTGAAAATTGTGTTATTTTTTCAATTTTGTGAATTTGTGTATTTTTTTTAAATTTTGTGAGTTTGTTGCATTTTTGGCTCTTTAAACAATGGTAATTTGTTTTGATTCCCACTCCCTGCTTCCAATGCTTCCCAGGTGGCACAGTGGTAAAAAATCTGCCTGCCAATGCAGGAGACACAAGAGACACAGGTTCCTCACTCCCTGGGTCGGGAAAATCCACTGGAGAAGAAAATGCAAGCCACACCAGAATTCTTGCCTGAGATCCCATGGACAGAGGAGCCTGGCCGGTTGCAAAGAGTCCAAGGGGTTGTAAAGAGTCGGATACAACTTAGCACACACCTACCCACCCCACCCCACCCCCACCATTTTTGAAAAGGTCATTCTCATACCTAGTTTTGTTTTGGTGATTTCATATTCTTCCTCTTAAGGATGGTTCCTTAATTTGTTTAAGCTTCAGGTGTCACGAGCCTGGCTCAGCCTTGGTCATGCACTCTGTGTTCGGTGTTATACATCACTGGAGCTGGCAGACTTGGTCCTTGCACATGAGGGTTTTACAGTCTTGCTAAAATAGTCATCTTCCATCTCTGAGGACTGTTCTGGTGAAATGGAGTCTCCTCCTTGCTACAGGTAAGAGTATCCTTGTTTGGAACTCTTTTGAGCTTGACTTGAAACACTGCATCATTTTTGACCTACACTCCTGGGAATTAGCCCAAACAAATAATTTGAAAGGAGAAAAAGCTCCACCTTCATTGTCATTGTCCATTTAGTAACCAAAAGTGGGGTCTGGCTGCTTGCTGCTCAAAAGCCATTAAAGAAGCCAGGTTGGTGGAAAGGAAAATACTTTGTTTTGGTGGGGGGAAGTAGAACAGACTGCTGTCCAAAGGCTGACTCCCCCAGCTGACAACCAGGGGGCAATAGCTCTTATAGGCTGAGTGAGGGAGCTCTATGCAGAAACAGCACAATCAGATATGACAGTCATCTTGAAACTGGTCATCAATGGTCTGACCACCATCATCTTGACTGTTTTAAGTACAGTTAAGAAGACTCTTGAGAGTCCCTTGGACTGCAAGGAGATCCAACCAGTCCATCCTAAAGGTGATCAGTCCTGGGTGTTCACTGGAAGGACTGATGCTAAAGCTGAAGCTCCAATACTTTGGCCACCTCATGCAGAGTTGACTCACTGGAAAAGACTCTGATGCTGGGAGGGATTGGGGGCGGGAGGAGAAGGGGACGACAGAGCGTGAGATGGCTGGATGGCATCACTGACTTGATGGAGGTGGGTTTGAGTGAACTCCGGGAGCTGGTGATGGACAGGAAGGCCTGGCGTGCTGTGATTCATGGGGTCACAAAGAGTCGGACACGACTGAGCGACTGAACTGAACTGAACTGAACAGAATCATCAGTTCTGGGGTCAATTTTTTCCCATTTCCTTAAGGCTAGTTCTCGGAATTCTGGCAGCTTATGTCATGGCTACAGTCTGGTTATGTAGTTAACATCATGTAGATAACTTCTTCTACATGGTGACAGTTTTAGTATCTATAAGACATCTCACAGGATATTGCTCAGAATATTATCTATAGCCCTCGAGAAGGAACTAATAAATAAAGGTCCTTGATTTTGCTTAATGACTGCATTATTATTATTTGGTCTTCTCTGACTGTTTTCCTTTGTTTCCTCATGTTCTCACTTCTCTGATTAAACGTATTCTTTGGCTAAAGTTTAACCACAGACAAAAGGCAGGCAGAGGACGCGAGGCACAAGGACCACAGGGTTCTTCACCTTTTCGACTTTACTGTGTAAAGTCTGTAAGGCATCCTAAATGTCCAGCCCCCAGGGAATTACTTAGAAAGTAGTGGTGCCTCCATACACATCTTCTCTTCCCAGCTGGGCCATCAACTGGAAAAAATATGTATACAGTTGTCCCATAATATATCTTCAAGGGTTTGGCTCCAAGACCCCTATGGATACCAAAATCCAGCAATGCCCAAATCCCTTATATAAGATGTCCTAGAGCACATTCTCCCACATACATTAAATAAGCTCTATATTCCTTATAATAGTTAATACAATATAAATGCTAGGTAGATAAATTGGCAGGTAGATTCTTTACCCCTGAGACACCAGGGAAGCCCCTCATTTCAAATGTTGTTGATCCTGAGTTGGTTGAATCTAGATTCGGAAACCGGAAACCGTGGATACAGAGGACTGACTGTATAACATATTGAATAAACAGACGTTACGAACTGACCTGCACACTGCCAGCAGTGTGTGACGATGTCCATTCGGATGGTGACTGGAAGCAAGTGGGGAGTGGTTGCTACAGCAGTGTGGGACTGCGGGGGTTTGTCTTCTCTTTGTGTTTGCTTCAGCGCAGCCATGCTGCTTTTATGTTTGTTTCCAAAGGAGGGGCATCCAGATGCCTTGGTGCTGCTGTCTGGGCTCTTCCCATTTGACATTTTTCTTTCCTCTGCACAGTCTGATTTCCCCAACCTATGCCCACAGGAACACACACACATGCCCGCGTGCACACATGCACACACACACACATTCTTTTTTTTTTTTCAAGATTTTTTTTTTATGTGAACCATTTTTTAAAGTCTTTATTGAATCTGTTACAACATTGCTTTTGTTTTATGTTTTGGATTTTTGGCCCCAAGGCATGTGAGCTCTTAGCTCCCCCATCAGGGGTTGACTGACACACTGTGCCATGTGATGACAGATGACCCTGGGGAAGGTTTCAGATGCTGTTGGGACAGCAGTTCAGGGCAGAGCAGGGGTAGTGTGCATTCCTGGCTCATAAAGTGCATGGTTCCAGGTTAGCCATTTTCTGCACAAGGAACTATTATTCATTTTGTCTCTTCAGTGCAGTTCAGTTCAGTTCAGTTGCTCAGTTGTGACTGATTCTTTGCGACCCCATGAATCACAGCACGCCAGTCCTCCCTGTCCAAAACCAACTCCGGGAGTTCGCTCAAACTCATGTCCATCGAGTCGGTGATGCCATCCAGCCATCTCATTCTCTGTCGTCCCCTTCTCCTCCTGCCCCCAATCCTTCCCAGCATCAGAGTCTTTTCCAGTGCAGACCCAACAGAGCTAGAGTTCTGCTTCTGGCTAAAGATCACATGCTTCGTGGAACAACCCAGGACTCTTGTGATGTAGGGCCAGACTTCAGGATGGAGGTAGGGCTGGTGAGACGAGGAAAGGAGACTCCTCTTTCTCTTATAGGAACATTGAATAGAGCCATAAGCACAAATTCAAGGAGCCTAAGGGAAAATTCTGAAAGAGATGGGAATACCAGACCACCTGACCTGCCTCTTGAGAAACCTGTATGCAGGTCACGAAGCAACAGTTAGAACTGGACATGGAACAACAGACTGGTTCCAAATAGGAAAAGGAGTACGTCAAGGTTGTATATTGTCACCCTGCTTATTTAACTTGTATGCAGAGTACATCATGAGGAACACTGGGCTGGAAGAAGCACAAGCTGGAATCAAGATTGCCGGGAGAAATAGCAGTAACCTCAGATATGCAGATGACACCACCCTTATGACAGAAAGTGAAGAGGAACTAAAAAGCCTCTTGATGAAAGTGAAAGAGGAGAGGGAAAAGGTTGGCTTGAAGCTCAACATTCAGAAAACTAAGATCATGGCATCTGGTCCCAGCACTTCATGGGAAATAGATGGGGAAACAGTGGAAGCAGTGTCAGACTTTATTTTTTTGGGCTCCAAAATCACTGCGGATGCTGATTGCAGCCATGAAATTAAAAGACACTCCTTGGAAGGAAAGTTATGACCAACCTAGATAGCATATTAAAAAGCAGAGACATTACTTTGCCAACCAAGGTCTGTCTAGTCAAGGCTATGGTTTTTCCCGTGGTCATGTATGGATGTGAGAGTTGGACTCTGAAGAAAGCTGATTGCCTAAGGACTGATGCTTTTGAACTGTGGTCCTGGAGAAGACTCTTGAGAGTCCCTTATACTGCAAGGAGATCCAACCAGTCCATTCTAGAGGAGATCAATCCTGGGTGTTCATTGGAAGGGCTGATGCTGAAACTGAAACTCCAATACTTTGGCCACCTCATGCGACAAGTTGACTCACTGGAAAAGACTCTGATGCTGGGAGGGATTGGGGACGGGAGGAGACGGGGACAACAGAGGATGGCATCACCAACTCGATTGACATGGGTTTGAGTGAACTCCGGGAGCTGGTGATAAACAGGGAGGCCTGGCGTGCTGTGATTCATGGGGTTGCAGAGAGTCGGACACGACTGAGCGACTGAACTGAACTGAAGGGGAAACTGTTAGGGATACTGGGAAAGATGGGGGCTCAGTGGAACTTACCATTGATGAAATGGTATCCTTTGCTGATGGGATTATGATTCTGGAAATGACATTAAGAAAACAGAAGTCTTTTAAAAAGATTGATTCATCGGGCTGTGTCCAGTCTTAGTTGCATCACGCAGGATCTTTCATTGCGGTGCATGGACTCTAGTTGTAGAGTGATAGCTCAGTAGCTGTGGCTCAAGGGCTCACTTGTAGATGTGAGATCTTAGTTCCCTGATTAGGGATCAAACCTGTATCCCCTGCATTGCAAGGCAGATGCTCAACTACTGGACCACCAGGGAAGCCCCTGGAAGACTTTCTGTAAGGAACTGGTTACTCCTTATTTTGTGATTGGTAAAGTCCATTGAACTGGGTACCCAAGATAAGCCTCTGACAGAGACAAAGGAAAAGGTGGTGAGAGGGGCACATTTGTGATTTCCTGAAAGATGGGCACCCAGGTAATGGGGAGAGTTGAGGGGGAGTCTGGGATGGCCAACAGTTCAATGACACTGGACAACCTCAGTACTCCAGTTCATGGGAAGGGAGGAGACAATGCTTAGGAGAACCTATCTCTCCTTCTTCCCCAGATGGAGTCAGTGTAGTTTATTTGTTGTTCAGTCACTCAGTCATGTCCTACTCTTTGTGACCCCATGGACTTCAGCGCAACAGGCTCATTTGTCCTCCACTATCTCCTGGAGCTTGCTCAAATTCATGTCCATCGAGTTGGTAATGCCATCAAACCATCTCATCCTCTGTTACCCCCTTCTTCTCCTGCCCACAATCTTTCCCAGCATCAGGATCTTTTCCAATGAGTCAGCTCTTCACATCAGGTGGCCACAGGGAGCTTCAGCTTCAGCATCCATCCTTCAAATGAATATTCAGGGTTGATTTCCTTTAGGATTGATTGGTTTGATCTGCTTGCAGTCCAGGGAACTCTCAGGAGTCTTCTCCAACATCACAGTTCAAAAGCATCAATTCTTCAGTGATCAACCTTCTTTATGGTCCAACTCATAATGTAATTCATTGATTGATTGATTAGCTTTTATTGAGCCAGGCCGTCCTTATTCTGAACACTGCAAATATAGAAATGAAGTGTCCTTTCAGAAGCTCCTGAGAACACTTTGAGAGTTCTTTGAGGTCATATACATGCAAGAAGATAAGGCAAGACTCATTGTTACTGAGAGGAGAGACGGCATAGGTGAGCCCAGGTGAGTAATGTCCCCAGGGAGGTAGCACTTGCTGATGCACACATGCTTTCCCCTGACAACAACGGACTTGCCAGGGACACACACATGACGACTCAAGAACAGGACCAGTCACTGTGAGAATTAAAGTTCAAACCCAAGTGAGGATGGAGCAGTTATGACACACAACATTTCAATGCTAAATTATTTTCAAAGTGGATGTAGAAAATCTCTGCCCAGTGAGATCATGAAATTAAATATAAGGAGCTTTCACATTGAGTTACTTGCTCTATTGACCAAATGTTCAACAGCTTTGCTGGGGAGAGAGAGCATGAAGAAATGGGCTTGTGTTCTAATGAGAAAAACATTCAGGTTAATTGTGGGATGAACACTCATTCTTAAGTAACAAGAAGGTTTGCAGACTTTGTTCCAGGAGGTCTGGAGGGAGGGAGCAAAGAAGGGGGGGACCAGCCTCTCTTGTGGCTGGAAACTAGACGAATGACTTCTCACTTGACGATATAACAGGGATCACAGGGCCTTGTTTGAATTCTGTTTCCTCACTGGGGGCTCAGGGGGTGGAGACTCAAGAGTTAAGGGTCTTTTCTGCTGAGCCCCAGAAGAAGAGGCTTGGATAAGAGTCATGCAATGGAAACCACCCAATGAAGGACCTGCACGAAGCTGAGGGTTTGTTAGAATCTTTTCTGTCTCCCAGACACCAAGATGCCCTCTGTTTAAAGTGAAGAACCAGAAAACTAATTATGACAGTGGAAATCAGAACTGCAGTTGCCTTTGTTGAAAGTGAAAGTGTTAGTTGTTCAGCTGTGTCCCACTCTTTGCAACCCCATGGACTGTAGCCCGCCAGGCTTCTCTGTCCATGGAATTCTCCAGGCAAGAATACTGGAGTGGATTGCCATTTTCATCTCCAGGGGATCTTCCCAACCCAGGGATCGAACACAGGTCTCCCGCATTGCAGGCAGATTCTTTACTATCTGAGCCACCAGGGAAGCCCACCTTTGTGGAGGACTCAGGGAATTTTTTTTTTAAGATTTTTTTTTTTTTCTATATGGACAATTTTTGAAATCTTTATTGAATTTGTCACAATATTGTTTCTGTTTTATGTTTTGGTTTTTTTGGCCATGAGCCATGTGGGCTCTTAGCTCCCTGACCACAGATTGAATCTGCACCCTCAGCATTAGAAGGTGAAGTTTTAACCACTGGGACATCAGGGAAGTCCCTGGACTTAACGAATTGATTGGAAAGGGGGCATGATGGAATTCTGGGGGGCTGATAGGCTATTTCTTTTTAAATTTATATTTGTTTTTATTTATTTGGCTGTGCTGGGTCTTAGTTGTGTCCTTTGGGGTCTAGTTCTCTGACCAGGGATCAAACCTGGGCCCCTTGCATTGGGAGCACAGAGTCTTAGCCACTGGACCACGAGGGAAGTCCCCTGGTTGTGTTCTTTGTCTCCAGGGAGACATACATGTTTTTCAAATTCATCCCATCATATACACAAGAGATGGGCATTTCACTGTATGTAAACTTTACCTTATTAAAGATATGTAGCATTAGGAGGGAAAATTATTTAAAAATATGCCTCATACTTCAAAAGGGAAAGACAAACCTCAGATTGTAACCCCAAGTTTGAGAGGGTGACAAGACAGGTAACATACAACCCCGGATGCTGGAGACTGGGGATTGGAGATCTGGCTCTGCTGGCTGTTCATTGTGGATAGCTGTTTACCTCTGCCCTTGTTGATAAAGTAAGGGGATTTTACAAGGAGGTGGCTAAGCTCTGACCATCTGAAACGTCCCGTCCCCACTTTCTGAGACAGTGGCTGGGCCGGATGAGCCATGGGTGTGACCCGATTTGGTGGTTCTTGTGATCCGAATCTTTTCCACATGTCTGGTGTCAGCCCAGTGCAGGGAGCGGAGAGCACGGGGCAATGCGATCTGTCCAGGAAGTCCCGGGCTCTGTCGTTGCTAAAATTAGAACCAGGCTGCAGCTCAGATCAAGGCCATTCCTTTCCCAGCCCCTCGGTGAGCTCACGCTTCTCTCTCCACCCTGAGCCACACAAATGCGCTCATAATTATAGCAGCCGTCACGTGGGTGCCAGATGACCTTGTGCCCGGGAGACAGCAATCAGCAAGGGAGCTCTAGCCCTGCAAAGAGACAGAGACCCTCTCCTTGTTATTTTTAGTTTCTTATTTAACCTTTTTTTTTTTTTTGCTGCACACTCAAGGCATACGTGTTCTAAGTTCCCCCACCACGGATTGAACCCATGCCCCCTGGATTGAAAGTGGGGAATCTTAACCATTGGACTGCCAGGGAAGTCCAAACCCTGTCCCTTTTAGCCAAGGTGAGGAGTAGGTAGAAAGAGAGCAAAAAAGAGGGAAAGAAGACAAAAACTATAAAACACTCGAAAAAAATCTCCCAAAAAATGCAATTATGATCTTTCCTGATCTGGGATTTTGGTAGCTGGCTTCTATCTGTGAGCAGACTGGACTTGAGTCCCAGCTTTGTTGCAGATGAACCAGGATCTTGAGCAACTTCCCTAATTGGCTGGACCTCTGTTTAATTACAGGCAACACAGAGAAATTCAACTCAAAGGTTATTCAGGGATAGGGAACGAAGTGAAGTGTACAAGGGCACCCAGGAGGTGCTCGGGTAGACTGACTGAACCCAGGTCTAGTTGGAAACATTCGTGGGTGACTTTCTGGTCTGGCTGGTCTTGGATTCAGCCTCAGGAGATCTTACTACATTGGAAGTTGCTCTGGGCTATCTCTTTATTCCATATTTCCCCAGTCCCCTTCTAGGTTTGCATGCAGAGAGCAGTTCCAAGGGTAGTCTGACCATGAGTGGTAACAAGTAGCTTCTTCTCTTTTTGAATTTTAGTTTTTGGCCAAGTGTCATGTGGGATCTTAAATCCCAGACCAGGGGTCAAACCAGTGCCCCCTGCATGGAAGCTCGGAGTTTCAACCACTAGACCACCGGAGCAGTCCTGATAAGTAGTATTTTTGTTGCTGTTGTTCAGTCACTCAGTTGTGTCCGACTCTTGTGACCCCATGAACTGCAGCCCACTAGGCTCCTCTGTTCATGGGACTTTCCAGGCAAGAATACTGGAATGGGTTGCCATTTCCTTCTCCAGGGGATCTTCCCGACCCAGGGATTGAATCTGCAAGTCTCCTGCATCACGGGCAGATTCTTTACTACTGAGCCACTGGGGAAGCCCCTAAGTAGCTTCTTAAGAGCTGCCTAACTTCCCTTGGCCCCATGGTACCCAAGCTCTCAGTGCCATTTCCTCTACAATGAGAGTGGGTAGATCTGCCTGCAGAGTTGTCATGGAGATCAGATGTGGTCTCCATGGAAAGTGCCTAAGAGAGTGATGTACACAGAGAGGATGCTTAAGACGATAGTCATTTAATAGGATGAGTTATTAAGGATTTTTTTTAAAGAAAACATTTAATCGGTTCATTAATTCAATGCTCTGAGCGTTTCAGCTGAATGAAAGCATAATCTAATTTCTTTTGGGAAAACATGTGTTACCATCTTAAAAAAAGATTTTATTTATTTATTTACTTGGCTGTATTGGATCTTAGTTGCATCATGTGGGATCTTTTAGTGGCAACATGTGAACTTTTAGTTGCCATGCGGAATCTCGTTCCCCCACCAGGGATTGGATCTGGGCCCCCTACATGGGGAGTGCAGAGTCTTAGCCACTGAACCACCAGGTAAGTCCGACATTTCAGGGTTTTTTTGGCCATACCGCAATGCAGGTAAAAATTCCCTGACCTGGGATCGAACCCACATCCCCTGCAGAGGAAGCACAGAGTCTTAACCACTGGATTATCAGGGAAGTCCATGTTTGCAGTTTTGTACTTGACTGCCTAGATGTTCTGACCTATAACACCACTCTTACCATTGCTGCCATTAGCAGTGGTAATGACGATGGTAATGAGAAGAATGAGAGGTTGAGGTTTGCACCGGGTTCTAGTGTCAACTCCCCATGGAGCAGGACAGGACTTGCATCCTCACTGCGTCAGCCACCTGGTGACCCTCACCGGCACACTGGTTTTGATGCCCTCACTTCAGGCATAAGTGGAAGTCCATCTTCAGTCTTATCAACTGGACGTGCATGCATTGCTAAGTTGCTTCGGTCGTGTCCAATTCTGTGTGACCCCATTGACTTTAGCCCCCCAGGCTTCTCTGTCCATAGGATTTTTCAGGCAAGAACACTGGAATAGGTTGCCGTGCTCTCCTCCAGGGGATCTTCCTGACCCAGGGATCGAACCCGAGTCTCTTTTGTCATCTGCATTGGCAGGCAGGTTCTTTACCACTAGTGCCACCTGGGAAGCCCCTATCAACTAGACACTGTTGAGTAAATGCAGAGGAAGAACTGCCCTGGTATAGCTGCAAAATGTCCACATTGGGGCTGTCAGGAAAAAGCCAAAGCACCTACCAGGAAAGGGAATACAGGAGTACTTTTCCTTCTGGGTATCCTGCTGGTCCCCTCCTTCGTCCTTTTGAGGTTCCAACTCTGAACTCTCCTCTTCCATGGCACCTGCTAATAAGGACAACAGGAAGCCTGTCTTTCCTGTGATGTCAGTGGTGGCCTGAGCTGATGGTGGGATCTCGATTCTGAGGTTTCATTGGAGGCAGATATACTGAGAGACCAGCCCTTCTTCTTATCCAGAAATGCCTTCAGAGAGAAGGGTTCAGACTTCTGGAGTCACATAAGTAAGAGGGAATAAGCCTTTCAGGAGGTGCTCTAGCTGTAGAATGAGTTCCTTCGAGACACACAGATCTCAAGCTGAAAACCCCAGAGACATCTCAGCCGTGGGCTTGTGGTGAGAAGCCAGTGTTCCTCAGGTGCATGGGAGGCCCCAGAAAGCAAACGCTCCCATCTTTATGTGGAGACAAAGCAGCAAGCTTAGGATTGAAGATGGTCAGAGTTTTCTCTGTGGTGGCCAGAGAGGGGGGCACTTAGGTTTTCGTTTCTCTGTCAAAGCTATGGTTTTTCCAGTAGTCATTTACAGATGTGAGAATGGGACCCTAGAGAAAGCTGAGAGCTGAAGAATCGATGCTTTCAAACTGGCGTTGAAGAAGACTCTTGAGGGTCCCTTGGGCAGGAAGGAGACCAAACCAGTCAATCGTAAAGAAAACCAACCCTGAATATTCATTTGAAGGATGGATGCAGAAGCTCCAATACTGTGGCCACCTGATGTGAAAAGCCGACTCATTGGAAAAGACCCTGACGCTGGGAAAGACTGAGAGCAGGAAGAGAAGGGGGCGGCAGAGGATGAGATGGTTGGATGGCATCACTGACTCAATGGCCATGAGTTGAGCAAACTCCTGAAGATGGTGAAGGACCGAGGATCCTGGTGTGCTGCAGTCATAGGGTTGCAGAGAGTTGGACACAACTTAATGACTGAACAACAGTTCCTCCCATACGAAGTAAGGAGGTTGGTTAAAATGACCAACTGTCACCTCTCTTTCCGGCCTGTGACAGTCACAGATGGGCGCCCCAATGCTCCTGGCCCCACCTGACACAGGATATAGGCATCCTTGTCTGCCATGTTGGTGGTCTTGCCTGGGGCCAGGTGTTACTGTCCTGAATGGCATCTTTGCCCAAATGTCTTGTTGCCTTTCAGAACATCTGTGTGGCTCTCATGTTTCTCTCAAATCTCCTTTGAGGCATGCTCTCCCGGTGAGTGATGGGCCCCTTGACTTCATCTGTGGAGGGACACACAGATGTGCTCCTTGAGCACAGAGTCCTGCCCACTCAGTGTACACCACCAGCCCCTCTGGAGTTTACCCTTTGAGAGGGGGCAGTTTCTTACCTAAACTTCTGGCTCACTCCCTGCTTCTGCCCACTTTGAGCTCAATCTGGCTGCCAAGTTTTTGTTGTTGTTTTTTTTCAGCTGCACTAGTCCTTCGTGGCTGCACTAGTTGCAGCAAGTGGGCGCTACTCTCTAGTTGCGTTACTTGGACTGCTCACTGCCGTGGCTTCTTTTGCTGTGGAGCACTCGCTCCAGGGTATGTGGCCTTCAGCAGTTGTGGCGCACGGTCTTAGTTGCCTTCAGCACATGGAATCTTCCCGGATCAGGGATCGAACCCATGTCTCCTGCATTGGCAGGTGGATTCCCAACCACTGGACCACCAGGGAAGCCCAAGCCACCAAGATCTTTAAGATCAATCTAGATGGGGTCTTTGAGATCTTATATTAAATGGACTCATACTGACTTTTCTTTCTTTCTGGATTCTCAGAACTTCTACAGACATAGGGAAGGCCCTGGATGCCGGCCACACTGTCTCGTTCTCTCGCAGTAATCCCTTCTGTGTCCGAGCTGCACTGAACAGGAGAATTGCTCTTCTGAGGACATCTGTGTCCTTTTGTAGAAAGCCAGTTGGAGATGCTGCTCCTTGGGTTACCTCTTGTCTGTTATATAAGCACTTGCTTGATAAATTTCTCCTTGAACTCGGTGCCAGGAAAAATTTCTCTTTCCAATCTGATTCCAGAGGTTTTTTTTTTGTACAATGCAAAATACACAAGCCAGCGCATTTCCCCCTTTCATCCAGGAAACTGAGAGATAAATCCAGCCATCTACTGTAGTAAACAACTCTTCCCAGGTGCTTTGAAGCACATTGTTCTCTTTTACTCTGGCTTTTTCTTGGAGCTATTTCGGTTTCTAAAGTTTCTTAGAACCTTTCAGGAAAGAGTGAGGAGTAAATGTCCCCTAGATAAACACCAGGCATGCACACATATATATGTCCCAGTTAGCCACTTTCTCACCTCTGCCCTTTCCTCAGCATCACCACTGCCATGGCCCCCATCCAGGCTCCATGCCAGGCCCTGGGAGTGCAATGATGACATGGCTCTGCCTGTGGATTGCTTACAGTTGGTCTGTTGGGAAGATAAGCAGATGGACAAAGAAGTACATTCAAGGCAGCGCAGGGTCAGCACTGACATCAAGGGACAAAGAAAAGGTTGGAGGAGTTCTGAAAGAGAGAGTGTGCCACGTGACTCTGGAAAAAGACAGCAAGATGGGGGAAGGCTTTCGGAGCCAGGACATAGCAACTGAGCTGGGAATGAGGAAAAGGATTTCAAAGAAAGAGATGGAGAAGGAAGGACATTTCTGATCGAAGGAACAGTTTGAATAAAGACCAGTATCGCAAAAAGATAGACTGTCCTCTCCCCCCATATTTGGCAAAAACATGAGGAACCTAGTTCAGTTGGTAGATTAGACCCACGAAGGAGGCAGCGGGAGGGAAGGATCATCTTCCTTTACGGGGATGTGTACCTTTCATTATGGGGTTTCCCAGGTGGCCCTAGGTGGCTCAGACAGTAAAGCGTCTTCCTAGAATGCGGGAGACCCGGGTTCGATCCCTGGGTCGGGAAGATCCTCTGGAGAAGGAAATGGCAACCCACTCCAGTACTCTTGCCTGGAAAATCCCGTGGATGGAGGATCCTGGTAGGTTACAGTCCATGGGGTCGCAAAAAGTCGGATACGACTGAGCGACTAAACTTTAGGTGACACTAGTAACCCGCCTGTCAAAGCAGGAGACTGAAGAGACCCAGGTTTGATCCCTGGTTGGGAAGATCCCCTGGAGAAGGGCATGGCAACCCACTCCAGTATTGTTTTCTGGAGCATCCCGTGGACAGAGGAGCCTGGCAGGTTATAGTCCAAAGGATGGCAAAGAGTCGGGCACAGCTGAAGCGACTTAGCATGTACATTGCAGTTGATGGCTTCCCTGGTAGCTCAGCTGGTAAAGAATCTGCCTACAATACAGGAGACCCTGGTTCAATTCTTGGGTTGGGAAGATTCACTGGAGAAGGGATAGGCTACCCCTCCAGTATTCTTGGGCTTCCTTGGTGGCTCAGCTGGTAAAGAATCCTGCTGCAATGGGTGTTCGATCCCTAGGTTGGGAAGATTCCCTGGAGAAGGGAACGGCTACCCACTCCAGTATTCTGACCTGGAGAATTCCATGAACTGTATAGTCCATTGGGTCACAAAGAGTCAGACACAACTGAGCAACTTTCACTTTCACTTTGCAATTGATAAACACAATTTGGCTCCAATATATCAATATATCCTTTTTTTTTTTTTTTTTTAAGTTTCATTTCTGGAATTACAGCAAGAGGGGTTTGAAGGGCCAGGCTCATGAGGCTTACCTTAGACAGAAGAATCGAATTTTTTTTTTCCTTAAGGGATGGTTGCGGGTGTTGATGAAGAAGAGAGGAGCCTGCGAGTGTAAATTAAAGCACTGGTTCCCTTAACAACGCTGGCAGATGGGGAGAGTTTCCGTGCCTCGTGGTTCTCAGTTCCTTTTCTGCTGCCGAAGAGGAACAAAGAGGGAGTGAGGGATCGGCAGTGATGTTTATCTTTCCAGCTCTGCAATTTCAAATGCTGGAATCCCCCAGGGTTGGGAAGAGTGGGTGTAGTCACTTCCCACCATTGCTGAAGGCGGAGGAGATGCAGCCACTTGTGTGGGGAAGAGGGGGTGTGATTTCCTCCCAAATAGGATATTTATCTCCCCAACGGGAGGCTGCAGAGAGTCATCAAGGACTTATCACCAGAAGCAGATGACCAGAGAGGAGCCCTGCCCAACTGTTTATCCCAGAGGGAGTGAGTTAGCCAGAGGAGGCAGGGCAAGGGTCATCAGCTGAGGACCAGTGGCATGCAGACCTCCACTTTCATTGGTTTGTTCAAGAGGTGTTCTTCCTGCCGGACCCTTCTAGGACCCTCAGCAGGATCTCAGCAGCTCCTCTCAGAACCCTTGATGACATTGGAACTGGAGGAGCGAAGGTTGCTTCGAACGCTGGTCCTTTCTTCCCATTGAGTCCAGAATTCTGGGATGATCTTCTCAGGCCTTAGAAATCATGGGCCAGAGATTCTGAAAGTGTTCGTCACTCAGTCGTGTCAACTCTTTGCGACCCCATGGATTATATAGCTCCCCAGGCTCCTCTGTCCATGGGATTCTCCAGGCAAAAACACTGGAGTGGTTTGCCATTTCCTTCTCCAGGGGATCTTCCCAACCCAGGGATCAAACCCATGTTTCCCACATTGCAGGTGGGTTCTTAACCATCAGAGCCACCAGGGAAGCCCTGGTGATTCTGAAAGCTCCACAAATAGCCTGACCTGTCTGGTTGCTAAGATGAAGTGTCTACTTTGAACATTTAGAACATATCAATGGGAAGGAAGTCCCATCCCCCTTGTGACAGAGAAGGAAACTGAAAGGCAGAAGGGCAAAATGTATGTTAAGTCAAACTTATTAACAATGCCATTTCAGAAATCCTTATTTTTTAAAATGTATTTATTTGACTGTTCCTGGTCTTAGTTATGGTATGTAGGATCTTTAGTTGCAGCATGTGGGATCTAGTTCCCTGACCAGGGATTGAACCCTGGCCCCCTGAATTGGGAAGACGAAGTCTTAGCCACTGGGCCACCAGGGAAGTCCTTCCAAATCCTTATTTTTAAAACTATTTTAGTAGACATGAAGGTCTTCTTCATGTCTGTCATATTTCTAATTTTTTTTCCTTTTATTTATACAAGGAATTACTTCTCTGCAGCCATGTTGTCATCTATGAAATGGGAGTGACCTTTATCTCATAGATCTGTGAGATTAAACTAAATAAGACAATGATGTGCGTGCTCAGTCATGTCTGACTCTTTTCAACCCCATGGACTATAGCCCTCTAGGCTCCTCTGTCATGGGATTTCCCAGGCAAGAATACAGGAGTGGGTTGCCATTTCCTGCTCCAGGGGATCTTCCTGACCCAGGGATCAAACCAGGGTCTCCTGCATTGGCAGATAGATTCTTTATCACTTCGCCTGCTGGGAAGTCCCAAATAAGACAATACACACATATAAAGTGTTAAAAACGGTTTCTGAACATGCCATAGACGTTACTGTAGGGAGAAAATTTCAGTTTGTATTTTCTTCCACTTCTGCCTGACTCTTAGGTTTTTGGTATAGTCTGGGATTTTTTACTATGAAAAAAAATTCAAATTGGCTGTTCATTATTATTAAGTTCTTTTTCTTCGAGAATGACATAACAGTGTATTATTTTGTCACTCTATTCACTATAATTATTTCACCCTAGTTCTATGCTTAAATTATTTTATGCTTATATTAATACACACTTTTCAGTGTTTTTATAGAGTCCTTTTATAAAACAGCCTCCTTATTATTGAGTTCTTTAACTTGATTTATAGCTCAATTGCATAATATTTTTAAGGAAAGGTACCTAACAGGCGTATTCTGAACTGATACATACCTTGGAATGTCTTTCTGTTGCTTTAAATCACGAACAACAACTTGCTGGGTTTTGAAATCTTGCTTTCCACACTTTCCTCCACTCAGAGTTTTTTTGATTCAGTCGGCAAGGAGTTTGGGACCAGCTCCATTTTTATTCCTTTGCCAAAAAATTTTATATGCCTAGATCATTACAGGCATCTTCCTTTATCCTTGGATTACAAAAAAAGAAAAGTCTTTTTCTCTCTTGGGAGTTCTCATTCTTACCCAAAAGAGATTTAAGTTAGCCAGGTATTTTCTCCCCAAATATGCTTGTGTGACTCCCTCCCCCCCCACCTCCCAGCAGGCCCCCAGTTGATCTGTCCTGAATGGGGATGACTCTTTTGTTTTCTGTGATGGAAGAGTGGTGGCGGACTGGCTGATCAAGTCTGTGTTACAATTCAAGGATTTGGCTACTAGCTTGGTTGGCTCAAGGTCAGAGTTTAGGAAATCCTTAGATCTGTACGTTTCATTTTTCATAATGCTGCTTTACTGGAGCAAAGTTTCCATATCTAATTTCTGATCAGTTCAGTCTTCCTTTTGTGAATGGGTCCAGCCTGGGCTGGTAGCCTATGCATATATATATACATTTTTTTTTCTTTTTTCCCCAAAGGTTGGAGACAGCTACTTCTATTTGGTATTTATTTATTTTTGGCTGTGCAGGTCTTCCTGGCTGCACTCGTGCTTTCTCAAATGACAGTGAGCGGAGGCTACTCTCTAGTTGTGGTGCGAGGGCTTCTCATTGCAGTGGCTTCTCTTGTTGCAGCCCACAGGCTCCAGAGCACGGGCTCAGTAGGTGTGGTGCACAGGCTTAGATGCCCTGCAACATCTGGAATCTTCCCGGACCAGACAGTGAACCCTTGTCTCCTGCATTGGCAGGCAGATTCTTAACCACTGGACCACCAGGGAAGTCCTAGGCAATATATTTCACAGCCTGCCCTGACCAATCAGAAAGAAACAGGTAGTACAGGGGCAGAGGTGTAGGGACTTCCTCTTGTGTCAAGTATTTATCCTTAGTTGTTGAATAATGGTGGTGGAGGTGATGTTTGGGTGGCCTGGGGCCTCAGTCTGGGAAAGCTACGGCAGCAGAGAGACAGGTAAGCAGTTTGGCGTTAACAGCTATTTGCCAAACAGAATGGAAGCCAGGCAGTGTTAAAACTGGAATGGTGATGCCAGTGCACGCGCAACCCTGAGCGTCAAGGATAACTCCTTTGGCCTGTCCCTCCGGGTTCTCCATCTGCTGCTTGCTTGGGGTCCTTCTGGCAGAGATGTTTTGCAACTCTGCTTGAATACCAGTGACATCCTCCAAAGCTCAGAGTAAGGACAGACAATGGCTGGACATTCTCCAGGAATCTAAGCATGTGCCTGAACTGACCACCGCACATTGCAAGCTGTACACCTGCTTTCTTCTGTAGTAGAAGATATTGCTCTGAGGATATCTGGGGGATGGCAAGTACCATCTGGATTTTTTTGTCTTTTTTTTCCTTTTTTGCTGCACTGGGTCTTTGTTGCTGCACTCGGGCTTTCTCTAGTGGCGAGCGGGGACTACTCTCCAGTTGCAGTGCATGGGCTTCTCATTGCGGTGGCTTCTCTTATTGTGGAGCACGGGCTCTATGGCATGTGGGCTTCAGCAGTTGCAGCCCTGAGACTTAGTTGCTCCGTGACATGTGGAATCTTCCTGGACCAGGGATGGAACCCGTGTCCCCTGCATTGGTAGGTGGATTCTTAACTGCTTGGACCACTAGGGAAGTCCTACCATCTGGATTTTGAACGGAGATAGGCATTTAATCATTCCTGAATCTCGTCCCCTCCCCCAGAGCTGAGCCAGAGACAGACTTTATCTATCTTTGCAGCCAAACTGTTAGGAGAATGGTGCCAGGATTTACAGATTTATTTGGCAAAAATACATTCTCATCCAGAGAGAGGAGCAGAAACTAGTGGCTGAAGTCTTAACACCTGAGCTTTGGGTTGAAGGCTGGGTCTGAGAAGGTGTGGGGACTTGGGCCATGGCCAGGTTATCTAGGTCAGGTGCTGCACAAGACCTCGTGCAGGAAACATGGGAGGAGATGGTCTCTGAAGAATATTATCCTCACTCGCTCAGTCATGTCTGACTTTTTGCCACCCTGTGGAGTGCAGCCTGCCAGGCTCCTCTGTCCATGGATTTCCCCATCAAGAACACTGGAGTGGGTTGCCATACATACACCTAATATGGAATTGGCTGCCAGAAATTCTGTAGACATTTGGATGACTTCTGGAGAGTGAGAACTGCTGTCTTTGACAGGCAAACTCAAAGGGATGCTGGACACCCCAACACCCAGGGCTGATAGGCTAGGAGAGGTGATGGAGCAAGGGATGCCATTGGTTTGGGGTTCTTAAATTGGGTATTCATTTTGTTGTTGTTTAGTCGCTAAGTCGCATCCAACTCTTTGTGACCCTATGGACTGTAGCCCACAAGGCTCCTCTGTCCATGGGATTCTCCAGGAAAGAATATTGGACTGGGTTGCCATGTCCTCCTCCAGGGGATCTTCCTGACCCAGGGATCAAACCCATGTCTCTTATGTTTCCTGCATTGGCAGGTGGGTTCTTTACCACTAGCGCCACCTGGGAAGCCCAGACGGTGGTGTACCATCCCCATTTTACAGGTGAGAAAATAGAGGCACAGAGAGGGGCAAAAACTTGCTCAAAGTCACTGATTGAATACATGATGGAGTTGGTTGTCAAGTTTTTTTGTTCTCCTGGTGAAGAATGGGCAAGCTGACTCCTCGTCAAGTACTAAAAATCAGGAATTTTTCTGTACAGCAGGGAAGATAGCAGTAGAAATCAGCATGAAAAGCCAGGGGTTGGCTCAACCAAATACTGCCAGGGGACATCCAGAAACAGGAGTTTTAGCCAACTTCCTCTCTCAATTTTTCATTCTCTCAAGAACACAATGCATCTGAGTGTCCAGAAAGCTGTGACAGGGGCACGGGGCAGTGGACATAGCTTCAAAGACTTTAGTCCAGTCTTGTTGACAACTCACCAGAGGCAGGCTGGACTGCTAGCAGCTACTTTTTTTCTTTTCTTTTTCTTTTTACTTTTAAATTTTTTGGCTGCTCTGGGTCTTCGTTGCTGCGCTCAGGCTTTCTCGAGTTGCGATGAGCGGAGGCTGTTCTTTAGTGTGGTGTGTGGGGTTCTCATTGTGGTGGCCACTCCTGTTGCAGAGCACAGGCTCTAGAGCCTGGGCTCAGCAGATGTGGCACATGAGCTTAGTTGCCTCAAGGCATGTGGGATCTTCCCAGACCAGGGATCTAACCCATGCCCCCTGCATTGGCAGATGGATTCTTAACCACTGGACCACCAGGAAAGTCCAGCAGCTATTTTCAAGACAGGGCATTCGGAACCCCTTTAGTGGAGGAGCTAGGATTGAAATGAAGTTCAAGGTCACCCACATGAGGTAGACCTATATTTTGTTACCAACATGGCAGCAATGGACATGGGATGGCAGACTGAAAGTTCTCAGAGAGTCTCTCCTCAGGGTTGACGAGTTGTGCCTTTTAGGAAAGAGTTTTGGATCATGAACTTTGGCCAGCTGGAGTCCTAGCCCAGTAGGTCCAGCTCTGCCTAGCTGCTCCAGATTCTTCCCACAAGGTAGCCGCCCTGGAAACCCAGGCCTTTCCCACCGGGATTGAAAGTCATGGGCAATGACCCAAGAACAAAAGAACTGGAGACACTTGCCAGGTAGAGCTGGACTGTAGATCATTACCACTTTGTTCTGTAGGAGGTCACTGGTCTGTGTTCCCCGAGACGGACTTACAGGGAAGGGGCGTGCTGGTGAATCCAGAATTTCTGGACAAGTTGTGAGAGTGAGGGAAACAGTGGGCAGGTTGTTGGCAGGCTCGGTGGGTGCAGCCGAGCATACTTCTCTGGGAAAGCCGGACGCACTGTTGTTGACAGCAGGCTATGGAGTTAGGTTCAGCCCTGTTGCCAGCTCTGCTTGTGTGCCAGCTGGGGTGTGAGGTCAGATAGGAGCTGAGGACAGTGGGAACTGACTCCCTCTGTGCCCTGGGAGCAGGGTGAGGAAATGTGTTGGGATGGCCCCAGCCTGAGCCATAGAAAGTCTTAAGGGTTGGAAGGAGACACACACAGGGGAACTGGGAGCTCCAGAGAAGGGGTTTCCTTCCACAGAGGGGCCTTACTCTGGACCACAGGAATAAAGCTCCCATGAGTTGCAAGGCATACTTCTGACCGTCTGTGGACTTTTCTAAAATTATTATTTTTAGAGTTCACACACTGAGGAATCATATAAAAGGATTCTGTCCAAACGCCCTACATCAAAGTCTTATATTTTTCCAGTCTGGAGTCGAAAAGTTAAGAGTTCTCTCTCATAAAAATGCTCCCCACCCCCACCCCTGCACCATGGGCTAGTGACAAGTCGATTTTTTAAAAATTATTATTTATTTATTTACTAAAGAAATTTTTTTGTCGTCATGCAGCATGGCATGTGGGATCTTAGTTCCCTGACCAGGGGTTGAACTGGTGTCCCCTGCATCTGGACCCCAATAAACTCACTTTTTGACCTCAAAAAAACCCCACAAACAAAAAAACAGGAACCATTAGATTGCTGCTTCTGCTGCTAAGTCACGTCAGTCGTGTCCGACTCTGTGTGACCCCAAAGACGGAAGCCCACCAGGCTCCCCTGTCCCTGGGGTTCTCCAGGCAAGAACACTGGAGTGGGTTGCCATTTCCTTCTCCAATGTGTGAAAGTGAAAAGTGAAAGTGAAGTCGCTCAGTCGTGTCCGACCCTTAGCGACCCCACGGACTGCACCCTACCAGGCTCCTCCATCCATGGGATCTTCCAGGCAAGAATACTGGAGTGGCTTGCCATTGCCTTCTCTGATCATTAGATTAGGACCCTCCATAATCTAGTGTGACCTCTTTTAAACTTGATTACATCTGTGTAGACCCTATGTCTAAATAATGTCATGCTCATAGGTACCAGGTAAACCCGAATTGTAGGGAGATGTCATTCAACCTGGTATACATGGGCATCTCTTCATGTAAACAGATAAATATAGATACTCAGACCCTGATGCTAGGAAAGATTGAAGGCAAAGTAGAAGGGCACAGCAGAGGATGAGGTGGTCAGGTGGCATCACCAACTCAATGGACATGAATTTGAGCAAGCTCAGGAAGATACTGGAGGACAGAGAAGCCTGGCATGCTGCAATCTATGAGGTCGCAAAGAGTCACACATGACTTAGTGACTGAACAACAACAGATGCTCATTATTATTCTTGAGGACAGCATAATGTTTTACCAGAGATATATATCACTATTTACTTAAACCCATCTCCTAAGGATTGACATCTAGGTTATTTTATTTTTCGTTTTGGCCGTTTTCAGCATCTGTTTGATATACACCCTTGTACATAGATTTTATACTTGTGTCATTATTTTTCTTAGAGAAGTACCATAAATCAGGTTGGTAATCCAAAGGGCATGCACTTTTATTATTTTGCCATCTCTCTGTCTCTCTTTTTCTTTTTTACATTTTTATTTTGCTATCTCTCTCGCTTTTTTTTTTTTACATTTTTATTTTACAATCTCTCTTGTTTTCTGGCCACCTGGCATGCGAGATATTAGTTCTCCAAACAGGGATCGAACCCTAACCTCCTGCATTGGAAGGCAAAGTCTTAACCCCTGGACCACCAAGGAAGGCACAGTCAACGTGTTCTTTTGAGCACCTACATATGAGGCTGTGTGCTAAGCACTAAGGATGTCCTAATGAAACACAAAGTCCCTGACTGCAAGGAGCTTGCACTGGTTCACATTGCTCAGGTGCAATAAAAACGTCTAATCACAGCACTTTGCAGAAAAAGTACAAAGTGAGTTGAGAGCCAGGGGAGAGGCAAATGGCTTCCTCTGTCCAGTCTCGGGATGTTGTTGAGGGAGATGACTTTGGGGATGGTACTGAATGAGTAGATGACTTGGGGAAGTGAGTGTCTTGAGTAAGGAGACGCAAATAGAGGAAACATCAAGGGCAATACAAGCATCCTTCTGGGAAACCTCAACTACTTTGATATTCTTAGAACATAATGTAAAATAGTGTCATTTGTAGGAGGTGATACTATTCAAAGTAGACAGTGATTTAATAGGCGTTTGACATTTTCTGGTTCTTAACTTCCATGTTTATCACTTCTAAGAAGATACATTGTAATGCCTAGAAACCCAGCTCACCAAAGCCCTTTGGGAACAGAGACCCACTTGTAGATTGGGGTTTCCTGTGTGAGTCCATAGACCATCTTGTCCCTGTGATTTCCTCCTTACGGACAAAGAATTGTACCTGGGAGGTGCCACACGAGGGCGCAGTTTCCTAGTTATGGAATTGAACTCGCCTCTAGAGAGAGGTCAGAAAAGACCTTGTCCTCACAAGCTTTTCTGGTTGACAGATGATCAATGAGCATGAGAAACAGTCCAAAGTGATTATATAAAAGCTGCAGACATCTGCTGAGTGAGGTGCTTGGGGAAGTGCGAGCAGAGAGTTGACTCCCATTCTTGATCCTAACTTCTCGAACCACTGAGATATTTTATCACTAGTCCAGCTGCTGGGACACAATTCAGAGTTTTATTTTAGGTATGAAATACCACTGGACCAGAATGCCTTCAGAAGATTTTCTTTTTTTTACTATCATAAAAAATTGCATGCTTATTATAGAAAAAAAAAAAGCATTTTCCTATGGAAAGCCTGATACCCCCTCCACATCAGCTGTGTATATGTGGGTTAAATATGTATATATTGATATATGTATAGATTATGTAGGCTAGACACGTGTATGATTATATATGGTGGGCTCCCAGGTGGTGCTAGTGGTAAAGAACCCACCTGCAAATGCAGGAGACACAAGAGATGTGCGTTCTATCCCTGGGTCGGAAAGATCCCATAGAGAGGGGCATGGCAATCCATGTATTCTTGCCTGGAGAATCCCATGGACAGAGGAGACTGGTGGGCTATGGTCCATAGGGTCACAGAGTCAGACATGACTGAAGTGACTTAGCACACAAGCATGCATGATTATATACAGTACTATATATTGTATTGTATTTGGCATATATGCATGTTACATATGCATTTATGAATAAATCATCACACATGTTTATAAATTATATCATTTTTCCTATGAATACACATTTTAAAATGTCCATTTAAAAATACACATTTTAGGGAATTCCCTGGCGGTCTAGTAGTTAGGACTCCATGCTTCCAAGGTAAGGGACACAGGTTCAGTCCCTGATTGGAGAACTGAGATCCTGCATGCCTTGCAGCATGGCTAAAAAAAAGTAAAAATATACATTTAAAAAAATATACATTTTAATCATAAAATGGACATCTTACATTATAAACTCTTTTATAGTCTCATTTTAATTTACTATACTATGAACATCTCCCAAATACCTTCTCGGATATTCTCAGGGTATTTATCAAATTTGGATAAACAATATCCCTACCCTAGTTGAAGTCACAGTTTAGTGTAGCTCACAGAAGTTCCTTAGATACTGAAGGAGAAATTCAACCACTCAAGGACTGTGGTGCGTGTAATTTCTCTCCCCATTTCTTGGAGGGTGTAAGAACTCTATGATTCAGGGAGTGCTAAATTTTGAGTCAGTGGGTCCAGGGCTCTACCCAGGCCATGCATGGGCATTGGCTCTATGCTTTTGGGCAGTTCAGGCTACCTACTGGCCCACAGAGTTCGCCCTAAGAGAAGGCAGAATGATATCTTCAGAGGTAATTAACTCCCTATATGGAATTTTTCTACCACACAGAGCCCTAATATTAAACATTACCACCATTGCTGTCTACATTGGGATTAAGTACAGAAAAAATGCTTCATCTCCTAGCCTCATACTCAGAACCTTAGAGTCGAAGAGAAGGAATTAGCAGAAATCCTGGGATCACTAGCTCTCTGACCATAGCCACTTCTCTTCCCCTGGCTGGGTCTTTGTTTTCCCTTTTATTAAATGAAATATCCCTTGAACTTCAAACTTGTGAATCTTGCAAACAGAGAACTCCTTGATCAAGCCATGCCTGATGCCAATATTTGCAATTCAGTGAGCAGCAATGTCTAGTGAGTGCTTACCGGTCCTGTGCACTGTGCCAAGGGCGTTACATGTGGGCTCCCATTTATGCCTCTCAGTAACCATAGGAAGTGGGTATTATTATTTCCTCATTTTACAGATGGAGAAACTGAGTCACAAAGAGGTCATGACTTTCCTCAAGGGTCCCACAGGCTGCCAGTGGTTAGTTCTGGGGATCTGCACTCGGAATGTTCGGCTCCAGAGCTTGTGTTTTAATTCACAGAGCTGACTACAGAGCACAGATTTATTTTCCAACCTCCTGTAATGGTAATTTTCAAGTGAAATGATGTGTGTAAAGTGATGTGACACCTGGGGATGCTATAAAAATATAATGCAAGGCCCTATTTTTCTCTGGTTTCTCTCCTTTCTTTCTTCCTCCTCTCTTCCTGCATTCTCGTGGTGGCTTTCAGTTCTGGCTCCTATGCTAACTTGAGTATTTCCCGTAACCTTTCTGTGCTTCCATTTCCTCATTTGTGAATTGAAGGGACATTCTCTCTTTTCCCATCAGATTAAAGGAACTGGAAATGCTGGCGTTTTGGGGAAACGCGTCTTTGCCTTGACACTCTCCAGGAGTTCCTGGAACTGGTTCATTTCTCCATCACATTCTAGTGCATTGAAGTGTTCACGTGGTTGCTTTGCTTTCAGAGCACCTTTGCAATTACCAACTTTCATATTGCAAAAGAATAGGAGAGATTTATGGACTTATAAATCCATAAATGGATTTATTCATTGTTGCATTTATTTATGGATTTATTCTTGTTGCAAATGGATTTATTCTTGTTGCATTCTAAATCTTGCCCTCAATGTGTAAAAGGCTTCTATTTATATCTTTCTGGGGCAATAAAGGCCAGCACTTTCTTTTCTTTGTTTAAGAAAATTTTTATTTTATATTGGAGTTTAGCAGATTAACAATGTTGTGATAGTTTCAGGTGAACAGCACAGTGACTCAGCCATATGTATACGTGTATCCATTCTTCCCCAAATCCCCTCTCATCCAGGCTGCCACATAACACTGAGCAGAGTTCCCCGTGCTCCACAGTAGGTCCTTGTCCAGTTGCTCAGTTGTGTCCGACTCTTTGTGACCCCATGAACCGCAGCACGCCAGGCTGCCCTGTCCTTCACTGACTCCCGGAGTTTGCTCACACTTATGTCCATTGAGTCAGTGATGCCGTCTAACCATCTCATCCTCTGCTGCCCCCTTCTCCTTTCACCTTTAATCTTTCCCAGCATCAAGGTCTTTTCCAGTGAGTCAGCTCTTCACATCAGGTGGCCCAAGTGTTGGAGCTTCAGCTTCAGAAAAGTCCTTCCAATGCATATTCAGGGTTGATTTCCTTTAGGATTGACTAGTTTGATCTCCTTGCGGTCCAAGGGACTCTCAAGAGTCTTTTTCAGCACCACAATTTGAAAGCATCAATTCTTTGGTGCTCAGCCTTCTTTATGGTCCAACTCTCACATCTGTATATGACTACTGGAAAAACCATAGCTTTGACTATATGGATCTTTGTCAGCAAATTGATGTCTCTGCTTTTTAATATGCTGTCTAGGTTTGTCATAGCTTTCCTTCCAAGGGGAAAGCATCTTTTAATTTTGTGGCTGGTGTCACCACCTGCAGTGATTTTGGAGCCCAAAATGATGATGCAGATGGATCAGGACTTTCATTAGCCTGCCTACTCGTCAAAGTGAAAGTGTTAGTCGCTCAGTCATATCTGACTCTTTGGGACCCCATGAACTGTAGCCTTCCAGGTTCCTCTATCCATGGGATTTCCCAGGCAAGAATACTGGAGTAGGTTGCCATTCCCTTCTCCAGGGGATCTTCCCAGGTCATCTGCATTGCAGATGGATTCTTTACCATCTGAGCCACCAGGGAAGCCCGGAAGCCCACCTACTTGTCAAAGGATGGTTATTAGTCAACATCCTTTCAGAGAAGACTTACCCACCTTGACCTCTGGCATGAGGCCTCACATGTGTGAAGCTTGTTCAGCACTGTGTCTACCTTTTGACTCTGCGTGAAGGCAGGGCCCACGATTTCCATAGTACTTGGCACTCGGTGACTCTTGCGTGGGTGAATGATGGATTCCTCCACTGCACAGTCGTTTTCAAAGAGCTCCTGACCTGAGCCGTTATGATCATTCCTCTCCCTCTCTACTTAAGCACACCCATCCCCTCTCACCAGGGCGTCTCCTAACTGGGCTCCCTGCCCTCTCCTTGGCCTGGCTGCCTGCGATTCACAGCCTCTAGCCCCAGCAAACTTGCACAGCTCCACTCTGCTCTCTGTCGACATCCTCGCGTTGGAAACTTCGATGGCCCTCTTTGACGTAAGGAGATTCACAGTCCTTGCCTTGGAACCTCCGTCTCCCCTCCCCCTCTGTCTTCTCGCCACTCACATTCATCACCTTGTTGCTCCTTCCCGGCCAGAGAGACTCCAGCTTCTTTGCCCTACCGCATCCTGTTTTCTTCTTCTGGCAAGTGCTTATCTTGATTCTTTTATCTACAAGTCCAAGTCTTGCCCATTTTGCACAGTATTATGTCATTTGAGCCACACAAAATCTCGTAAAAATTACTCTTGCAAGATGACTCATTTTATTATTTATTTTTAAAACTATTGTTTATTTGTTTTTGGCTCCACTGGGTCTTTGTTGCTAAACACGGACTTTGTCCACTTGTGGCCAGTGAGGGCTACACTCGAGTTGCGGTGCGTGGGTTTCTCATTGTGGTAGCGTCTTTTGTTTCAGCGCACAGGCTCTAGGGCACTCAGGCTCAGTAGTCGTGCCGAGGCTTAGTTGCTCTGAAGCATATGGGATCTTCCTGGATCGGGGATGAAACCTGTGTCCCCTACATTCACAGGAGAATTTTTAACCACTGGACCAACAGGGAAGTACAGTGATTCTTTAAAAAATGTATTCCACGGTGAACGTAGCTTGAGGAATGCCAAACGTATCATCTTTTTATGGGTTTATAATGAGCATCATTACATTCAAGGACTGCAGTAAGGTGCCTGTTTAACCCACCATTTCTCAAAATGATCTACAAGAGAATTCTTTCCCCCTCCATATCAGTTAACACACATAGCATATTTTGGAAATGTTTCCTAAAGAATCATCTGTACAATTATCCTTAACTCGTTCTTATTGATAAAGATGCTAAGGCCCAGAGATGAAAATAGTTGCATAAACTGAGTGAAAAGAGTGTCAACCCCATTTTTAAATTTAGGACACTGTGATGACTTACAGTGTGTCTTGTCCAATGAGGACTTGAAAACTTATTTTCAGCGGCCTGGAAATTACTTGTTTCTAAGACGATAACTCCCATTTCTCTTTCTCGATATCTGAACTTTATCCTACTTTTCCTTTCTAAAAATGATCCTGTCCAAGGATTTCTTTGGCTTTTCTCATCCTGCCAGATGTCTCACAAGCAAGTAACAAAAGGCTCCAATTAAATTTTTCCAAGAGCCTCATCAAATCATGAGAAAAAAATAGCAAACGAGTTTTCCAATATATACCTGGTTTATGTCAAAATTATAATACTTCTAAAAGGGAGGGAACGGTGGCCTAATTTAAACAAATACTTATGGCTACATAATGAACTGAGTGAATGACTCAGAGACTAGCAATGTATGTGCAAATTCCTGTTCTCGTTGTAGCTCTGAGGGGTTTTGAAGAATGGAAATTTAAAGTGCTCTGTAATTGCCATAAAATAAAGATTTTATAAATTTTCCAAATTAAAAGTAAAATTTAGTCAAAAGCTCTTTCCAAAAACTCCTTGTATGTTTGTTTATAGTTTTGTTATTATCACCTGGCTTTTATTTATTTCTTTTGAAAATGTTATTTATTTATTTGCCTACATTGGGTCTTAGTTGCAGCACAAGGGATCTGCGTTGCGTCATGTGAGCTCTTTTTCTTTTTTAATTTATTTATTTATTTTGTTTTTTGGCTGTGGTGAGTCTTCATTGCTGCACCCAGGCTTTCTCCAGTTGCGGAGTTACGGTGAGCGGGGGCTTCTCATTGCCCGGGCTTCTGTTGTTGCAGAGCATGGACTCTAGGCGTGCGGGCTTCAGTAGTTGTGGCAGACAGGCTTAGTTGCTCCATGGCATGTGGGCTTTTCCTGGAAGAGGGATCAAACTAGTGTCCCCTGCATTGAAAGGTGGGTTTTTTATCACTGGACCACCAGGGAAGCCTCCACGTGGGATCTTTTTAATGCAGCACACAGACTCTCTAGTTGTGGAGTGTGAGCTTAGTTGCCCCAAGTCAGGTGGGATCCTAGTTCCCCGAAGGGGGATTGAACTAGCACCCCTTGGATTGTAAGGCGGATTCTTTACCACTGGGCTACCAGGGAAGTCCCATCACCTGACTTTTAAGTCCACCTGTGTTGTCAGTTATGAGATGCTTCTTTATGTTACTTTATCATTTTAAGATTTATTTAGGGGATCAGGGGAACTTGCATATGTTCAGTACTGTACCCTAAAGAGTGACGTCAGAGGGCTACATACCACTGGGGAGTAGACCTCACTAACTAGTCTAGCCAGAGTCACTAAATAGATACCCAAGTGGATAAGCAAACAGCAGCCACTGCCACTGGGGGTGGGGAACCGGAATACAGAGTTCCTACAGTATGCTACCTAAAATGTTCAGGTTTCACTACAAATTATGAGACCTGCAAATAAGCAGGAACATGTGACCCAGATGCAGGGAAAATAACAGGTTTTGAGAGGGCCCAAACATTGGACTTCGGAGAAGGCAATGGCAAGCTACTCCAGTACTCTTGCCTAGAAAATCCCATGGATGGAGGAGCCTGGTAGGCTGCAGTCCGTGGAGTCGCTAAGGGTCAGACACAACTGAGCGACTTCACTTTCACTTTCACACATTGGAGAAGGAAATGACAACCCACTCCAGTGTTCTTGCCTGGAGAATCCCAGGGACAGGGGAGCCTGGTGGGCTGCTGTCAGTGGGGTCACACAGAGTCAGACACGACTGAAGTGACTTAGCAGCAGCAGCAGCAAACGTTGGACTTAATAAACAAAGACTTCAAAGCAGTTATTATAAATATGCACAAAGAACTAAGAGAAACCAAAGTTAAAAAATTTAAGGAGAGTCTGACGACAGTGCCTCCTCAGATATAGAATATCAAAAAAGAAATGATTAAAAAAAGAGCCAAGTGGAGATTCTGGAGCTAAGTATCATGAAAGTGAAAGTGAAAGTCACTCAGTCGTGTCCAACTCTTTGTGATCCCGTGGACTGTAGCTTCCTGGCTCCTCTGTCCTTGGAATTCTCCAGGCAAGAGTATTGGAGTGGGTTGCTGTTTTCCTTCTCCAGGCGATCTTCCTGACCCATGGATCGAACCCAGGTCTCCTGCATTGCAGATTCTTTACCAACTGAGCCACTAGGGAAGCCCAAGGAGATTCTGGAGCTAAGTATCATAACCAAAATGAAAAACTCCTGAGATAGATGGAATAGTAGATTTGAGCTGGCAGAAGAAGAAATAAGCAAGTGTGTATGTGTTAGTCGCTTAGTTGTGTCTGACTCTCTATGACTCCATGGACTGTAGCCTGCCAGGCTCTGTCCATGGAATTCTCCAGGCAAGAATAAACTTGAAGATAAATCAATAGAAATTTTATGCAGTTTGAAGAACAGAGAGAAAAAGGAAGGAAGAGAAGTGAATACAGCCTTAGAGAAAATAAATTCTGCTTTATAAGAAATCGCAACAGAGATTCTTCAGGTTGAAATCAGGTAATACCAGGCTGTAATTGGTATGCACTTGAAAAAATAAAGAGCACCAGTAAAGATAATCATGGGCTTCCCAGGTGGCACAGTGGTGAAGAATCTGCCTGTCAGTACAGGTGGAGATGCAAGAGACAAAGGTTCAATCCCTGAGTCAGGAAGATCCCCCGGAGGAGGAAAAGGCAACCTGCTCCAGTATTCTTGCCTGGAAAATTCCATGGACAGAGGAACTTGGTGGGCTACAATCCATGGGCTCTCAAAGAGTCAGACACGACTGAGAGAGGGAGCAGACACACAAAGATAATTATGTATGTAATTCACAAAAAAGTATAATTGAACATTTTCAATCCTGACTGATTTAAGAAGCAATTGCATAAAGCAACATGTGTGTAACCGTACTGCTGAGCCTGTGGAATAGAGAAGTGTACCGTATTTGATCATAATAGCACAAAGAAAACAGGTGAAAGCTGTCTTGAGTTAAGCAAATAACTGAATCATTAGAAACTTAATAAGTCATATGGATTTATTAAGTAGCCTTATCATTCTCCCAATTTTACAAGAAATTTATAGACAAAGAGAAAACATGGACTTTGGATTCAGAAAATCTGAGTTAAGTCCTTGCTTTGAGCAACTGTTAGCAGTTTAAACTTGGATGAACCATAGCATTTTCGAGTCTCAGTTCCTTGATTTATCAAGTGCAGTTAGTGGTATGATGTCTGACCTACCTTCTTTGTCCCATTTATCCTTTCAAAGGATCTTAGCATGTGATGCTGTATTCACAAAGCTCGTGGATTCCCATTTGTATCCCAAGCTGCAACCTGCCAGCTCAAATCCAAGTTCATCTCCAAAGTCCCCTTTCCTTCAGTCACCACCCATAGAGCCTGACTCTCTTTCTCACCCTCTCCCAAGGCAGAAATGAATCTTTCTTTAGGCTACTACGGCCTTTCATGTTATATCTTTAAAAAAAGTATTGGAGTATAATTGCTTCACAGTGCTGTGTTAGTTTCTGCTGTACAACGAAGTGAATCAGCTATATGTATACATATATCCCCTCCCTGTTGGACCTCCCTTCCATCCCCATCCCATCCCTCTAGGCCTTCACAGAGTACTGGGCTGAACTCTCTGTGCAATACAGCAGCTTTCCACTAGCTATCTATTTTATATACGGTAGTGTGTATATCATTGTTTTGAGCCCTTTCAGCTGACCAAGCTAAGAAATTTTGAGTTTATGCTGATTGCTCAGGCAGTAGATTGTAATTTTTCTTTACATTTCTGAAACTCCTTACAACAGAGTCACTTCTTTTGAAACTGTTAACCATTTAAGTGAATAATTTGTCCTTTAATGTTTCTGTTTAATTTTGTAATGGTTGGGTCTCATTTTCCAAAACTTATTTTAAACTTTGTGGAAATAGGAATTCTGTTTTGTATCTTTGTTTGTTCTGTGAATATATTTCACAGTGCCTTGAGCATGATTGGTACCCAAATATAATAATGACTCAGTATTATTTTTATTAGTGTCATACCATAATTAAATAATCTTGTGTTTTGTTAAAAGTTTTATGGAAACTTTTAAGTGAATTTATGATTTATTTGTTTTGTTTTTAATAATTCTGCTAACCTTGAAGTAAAATGTTTTTCAGGTTTAAAATTTTAAAAACCTTATTCCTGAGACTAAAGTATGTCATTAAAGAACATCAAAATGACTAATCCTGGCATTGCTGTGTTGTAGAGTTCTTTAGCCCTTTCTGGGCTTCACTTTAATTATAAAATGAGATGATATCTAGGTCCTTTTTAACTCTAGGTTATATGCTTTATCGGAGAAGGCAATGGCAAGCCACTCCAGTACTATTGCCTAGAAAATCCCATGGATGGAGGAGCCTGGTAGGCTGCAGTCTGTGGGGTCGCTAAGGGTCAGACTCGACTGAGCGACTTCACTTTCACTTTTCACTTTCACACACTGGAGAAGGAAATAGCAACCCACTCCAGTGTTCTTGCCTGGAGAATCCCAGGGACGGGGGAGCCTGGTGGGCTGCCGTCTGTGGGGTCACACAGAGTTGGACACGACCGAAGTGACTTAGCAGCAGCAGCAGCAGTGTGTATATGTCAATGCTAATCTCCCAATTCATCCCACCCACTCCTTCCCCCATCCCACCTTGTCCACACGTCTGTTCTTTGTGTGTGCATCTCTATTCCTGCCCTGCAAATAGGTTCATCTATATAATTTTTCTAGATTCCACATATATGCATTAATATACAGTGTTTGTTTTTCTCTTTCTGACCATGGCACATCTTTAATTGCATTCATTCCCTTCCTCAGAAGTCATTTTTTCCCCCATGAATTCTTTTCTTTTTTAGTCTGGGGTTGCTGAAGAGAAGAAAGATCCCTGTGTCTTTTGTCCTGTCTTCAGTTCAGTTCAGTTCAGTTCAGTCGCTCAGTCGTGTCCAACTCTGCGAAGTGGACAGTAAATAAAGTTGAATTACTGAATGCATTCAATCAGCATCAGGTCCCAAGGAGTCCTGCAGCAATTGTTTTCCCCTCCTACTTACAAAAATTATATTTTGTGTAAAAATACGGGCTCTAGTATATTCCGGTTTTAACAAGAGTTATTAAATCATCGGCTTCTTCTTGCATTTGGTATCTGGGGGAAGGAGGACGAATGCTGTAAAGCCTGTGAAAATAAGAACCACCTCAGAAACAAATCCACAAATAGGCTAACATGATGTATATCTTACTCTGGAGGAGGTGAAAATTGTGAGTAATTTTCCCTTCCTCCTTTTTTCTATGTTATTTTGGTTTCCAAATTTCTACATCAAGTCTGTATTGTTTTATGATTATGATGAAATGGCTGCTTGCTGATTATAAAAACAGACTGCAAGCAAGCTCGGCTTCCATTTCAAAGCTTCTCTTTGCTGCCCCCCACCCCGAAGCAAGCGATACCCTCCTTTAAAGCAGTTTCTCTTAGATTCTAAAAGAAAAAAAAAAAGTTTGCGAGCGTTTAGGACAAAACGGGGTCTGTAAGCTCGAGTTTTATCGCTCTCCTGCTTAGCCATTAAACTCAAGATAAACCTAAGGATGGAAGTGAGGCGGAATGAAGTTGGAGGTGAGGGTGGGTGACAGCCCCTGGGATGCGGCAGCGCTCGGCCCAGCGCGACTGGCGTGTGGTCACTTATTGGCTAGCAGGGTCCCGGCCCTTGGCCAATCGCTGGGCGCTGGGTCGTCATGGCAACAAGGACTCTAACACGGGAGCTGGGCCCCAGGCTTGTTGGTGGGAGAGCTGGGGACGATGGCGCAGAACCTGTACGGTCCACGAGTCCGGATTGGCAACTGGAATGAGGACGTCTACCTGGAGGAGGTACGAAAGGTGTGGCCCGGCACAGCCCACCCGTGGCCCGGGGACTCCCACCCCTGGCCCAAGTTCCGGCCCCTTCTTTGAGCATCCCAAGCCTTTCTCACCCAGCTCACATCCAGTGTCCCTAAAACCCCATCTCCCGGTGAACTCTGAGAATCTCACGGGCTGTCCCACAAGTTCACGCCCTTCTACTCCCTCTCTTTTTAGTTTTGAACATTTATTTGTTTTTATTGGAGTCTAACTTCCATGTGTAAAACAGAAAGCTAGTGGGGAAGTTTCTGTATAGCACAGGGAGCTCAGCTGGGTGCTTTATGATGACCTAGAGGGGTGGGATGGGAGTGGGGAGGGAGGGAGGTCCAAGAGGGAGGGGACATAGATGTACTTATAGCTGATTCACATTGTTGTACAGCAGAAACTAACACAACACTGTAAAGCAGTTGTGTTGTTGGTGGTGGTCTGTCACTGTCATGTCAGACTCTTTGCAGCCTCCTGCTACAGTCTATGAGATCCATGTACAGTTTCTGCTGTACAACAAAGTGAATCAGCCATATATATATATATGTCCCCTCCTTGGATTTCCCTCCCATCTCCCCATTCTGCACCCCCGACCCAAGTCATCACAGAGCACCAGCTGAGCTCCCTGTGCTGTACAGCACCTTCCCACTAGTTATCTGTTTTACACGTGATAGTGTATATACATCAATGCTACTTTCTCCATTCGTCCCACCGTTCCCTTCCACACCCCCACTGTGTTCACAAGTCCACTTTCTATGTCTGCATCTCTATTCCTGCCCTGCAAATAGGTTTATCAGTACCATTTTTCTAGATTCCATGCATATGCGTTAATGCATGATATTTTCTTTCTCTTTCTGACTTGCTTCACTGTGTGACAGACTCTAGGTTCACTGCATCTCTAGGCCTCCCAGACTCTCAGCATCCCTGTCTGAGTCTCTCCCTTAGTCCAGAGCCCCGCTAAATTCCCTCTGTTCCTCAGAGACCTACAGACTCGAAACTTCAGTCCAGGTGAGAAGGCAGGCCCTAAGCAAAATTACTGCCCCCAACCCCGTCACATATCACCTCCTAAGGGTCCCAGTAGCATCCCTTTTACTGATCTTATACTCATTATCCTGAATTTCTCCTATGGTGGTCTTAACTAGACCCTGGGCCATCAGGGAGGACTTCTAGTGTTCATCATCATAGAACTAGCAGAGACCTCAGGAAGGGGGGAATGACCTTCAAATGTTACTCATGTTTGTCACTGGTTGAAGTAATTACAGGTGATTATTCTTTTTCATGTCTTTCTTGTTTTTCTAAACATTCCAAATGAAATGAAAAAGGTAATGCTAAAATGTAATGCTGAAAAGTCTACCACTTCCTTTTTCCTCACATTTCTTTTTTCATTCTAAGATTTTGCTTTTTCAACTTGATGTTCTTTTGACCTAAAAGCTCTAAGTGTGTGTATTATTCAGGACTCTTGTTGACTGTTTGGATTTCATTCATTTTTTTCTTTAACCAGGAAATCATGAAAGACTTCTTAGCAAAGAGGGATAAGGGACAACTTCTCATACAGAGAAACAGAAGACTAAAAGAGAATCTTTTGAGACCGGTAATTGTAAATTCAAACAATGTTTTCAAAACTTTATCAAATTAAGTGTGAGAATATGCTAAGCAAACAAATATTCCATAAGTGAGTTGTCATTTGGAAAATTCCCGTTTTTCTCTTTAAATAATCACAATGTTTAAAATTCCCTAAGATTTTAGAAGAGCTTCCTTGGTGGCTCAGTGGTAAAGAATTCGCCTGCCAATGCAGGAGACCTGGGTTTGATCCCTTGGTCAGGAAAATCTCCTGGAGAAGGAAATGGCAACCCACTTCAGTATTCTTGCTTGAGAAATCCCATGAACAGAGGAGCCTGGAGGGCTACAGTCCATGCGGTGGGAAAAGAGTCAGATATGACTGAGCAACTAAACAGCAAAAACAAGATTTTAGAAACATGAGAAGTTTACTGTTAATTATGTTTATCTATATTTTCCAAATTAGTCATGTCAGACTCTTGTGACCCCATGGACTCTGGCTTGCCAGGCTCCTCTGTCCATAGGATTTTCCAGGTAAGAATACTGGAGTGGGTGGTCATTTCCTTCTCCAGGGGATCTTTTCAACCCAGGGATTGAACCTGGGTCTCCTGCATTGCAGGCAGATTCTTTTCCAACTGTGCTACCAGGGAAGCCTCGCCAAATTAAGAAATGAATAGGTTGATGCATTCATAAGTAAAATGCCCTTTTGTTGGTGCTCAAGAAATTTTCATGGAATGTAATGGAATAGTAATTTTCCAGGAATAGTAATGGAATCGATCCATGTGATTTCTCATGAGCTTTATTTTACTTCATTTGGGATTATCAGGGATTTCAGTTTGGCAAATTGGGAGCAGATGGGTGGCACGAAAAGAAAGAATAAGGATCTGAGGAAATTCAAGTCCATTCCTTATTAAAATAGGGTAGGGACTTCCCCAGTGGTCCAGTGGTTAAGACTCTGCCTTCCAATGCAGGGGGCGTGGGTTCCATCCGTGGTCGGGAACTATATTCCACATGCCACGCAGCCGAAAATTAAGATAAAATAAAATGGGGTACATCTGCGGTGGCAGAAGGAATTGCACAGTTTATTTGAAAAACTCCTATTTCAATTGCAGATGCAGCTTTCCATATCTGAAGACGGATTCATTCACTATGGCGACAAAGTGATGCTTGTGAATCCTGACCATCCTGAGACAGAGGCTGATCTGTTTCTGCAAGGGGACCTCAGCCTGTGTATGACTCCAGATGAGATTAAAGCCCATCTGAGCGATGAATTAGAGGTGCCCTGTGGCCTGAGCGCAGCTCAAACCAAGATCCCAGTTGGCAGAAACACTTTTACTATTTTGTGGTAAAGAAACTTGAGTTGTATAATAGGCTCCTTTGCATCATGAATCTCTTTTCACATGCAGCTTAAGGATCCCCTGGAATGAGAGCACTGCTGATTAGAGGCAGAGGTTATAGGAACATTCTCTGTGATTCTCATCCTGTTTTCTTATCTTGAGAATGATTGTCAAGGGGTCTTTACAATCCCTTTACCATAAACATCAGGATAATGGGCAATTTGAGTTCAATTCCAGACGCTTCATTTGAAAGTATTGATCCAGGGAATAAAATTCAGATTCTGCCTGAGAAGCCAAGTGGGGTTTTCCTAATATCATTTCCTAATGCTTTGAGTTCATCCAAGTACTTTCGTTATTTTTAATGTTGCTATGCTATTTCTGCATCAGAAATATATAGTTAAATGTAAGATAGTACATGGAGATTTGCTCTTTTAAAATTAATTATCCACTTAAAATGTGCTTGAGTTTTTATAGATGAGCATTTAGGTCCTTGGAGAATAGATATATAATAACAATTAAAAGTTATTGCCTTCAGTTTGTTACTAATGATAGCAAGTTTATATGATAGGCATATAGTCAGTCCTTTAAGTCTTTAGATTTTTTTTTAATGCAGACTATTTATGTTAAAACAACTAAAACTTGATCACAATTTCTGTTTCTTGGAAGATTAAGAGGGAAGAGTATACCAAATGTCTGCAAATTTGTTACCCTGCGTCTCTCTAAAGATGTCAGTGTTTGGAAATGTCATGTATAGACTAGGGAATATAGTCAGTAATATCATAATAATTTTAAATAGCATTAGGTGGTAACTAGATTTATCATGGTGATCATCTTATTATGTATATAAATGTTGAATTATGTTGTATATACTTAAAGCTAAATGTAACATTATATATCAATTGTATTTCAGTTAAAAAAAAATGTCAGTGAACTTGGGCCAATTCATTAGTGTAGGACAATATGATGTGTTCAGTCCATCCTAGGCTCACAAAGTGGGAACATTCTGTGTCCTGACTGTGTTGGAAGGTGGTGAATAAGGGGCCAGCAGGATTTGAAGGTCAAAAGAAAAGACCTTTTAGTTAGTGACTTAGTTCAGTAACTGTAGGCATCATCTCAGTTCTGTTCAACTCTTTGGGATCCCATAGGCTGTAGCCTGCCAGGCTTCTTGGTCCGTGGAATTTCTCAGGCAAGAATACTGGAGCAGGTTGCCATTTTCCTATTCCAGGGACTCTTCCATGACCTCGGGATTGAACTTGAGTCTCTTGCATCTCCTGCACTGGCAGGCAGACTCTTTACCACTAGCACCACCTGGTTCGGTCTCTGGGTTGGGAAGAGCCCCTGGAAAAGAAAATGGCAACCCACTCAGTATTCTGTGTGCCTGGAAAATTCCACAGATAGCAGAGCCTGGTTTCTGCTGTCTATGGGATCTCATGACTTAGCGACTGAACAACAACATGGTATATACAGAGTCCATGGGGTTGTAAGAGTTGGACATGACTTAAGGACTAAACCACCAAGAAAATTATAAGCAAAACTGCATACACAAAAAATAGAGCTGTAGAATGATCCTAATGCAGAGAATTGACATTATATTCATTCTTCACCGACAGTGCAGCTGGAGAGGTCATCGGTCAAGTCCTTAGATACGGGCAGAACTTCCGCCTCGGGATAGCAGGAGGATTTGACGACAGAATGGTGAGTCATCATGGTGCATGTCTACTGGGACCAGTCACTTTTGTTTCCGGGTGGGCTGCTGGCTACTCACTGAAGTGGACAGAGAACTCTGCAGGTATGGGTTCCATCTCTGGTCTCATTACAGTATCAGACTGCAGCTTTTCCAAGGCAGTTTTGGGCCAATTCTTTGCTTCCAACCTCGTGGATTACAAAAATACATTCTTAAAAACTAAAGATCAAGGGGGGAAAAACCTTTTAGCAATGCATCTGGTAAAAAGCAAAAATTCATACCACCTCCACTTGTAAGTTAAATGATCAGGTTATATAATAAATAATCTGACAGCTTTTTTTTTTTTAAAGTGAAAAAAGGTTTATTCAGGGAGATACACACTCCATAGGCAGAATGTAGGCCATTTCAGAAGGTGAGAGGCCCTGACAGCTGTTTAATGTCACCCATGCTAATATATTTGCATAAATCAGGGAGCATAAGTCTTTGATCTTTATCTCCACCTTGGGGATTCAGACAAATATGAATTCCAGCTGAGATGCATACCTATGGGATGGGACTTTGGGTTAAGTTATTTAACCTTTTTGCACCTTGTCTATGAAAATGGAGGTGATTATACCATGTTGCTGTTGTTATTTAGTCACTAAGTCATGTCTGACTCTTTGTGACCTCATGAACTGCAGAACGGCAGGCTTCCCTGTCTCTCACTGTCTCCCGGAGTTTGCTCAAATTCATTTCCATTGAGATGGTGGTGCCATCCAACCATCTCATCCTCTGTCACTCTCTTCTCCTGCCTTCAATCTTTCCCAGCGTCAAAGTCTTTTCCAATTATACCTTACTACATGTGTAGTGCTTCACATATATTAACTCATTTATTCCTCCCAACAAATCTTTAAAAATAAGGACTATTTTATGACAGTTTTACTGATGGGAAAATTGAGGCACAGCAAATTAATTGATTTTGTTCCAAGTCACATGTCTACTAAATGGCAGAGCTGGTGTTAATGTAACAGTTTTCACTGAATCAAAGATTCCTTTATTGTTTGATGTGGCATCATCATCATCATTATTATTTTTGTACCACTAAGAAATTAATGCTGGCAGTTACACTCTGAAACACCATAGATGGTAAGCTGCAGCCTGATTTTATTTTAACTTTTTGTTTCATCCTGGAGTATCAGTTTAGTTCAGTTCAGTCGCTCAGTCGTGTCCGACTCTTCGCGACCCCGTGAATCACAGCACGCCAGGCCTCCCTGTCCATCACCAACTCCCGGAGTTCACGCAAACTCATGTCCATTGAGTTGGTGATGCCATCCAGCCACCTCATTCTCTGTCGTCCCCTTCTCCTCCCGCCCCCAGTCCCTCCCAGCATCAGAGGAGATCAATCCTGGGTGTTCATTGGAAGGACTGATGCTAAAGCTGAAACTCCAATACTGGAGTATAGCCGATTAACAATGCTGTGATAGCATCAGGTGATGGTCAAAGGGACTCAGACATACATAAATATGTATCCTCTCTCCCCTAAACTCCCCTCCCATCCAGGTTGCCACATAACATTGAGTGGAGCTCCCTGTGCTATACAGTAGGTCCTTATTGGTTATCCATTTTATATATGGCAGCTTGTACATGTTCATCCCAAACTCTCTTAACCATCCCTTTCCCCTATCCTTTCCCCAACCTTGCCTCCCCCAGCAACCAGAAGTCTGTGAGTCTGTTTTAAGTTCATTTGTACCATTTCTTTTTAGATTCTGCCTATGAGTGATATCATAAGAAATTTCTCCTTCTCTGTCTGACTTTACTCAATATGACAATATATACGTCTACCTATAATGTGCAGCTGATTTCTTTTTGTATTAGTTTACTTTTAATAATAAAATTCATTGATATAATTAAATTCAGTCTAATCTTAATCAGTCCTGACCATGCATAAAATTCTTTTCTCGAGTTTCCTTTTTCATAAACTTCCCCGTGTGCAGCCTGATTTTAAATGTGAAAATTAGAGGAAATATCTCAACAGAGAGGACAGTAAATCATCACTGTTTTATCAAGAGCGGAACCCTACTAACATTTTGGCTTACTTTATAAAGGGAAAATCTTAAAATATAGGGAAGATCACAAACACTAGAACATTTAGATTTTTTTTCCTTTTCTTTTCCCTTTCTCTTTCTTTTCCTGCTCCTTCTTTTCCCGCCTCCCCCTTCCATCTCATCTCTCTCTTTCCTGTAAACCATCTATGCTGTGCCTCTTCGTTGCCTTAGGCTTTAATATCTGCTCTTTCACAGATGATAAAAATGTGTCATGTGTGTTGCTAGTATTTCCTGTCTTTTGTTGCTTGGCTTTTAAATTGTATCTGTTCTAATCTATGTTTGAGTCAAACCTATCAGTGCTTTTCTTTGTAATTCCTTCCATGGCTCAGAGCCTTTGAAGTCTGTTCCAAAGATGTGATAAAAAGAGTAACTTGTATTAATTTTTAGATGTCTGAACTTAAAGTATTGCTTAAGTTTATTCTTTCATCCACTTGGGATTTATTTTGATCAAGGGCTTAATGTGAACATCTAAATTTCCCCCAAATGACTTGTTGGTTGTATCTGTGTTATTTCTTGAGTAATTATCCCTTTCTTCACTGAAATGTGCTGCTTACATTATTACATATGGCTGTTTCTGAGCTTCTTATTTGGGACTGTTGAACTGAAGTTGTCTATTTTTTTATTCCCCGACTGTAGCTTTATAATACAACTTTGAGGACTTGTAGGGCTAATTCCTTCTTTGAATTTTGTTAGGAATTGATCTTTCAGTTAAATGTAGTAATAATTTTTTCAAGTCCCTCTGCCCCTGTAGGGGGGAAAATCACTTGGTGTTTTGACTGACATTGTAAAATTAAGTGCATTCACCTATTTAGTAGCTTTATAGTATTTGTCTTCTGAGATATGTTTCTTCAATTATTCTTTTCTTTCTTTGTTTCTTTGTCTTATTTTTTGTTGGCCACATTGTGAGGCATGTGGGATCTTCCCCAAACTGGAATCGAACCTGCGCCCCCTGCAGTGTGAGCGGAGACTCTTAACCACTGGACAACCAGGGAAGTCCCTATCCAATTATTCCTTTCTACATCTCAGTAAAGTTTTGTGCTCTCCTTCCCGTAGATCTCTTTGATGAAATCACTTACTCATTAATTGTAGTTGCTTCTCTCGTGACTTCTCATGTTCAAATTATGACAATTTTATCTCATCCCAAGTTCTCATACCTCTTATTTCTATTTCCCATCTTTTAATTAGCAAGCCCTTTCAGGATATTTATGAGAAATCTGGTGATGATGGCCATCTAGATTTGTTCTTGATTGTATTAATATTTTTCTTTATATGAAAAAAGCAACGTTTGTGGCTTGAGATGTATATTATTTTCCATTAGCTCAGAATGGCATGGCCATCCTCCCCATCAGCCAGGCTGAAGCCACAGTACATCTTGGACCTATCTTTCTTTCCCAGCCACATACAGCTCAGTTGTTAGGTCCTATGGCTCTTTCTTCATAATGCAATCTGGTCCATCTTTGCATTCCTGATGCCACTTCCCCATAGCTTGAGCCCTTCAGTCTATCCTGACTTTATCCCATACTGCTGTCAGGTTGATCCTTTAAAAGGTCAGCTCTTCTCACCTCCCATCTCCAGTGAAAAGTCAGTAGTGCTCCCTCTTCCCACCTCCCAACTGCCCTCTGCATTAAGTGCTGCTGTTGACTGGCATTTAAAGTCGTCTGTAATATGTCCCTGGGGCTTCACTGGTGGCTCAGTGGTAAAGAACCCGCTTGCCAATGTAGGGGACGAGGGTTCCATCCCTGGGTTGGGAAGATCCCCTGGAGAAGGAAATGGCCACCCACTCTGGTACTCTTGTCTGGGAAATCCCATGGACAGAGAAGCCTGGCTTGCTGCAGCCTATGGGGTCATAAAAGAGTCAGACACAACTGAGCAGACTGAACAACAGCAATATTTCCCCTCTGTCCTGGCCCATGCTCATCCCCTCCGGCTCCCTGGCAAAACATCACCTCCTATTAGAAGTCTTTCCTGAGCCCCTGGGAGAGCAAGTGTTCCCATCTGTCCCCTCCTGTAGTTCTTGGCATCCCTGCTGGACACCATACCTTACAGATGCTCCCATTTCAATCCTCTCTCCTGTTAGTCAGGAAACTTCTAGAGGGCAGTAACTCATTTCCACCTTCCCCAGAGTGCTTCATGCACAGATTTGCATAGAAAAGAAGTTTAATGAACAGTGATCAAAATATGCAGAAACACCTGCCCGGGCAGGGTGAAAGGTGTATTGGTAAACAGCTGACCAGGAGCTAACATTATGGACTTTTTAGCAAAATGGGTTGCTGCAAAGTTAAAAAGTCAACCAGAGAGCTGACAGAAGTCCCAGTGTGGACATCAATTCCAGAGGGGCTGAGGCCCCCTTGGAGGTTTACATATGAATATCAGCTGTGCTGGTGCTGGTTTTAAGAGCATTCACTTCATGCAGTACATTTCATGCAACATTATTCATAATGAATAAAATACTGATCCAAACCCGATGCCCTGAACAAGAGGAGGGGTGCAGAAGAAGAAGGAGGCTGGGCTTGGTATTCAAAGAAAGGGAAAGCAGTTGGAGGTGATGCGAGGGTGAGTGGTCTCAGCCTCTGAGACGGCTTTTTCAAGATAAGGTTGAGTGTCCTCATACGATCAGTAAGAGCAGGGCTTTTGAAAACTGCTTTTGAACATACTGGGCTTCCCTGGTGGCTCAGACGGTAAAGAATCTGCCTGCCAGTATAAGAGACCCAGGTTCAATCCCTGGGTTGGGAAGATCCCTGGAGAAGGGAATGACAACCCACTCCAGTATTTTTGCCTGGAGAATCCCATGGGCAGAGGAACCTGGCAGGCTACAGCCCATGGAGTAGCACAGAGTCAGACACGACTGAGCGACTAACACTTTCATTTTTGAACACACTGGCCGTCCAGCTAGTGAACTGCTGCTCACATAGATGTGATAGAAAATATCTGCTTGCTGTCCTTTTCAGTTATATTTATCGAGTGACCACAGGACCCTTCTGAAGTCATCCAAGAGGTCCTGGCTCCAGGAGGTGTCCCTGACGCATGAGGATTCCTACCTGAACTGCTGGCAGGCTGCCTTCCCTGATCCCCAGCTTCGCCTGGAGTACGAGGGCTCCCCTGTCCCGGTGAGCACAGCTGTATGTGCCAATGCTGTGACGTGGCTGCGAAGCATTCCTGTGTGTAAGATAGAGGCTTGTCAGGGCTCCGATGGGTCCTCTTCCTTATGGATTTTCACTCTGTCTCTTTTTCATTTCTTTAAAAAAATATATTATTTATTTTTATTAAAAAAATTTTTTTTGCTGCACTGCGTGGCATGTAGGATCTTATTAATAGTTCCCTGACCAGAGATTGAACCGGCGCTCCCTTCAGTGGAAACACAGTCTATTTTTTTTTTAATTTAAATTAGAGGATAATTACTTTACAATATTGTGATGATTTCTGCCATACATCAACATGAATCAGCCATAGGTATACATATGCCCCCTCCCTCTTAAACCTCCCTCCCACCTCCCACCCCATCCCCCCCTGCTAGCTTGTCACAGAACACTGGGTTTGAGCTCCCTGTGTCATACAGCAACTTTCCATTAGCTATCTGTTTTACATATAGTAATGTATATGTTTCAATACTACTCTCTCACATCATCCCACCCTCTCCTTCCCCCACTGTGTCCACAAGTCTGTTCTCTTTGTCTGTGTGTCCTTTGCTGCCCTACAAGTAGGATCACCAGTGTCATCTCTCTAGATTCCATATATGTGTGTTAATATCTGATATTTGTCTTTCTCTTTCTGACTTACTTCACTCTGTATAAGAGGCTCTAGGTTCATCCACCTCATTAGAGCTGACTCAAATGGGAAGCACAGAGTCTTAGCCACTGGACCACCAGGGCAGTCCCTTGTTTTCATTCCTAACTCAAATTTGGGGAGTACTGTTTTCCCCAGTGGCAGCATCCTGCCTCAGTGCTTCTCCATGCTGACCGCACATAAAGTCACCCACACAGCTTCATAAAAATGTGGAGGCCCAGGCCCTGCCCCTGAGATGAGGCTGAGAACCAATGCCCGACACTGTAAAGATGCTGCTGCTGCTTTCTTTCAGGCCTCTGTTAAGTCCTCATTTCTACTAAGTCAGATAGATTTATCCACTTTATTCTTAATGGATTATGCATTTGGTGTTGTAGCTAAAAAATCTTCTTCTTTTTTATTCTTGGCTGTATGGCTTGTAGGATCTTAGTTCCATGAACAGGGATTGAACTTAGGTCACGGCAGTGAAAGCCTGGAATCCTAACCACTAGGCCACCAGGGAGCTCCCTAAGTCCTTACTTCTAAAGAGCCTGGGTAATCTGGAGGAATGAAGGACAGGGCAGGGCAGCCACACAGGTGAGCACAAGGCTGGCTGTTTTCTCAGGAGTCTGGGCCCTGTGGATGGCAGCAGAGTTCTGGATGGGGAGGCAGGTGCAGAGCTGTTTCAAGTACCAGAGGCTGTGCCATTTGCTCAAGCGGCATCAGGCAGATGAAGACCGGGGGGTCATTAGAGGTTATTGGGAGAGTGCAGACTTATAGCCAGGAAGGACGCAAAGAGCTGGCCATCCAGGGATTTCCAGTTACCAGCCACTCGGAATCTACCCAATGCAGTGGGCTTCTCTCTCAAGCTCCACAGCTGGACCCAGGTTTGCAAGGTTCTTTTTTTTTTTTTTAATATTTATTTCCCTGCACCAGATTTTAACTGTGAAATGTGGGATCTAGTTCCCCAACCAGGGATCAAACTGGAGCCCCCTGGACTGAGAGTGCAGAGTCTTAGCCAGTGGGCCACCAGGGAAGTCCCTGCAAGGGCATTTCTCCCAGCATGGAGAATATACACGTGGTCCACAATGATGCATGGTTGACAGATTTCTGTTGGCCTTTGCCAACTTTGTTCTCCTTGAAAGTGCCTCTCATCTCCACAGTTTAAACTGTCAGTATCTCAGCTTCAGTATCTGTAAAATGAGGACATATGATGATGTCCAACTTACGAGGTTTTATGAGGATTAAATGGTTAGTACATTTACCATGCTTATTCAGTTCAGTTCAGTTCAGTCGCTCAGTCGTGTCTAACTCTTTGCGACCCCATGAATCACAGCACGCCAGGCCTCCCTGTCCATCACTCAAATTCACCTCCATCGAGTCGGTGATGCTATCCAGCCATCTCATTCTCTGTTGTCCCCTTTTCCTCCTGCCCCTAATCCCTCCCAGCATAAACTAAGATCCCACATGTTGCGTAGCATGGACATATTTTTTTTTAAAGTGCAAGAAAAGAAGAGTGGAGATATATATATATATACATATTTAATATAAAACCTATTCACTTTGCTTGCACCTGAAACTAGTGCAATATTGTATGTAAATCAACTATGTTGTTCAGTCTCTAAGTCACGTCTGACTCTTTGCCAGCCCATGGATTGCAGCATGCCAGGCTTTCTTGTTCTTCACTACCTCCTGGAGTTTATACTCCAATAAAAATTTAAAAAAAGAAAAGTACCAGGCTCAGAGGGCACTCCCAAGTGTTCATTGTTGTTAATTTAATGGTGGTGGTGGTTCTGTTGCTGTTGTTAGGTTAGACAGGTTGTCAGGCACCAGGAGCTTGTTCCTCCATCGCTAACTCAAGCCACAGCCTGAGGCAGGTCTTCGAGCCTCACTCAGACACCTCTGCAAAGTGGAACACTTGATACCTGTCCAACTTCCATCCACATGTCAATGCCCTTCAGTCAGGAGCACCTGGGGTTGGATGAGTCGGCTTTCTTTCTTGTCTCAGTGACGGCGACACGCATCACAGGGAACGGTGGGGCATCTCAGTAAAAGACTGTCAGGAAGGACAAGCTGCAGAACTGGGGTTATGGTGGGAGAGTTTAGGGAGGGTCTCAGGAAGTGGGGTTGGGTGCTGTCAGGAAGCAGGTGTGTCTCAGTGCAGCTTATCTATAGAGGGCAGGCCAGCGCACAGCCAAAGCTGTCCTGAGCAAGGAAGCTGCGGTCACTCCTGTTCTCTGGGAGAGGAGGACATTTGGTATTTTGTGGTTTGGACAATGCTCATGGTTTTGCTGTGTTCTGACACAGTTACACAGTGGTCTTCTTTCTGTCTTGACCCATCATGGTCACAGCATGGCCTTGTCTGATGTGGGCATTGTGTGAAATTGATTATATTCTACAGGGGAACACTAAGGCATAGCTGGGGGTGCCAGCCCAGCTCCTGGGTGTCAGAGCTGCTTTCTCTCATCTCCCACTGCCTTTAGCTTACATGAGTCAGGATTTTGAAATAATATGTCTTTTATTTTCTGACTATAAACGATGTGTGTTCACTTATGGGAAGTCAGAAGAGGACAAAAAATAATAAGAAAATTACCAGTAGTTCCACCTTCCAGAGAAAGCCACTGTTATCTTTTCTTTTTCAATGTCTATGTTTTCTAAAAATTTAATTTTAATGTTTTTAAAAAATTAGGACATCAGGAATATTCTTATTTTTTCCACTTTAAAACACCTCTGAGCCTATTTCCAATTGTTAAGGATCTTCTCCAAATTGACTTTAAATGATTATATAATGTTCTATCATATATGTATTTATAATAATGTATTTACTAATCTATAAAGGTTTGACTTCTAGGTTATTCCATCTCTCTCTCTCACTCTATCTATATATATATATATCTCGGGGGAGTGTGTAATTTACTCAGTTCTGTCTTGCTGTAGCAAAAATTAGAAGCAATGGACAGACCAGTGTTACAGCTCCGTGTTCCAGCTCAGTTTTATTTAGAAAGCAAAGGAAAATACATCCTTGAGGTATGAGGGTGGGTTGAGCCAAAAGACTCAAAGAAAAGAGAAGTCCCCTGGTCAAATTTGGCTCCTCTTTTTATATGTTTCTTTCTCCTTCCCCTGGGCCTGCCCTATGTAAATTGAGCTATCCAGAAGGGCTGTTTGTTTTACCTGAGGTCCTCACTCCAGTCCTTGGACCTTCCTTTGTTCTATTTTTGTGGGCTTTTCCCTTGTTTGTCTTTCAGCCACTGCCATTCTGGGCTCTTTTTTCCTATTCTAACTACCTAACATTGCCCCCTCAAGAGATGGGAGGCCCATTTCTTTGGGAATAAGGGCTTCGAGGTCTCTCTGGCTCCTTCCTGCTGAATTGGGATGGCAGGGGCATTGGGCATTGGGCCTCCCCCTCTTTCTAGTCTCAAGCCTCAGAGTCCTCATAGCAGTGTCCGTCTAAGGGTGAGTGATATTTTCCATGGTCAGCTATAGTTTTATATATCCTTGAACTGGCACTGCATGTTATAGCTTGTTGACCTGGGCAGAGACAAAACGGGTTAGACAGTTGATAATACATGGAGCAGGCATCAATATGGTGATGACAGGGATTAGTAAGGGCATTAGCCAACTCCAAATTCCCCATCGCCAGAGGGATCCCCCAAAGAGAGACTGTAGTCACCCTAACTCTCTAGCTCATTCTTTGAGATCCTGTAGGATCTGAATGTTTTCCTTGAGGACTGTGAGACTTTCTTTTAACTTACCTGGAGGTATTTACCCAGAAACAACACATCTCATTCAAGATGACTCAAGTCCCTCCTTGTTCAGGGATCAGGAGATCTATCTCCTGTCTGCTTTGGAATACAACCCCTGCCAAGCTGTATTGGCTCTTTAGCGCTATCCTGAGAAATCTTATCCCCAGAAACTTAATTTTGGGGGTGTTCATTAGAATGGCATTCATTTGCATTTCTGAATAGGTATCTGAGCTCTCCCAGGGACTCACAGGTGTATTGAGTGTCCTCTTCTGTTTTCTTTCATGGCTTGATTCATGAGTAGTGAATCCATGAGTCATGGTACCCTGACTGCTGTGGGTAGAAACTATTACAGGGTGGGGGCCCTTCCATGTGGGCTGGAGTTGAGCCTTTGGGGACCCATCTTTCCAGACTTTAATTAGGACTTGAGTCCCTGGAGCATATAGTGGTGACTCCTTAGAATCTTTTAGGTCCTGGTTGACACCCCACAAGCATATATCCTGTTGGAATTGCCCAATGGCCATTGTATAAGACTGAAGGGACTGAGCTTCTGGATTGAGGAAGAGGTCATTGACATAAACAAAGGTCTCCCATATAGCATCTCATAAGGGGTAAGACCAGCCTGTTCCTTAGGGGCAGTACGGGTGCAGAGGAGAGCTATTGGTAAAACTTCCTTCCATCCCAGGGAGGTCTCCTGGGTTATCTTTTTTATCGTTGATTTTAAGAATTGGTTGGCTCTTTCTACTTTTCCTGAAGACTGAGGCCTCCAGGCACAATGGTAATAATAAGTAATGCCTAATGCTTTAGAGATCCCTTGGGTGACCCTAGAAGTAAATGTTGTCTCATTGTCACTTTGTAATGACCTGGGCAGACCAAATCTCAGAATGATTTCATGGAGCAGTTTTTTAACCACCTCATCAGCCTTCTCAGTCCAGATGGGAAAGCCTTCAATGCATCCTATGAATGTATCTATCATGACTAATAGGTATTTATACCTTTGAGAAACTGGCATCTGGGTGAAGTCCATCAGTCAGCCCTCTCCTAGGGAGGTCCCATGTCATTGGATGGGCTGGGCCAGCTGGGTTGAGCTCCTTGGGAGTTGTTTAATTCGCAAGTGGGACAAGAGGAGACCACTTGCCTTATGGTCATTTGGAGGCCTGTACCTGAAACTGCAATACTTTGGCCACCTCATGCGATGAGTTGACTCACTGGAAAAGACTCTGACACTGGGAAAGGTTGGGGGCGGGAGGAGAAGGGGACGACAGAGAATGAGATGGCTGGATGGCATCACCGACTCTGTGGACATGAGTTTTAGTGAACTCCGGGAGTTGGTGATGTACAGGGAGGCCTGGCGTGCTGTGATTCATGGGGTCGCGGAGAGTCGGACACAACTGAGCGACTGAACTGAACTGAACTGAACTGAACCTCTGAAGGACCTTTCTAGTAATCTTTGGAGGGTCTTCTCCCCTAAATGAGTGGTGGCATGTAAGGAGTTAACCAACTTCCATTGGCGGTTCCCAGGCAGAAAAAGGAGTCCTTCCTTTTGCAACCACCCCATATGATCTTGAAAGCCCTCACTCTTAGCTTTAAGAGTCTCACCTTCAGTATATGAAGGAGTTTCTGGCAAATTAGTCTGTGGAACTAAGGTGGCAACCTCTATTAAGTCATTGTTCTGTAATGCTGCTCTCTTAGCTGCCTGATCAGCTGCTTGGTTCCCTCGTGCCACTTCTGTGCTCCCTTTTTGGTGTCCTTTACAGCGGGAGACTGAAACCGCAGTGGGCAGATGGACTGCCTCCAAGAGTCTAAGAATTTGTTCACCATATCTGATTGGGGACCCTCTGGTGGTCAAGTGGCCCCTTTCTTCCCAAATAGCAGCATGTGCATGTAGCACCAGAAAGGCATACTTGGAGTCAGTGTAAATGGCTACTCTTTTTCCTTTTCCCAGCTGTAAAGCTCGAGTCAGGGCTATGAGTTCAGCTGATTGGGCTGAAGTACCTGGTGGCAAAGGTTTAGCCTCTATGGTCTCAAAATTGGAGACTGCTGCATATCCAGCTCTTCTTTTTCCATCCAAGACAAAGCTGCCTCCATCAGTGTACCAGATTTCCTCAGGATTGGTCAGTGGATCTTCTGACAATCCCTCTTGGGGTCTTGTCCAGTGGTCCAAGGTTTCTAGGAAAGACTGAAAGGGGAGAGAGCCCTCGGGGGCAGGCAGGAGGGTGGCAGGGTTAAGAACCTCACAAGGGGATATAGTCAGGCTTGGATTTTCCATCAGCATTACTTGATATCTGAGGATTCTTTGATCAGGCATCCATAAATGGCCTCTCCTATGTAGGAGTTATTTCACTTGGTGGCTGGTAAAAATAGTTAATTTGCCCCCATAAGAGAGTTTTAAAGCATCTTCTATCAGGATTGCAATAGCTGCAAAGTTTCAAAGGCAGGGAGGCCAGCCTCAGGTGGTTGGGTTGAGCCTCTTGGATGAATAAGCTACAGGCTAGGGCCCAGGTCCCACCCTTTGAGTTAACACTCCCAAGGCTATTCCTTCTTTTTTGTGGACATAAAGTTGGAATGCTTTTTCTGGGTCTGACAATCTCAAGGCAGGTGCTTGAGTTAATGCTTGTTTTAGTGTAGCCTCTGCCTTTTAAGGAGTTCCCCACATCAGTGGGATTGAATCATCCCATCCCTTCAAGATTTCGTATAAGGGCTGGGCAATTAGACCATAGTTGGGGATCTAGATTCTATAATACCCAATTAGCTCCAGGAAAGTTGCAGTTGTTTTCAAGTCATGGGGGAGGGCAACTGGAAGATTCCTTGTATTCGATCAGAGGACAGCTTCCTGGACCTGTGTGTAATCTGAACTCCCAGGTAAGTGACCTTTGTCTTGACCATATGTGCCTTAGCACGGGAAACATTATATCCCCTCTCTGCCAAAAAGTTTAGAACCTGAATTGCATGTTGTTGGGCATGTTGTAGGAAACATGGACGATGAAGGCCTGACTATATGGAGAGATTGGATATCATATAGCACTTCTCTCCCAAAGGCCAGCTGCTTTATGGTTGTTCCTCCAGAAGATTGTAGAGGCAACATTGTGGGCCTGGACGGGGCTCAGGAAAAGAGCATGAAACAGGAGGGAAGGGGGTAGGGTACAACTTTTGAGAAAATGACATAGACCAGGGGCATTACATAAACCGATTAAAATAAAATGGATCAAAGATGACAAGTCAGATTCAACCAAACCGTGATCCTCAGTCTGTAAGCTAAATGACACACCCAGAGGTGCCAGGACAGTTCTAAGGCACTGTCAAAAGACCGAGGGGTGGGTGGTTCCACCACGGTTGGAATGATCGCCCCACTCATTAGCATATGAAATCACCCAGCTTGAGAAAACTAACCACACCACATTCCATGGCCTCTGTACTTGCCCTCTGCAATGGTCCACACCCTGTGGAGTGTGCTTCTCTCTAAATCTGAACAAGTCCACCTCTTACCTATCACTATGTCTCTCACTGAATTTTTTGCAATGAGACATCAAGAGCCTGAGCTTCATTAGGTCATAAAACCAGGCACCGTGGATTTTGATTGGACTCAAGTTGCAGTCGGATATGACTAAGTGACAAAGCATAGCACAGAGTCCCTGCCACAGGGGTTTGAGTCCCAATCTTAGGTAAGTGGTTTCAAACACAACTTTCAGAAATGGAAAGATGATGACCTGCCCAATACTTTGTAAGCAGTGACATAGATGGAGAGAGGAGCTGAAGGATGGGAGGAAAGAGCAGCGGGTAAAATGTGCCGAGGAATCCCCTTCGTAACCTGCCGGAAAATCTGCTAAATACCTGACCTGTGTTCACAGTTTTCATTGGCCTGATCCTTGGCACAAAGAAGATTAAGGACAGAGGAACCCCCCACCCACTTGGGCAACAGCTACTAAGGCACAGCAGATAGTAGAGCCTTTGGGACACCCTGGGGCACCCACTGCCACTCGCCTGTTCACGGGCGATGGGGTTTGAGGAAACAAGAAATGAGAGATTGTAAAGGAATTAAGATTTTGTTAGCCAAATGTCCTTCCAGCCATAGGGACGAGGACTTCCTACCCCAACCGGAGGTCTCCTGGAATCTGAGACTGAGCCACGTGAGCTTTCTACTGAGTTTGTTTTCCTGTCCTGGTTTCCAGCACGTTGGGCTTCTTGTCACTTCCCCTGCACTGGGTTTTCTTCATGTCCAGCTTCCAATGCAGGAGCTTTTGCCGAGTTGCGCTTCTGCTGTGCTTGGCTTCTGCTTTATGGGGGCTGAGCCGAAATTGTTTGAGCCAGGTTAAATCCGAGTCACAGCACCATCTTTGTCGGGGGAGTGTGTAATTCCCTTGGTTCTGTCTCGCTGTAGCAAAAATTTGAAGCGACAGACAGACCAGTGTTACAGCTCAGTTTTATTTAGAAAGCAAAGGGAAATACATCCTTGAGGTGTAAGGGTGGGTTGACCCAAAAGACTTGAAGAGAAGCAAAGTCCCCCGGTCACATTTGGCTCCTCTTTTTATGTGTTTTTTCCTCTTCCCCCAGGCCTGCCCTATGTAAATTGAGCTAGCCAGGAGGGCTGTTTGTTTTACCTGAGGTGCTCACTACAGTCCTCAGACCTTCCTTTGTTCTATTTTTGTGGGCTCTTCCCTCTTTTAGCCACTGCCATTCTGGACTCCTTTTTTCCTATTCTACCTACCTAATATATATATGATTTTGAAATAATATGTGTTTTATTGAAATAATATGTCTTTTTTGTTTCTATATTATAAACAATATATGTTCATTTATGAAAAGTCAGAAAAGTACAAAAATAATATGAAGATTATCAGTTGATATATGTATCTATAAAACTACTGGGCTTCCCTGGTGCCTCAGTGGTAAAGTATCTGCCTTAAATGCAGGACACACAGGAAATGCAGGTTTGATCCCTGGGCCGGGAAGACCCCTTGGAAAGGAGGGCAACCCACTCCAGTATTCTTGCCTGGAGAATCCCATGGACAGAGGGCTATAGTCCATAGGGTCACAAAGAGTCGGATATGACTGGAGTGACTGAGCATGTGCACTGGCATATAACTACTATATATATATATATATATATATATATATATACACACACACACTATATACAGTATACAGTATTATATATGTATGTAATATATAAATAACTACTGGTAATTTTCATGTTATTTTATTTATACTATTTATTCCAGTATTTGGTAGTGATTTTCATATACACTATATGTAGATACTTTATTGTATGTTATATATAAATAACTACTGGTAATCTTCATGTTATTTTATTTATACTATTATTTATTTATATTATTTATTCCAGTATTTGGTAGTGATTTTCATATACACTATATATAGATACTTTATATAAATATATTTTATATATATATACACAATATTTCCAAAGTCTTGCCTTTAAGAAACTGAAAGCCTTGATTCATAATTCAATAACACACTTTCTTTATCTTTAAAGGCAAACACGAAGATTCTTATCACTCACTGCCACACGAATCGCGGGCTGGTGGCCCACCGGCATCTTTTCCTAAGGTACTGTATAGCAGGGTACAGCAAAATGCCATGCTGGAGGGTGGAGGCTGTGAATACAGTCAAGAAGTTCAATTTAAAGAGGATGGCCATGCACACAAGTCCTTTGATTATGAAAAATATTACCACCTAGAACTTTGATGGTGTGAAAACTTCCCTCAGAACCCCTCCTATTATGCAAGTCCTTCCCCACAGAGGATTTTTAGCTCTCATGGGGTCCTATACACCTCGTCCTTGCCCCAGTCTGGTGAGTCTTGCTGGCAAACACATCCTGTTTTAGAGAAACTTCTTTCCTGCAAGGGCTTTATGTAGCACTCTGCTGAACTAGGTGTTTTGAGATGAACATAACAGCTTACTGAGGGTTGTAATTCCATTTCCAACCTGTGTTAATTCTTTTCTACCCCAGAACCTATTTTGGGAAGGAAGCAGAGGTTGCTGCTCACACCTATCTGGATTCACACAGAGTTGAAAAGCCAAAGAACCACTGGATGTTGGTGACTGGGGCTCCCAGGAAGGACTTGTCCACCATGTTGGACCTGCCCAAGCCTCCGGCAGAGGACACCCAAGCCCTAGAGCAAGTGAAAGATCAGGTTTCAGACCCAGGGGCTGGAAACACACCTGATGCGCATAGCTGCGTGCCTCAGTGCGCACTTCCAATGTAGCTGTCTGGGAAATCAACCTTGCATGCCTCAGGCTATTCTTAAGAAAGGCATAGAACTCTCCGAACATTGTATTAAGACAAAGACTCTATTCAGACTATTGAATTAACGGTGGAGGTCTAGGACACAGGGGAAAATTGCCATGGGCAGTAGTTCAGAAATTGCATTTGAAGGTTACTGGATGACATTCCTCTGTTGATGAGCAAATTCTGAAGACTCAGCTTCCTATATTTAGATCCTCTGTACCAGCAGCTTCTACGAGGGCTGTGTTACTTTTTAAAAGCTATGTCTTTGCAATAAAGTTATCAGAACTTTTACTGAATTTCTGGCTCCACTCTCTTTATCCCAACCCTGCACAGTGTAGTAAGAAATAAAAAATGGGTAGCTGTGGACTGCTGTGGCATTACATTAAACATTTTCCCTCTCGCGTTTCTGTGTCTTCTTTTGGCATAGGGGAATCAAGACCTCTCTTTGACTAGTCCTTTATTTTGTAGTGCTTTTCATATTGCAGAATCTCCTTATTTCTGCCTTGTCTTTGAAACCAGCACATTAGTTCTGGCTTTCACGTCATCAGACAAAATAAATATATATCTTTCCACGTGTTTGTCCATCTACTACTCATTCTTTGTGGAGTACAGTACCTGTGATGTGTAAGGTATTATAATGGGTTGAAGAGATGCCCAGCGCGGGAGGTTAAGATGAGGGTTATGGCTGGTTAGCGTCAACATCCCGCCGGCCCTCCCTATCTGCAGTTTCACATCCGCAAATTCAACCAACTGCCTACCATGTAGCATGGATACTATGTTTATGATCCGCAGCTGGTTGAATCTGTGGATGCAGAATCCGCAGATAGGGAAGCTGGCTTAAGGAACCTGAGCGTCCTAGGATTTTGGTGTCCGTGGGGGCCCTGGAACCAGTCCTCGAGGATACCGAGTGACGACTGTGTGCCCAGAGGCAGAAAGTAAGTCACAGGTTATACGAATGCATTTCAAATAAATGCAGCTTCAAGCCAACATGGCTTGACTGTTTTCCAGGAGGCAGGCATTACCCTGTCTATTGCAGTACAACAGGAGGAGTTTCTGCCCTTGGCTGTGCACTGGATTACCTGTAGAACTTTAGTAATGAATGATGCCTGGCCCTCGCCCAGAAATTCAGAGTGAATGTCTGGCCCAGCAGGGAGCCTAGAGGACCCGACCCCAGAGTGGCTGGAGTGTTTTGTTTGGTTGGTGCCCAGTGATGTGCAGAAAAAACTGTTCAGATTGTTTAATCATTTGCATATCATTCGTGGCTGCATGTATCAAGTTATTTGAATTTTATTTGGAAGGTGATGGCCAGTGTTCAAAGGATTTGAGGAGGAAAGTGGCATGATTTTGCTTTAGAAAGATTATTAAGGAAGCAGCAGGGAGTGAAGGGGTCCCTGGGGAGAGATGAGGCTCTGAACTGAGGCAGTGTCAGGGAAGGTGGAGAGAAGGGGCTGGGTTGGAGCAGGGCTCCCCAACTTCCGGGGTCTAATGCCTGAGGATCTGAGGTGGAGCTGATGTAATAGCATAGCAATAAAGTGCACAGTAAGACTGCTTCCCGTGCAGAGGTTGTGGGTTCAGTCCCTGGTTGGGGAACTAAGATCCCACCCGCCGCCTGGCAAAAAAAAAATTTAAAATATGTAAAGAACTCTTATAAGTGAAAGAGAAAACCACAATCATGCCATTAGAAAAATAAGGCAAAAGGCGTTAACTGGAAATTATATGAGAAATAATTTAAGCCTTCAATAAACATTTCAAAGCAAGTTCCAATGAAGATAATGAGATGCATTATTTTTTTTCTTCTCTTGAAGAAAAGCAGTGACAGAACCAGAGTGTCAGAGCCCACAGGGACCGAAGCTGATTACTCTCACGATCAGTTAAGTCCTTTGGAGAATGGAAGTAACTAGGGTAAGATTCATGCAGATGCTGAAATCTCCTGGATGGATCTAGAAGGCATTGTGCTAAGTGAAATCGGTCAGACAAAGACAAATACAGTATGATCCACTTACATGTAGAATCTAAAAAACAAAATGAAAACATTCATAGATACAGAGAAAAAGGGGTGGTTGCCAGAATGGGAGGGGAATGGGGAACTGGGTGAAATGGGTGTTGGGGAGTAAAAGGTACAAACCTCCTGTTATGAAATAAACAAGCCACAAGGATGTCATGTACAGCATAAAGGTCAAGAATATTGAAATAACTTTGTATAGGGACGGGTGGTGATCATTACATAATGCCTGCAAATGTTAAGTCGTGATATAGGACACCTGAAACTAACATAATATTGCAGATCAACCATATTTCAATTAAAAGGAAGGAAGAGAAAGGAAAGGAGGAAGGAAGACAAGAGAGACAGAGAAAGAGAGAGACAGAAACGGACTGGTTTCTCGCCTACATATTTAGTCTTGCAGTTCTCCAAAGCGGCCACAAGATGTCAGTGTTAAAAACGCTAACAAGTTGGCTCTCCTGGCTCAGCAGTTGAGCTTAATTTCAAAATACGAGGGAGTTTCCAGTTTTCAAAAATGTACATTTAAAGAGGAGAAAAGCCATAAAAGCACTGCAGTTAGGGTGTCAGTTCATTTTTTTCCCTTGTAAAAGAAACGGTATACTAGGTGAATGTTAAAGGCTTCTTTTAAAAAAACAGCATTCCAAGGGGTTGTGCCAGGGGAGGTTCAGGTTTGACTATGCCCCCTCTGGGGCTCTATATAGACATTCCGTCTGAAGCCTGGACTTCTCCCCAGGAAACTGTGCTAAGCACCCAGGCCTGGGACCCTGGGGTCTGAAGCTTCCCTGAGTGACAGCAGTGTGACGTCCAGGCAGTCACTCAAAGCCCTTTTTGCTTCTCTCTGGCCCTCCTCCTTGCCAAGCCTCTGTGTTCTCTGCTGGACTGCCGACTTCCTCTCAGACTTGTTTATAAGATTAAATGAATTGACAAAATGTATTCTTATGAATGGCAGGAGGATAATAAGTTATAAGACTCGCTCTGGGGTCAGACAACTCAGTGAGGAGATCGGTCACTTCAGGCTTCCCAGGTGGCTCAGTGATAAAGAATCTGCCTGCCAGTTCAGGAGACGCAGGGTCAACACCTGGGCAAGAAAGATCCTCTGGAAAAGGAAATGGCAATCCACTCCAGTGTTCTCAGTCATCAGTCACTAGGTTATGTCTGACTCTTTGTGACCCCATGGACTGTAGCCCATCAGGGTCCTCTGCCCATGGTATTTCCCAGGCAAGAATACTGGAGTGGGTTGCCATTTCCTTCTCTAGAGCTGCCCAGTATTGCACACAAATTGGCATTCCCTCTACACAGAGCACTTGTATCTCTGAGTTGTCATCGTGTGTTTACTTCTCTGTGTGCTTGACTGCAGGCTCCCCAAGGGCAGGAAAACCAATTCAGAGTTGTGTTCCTAGTGTCAGAACATCATCATCATCATAGCTAACATTTATGGAGCATGAGGTGCCAGCCACTGTTCTAAGCACCTCTTCATGTGTTCATCAATTGAATCCTACATATAACTTGTGAGATGGGGGCCATCAGTATCTGAATTTATAGGAGGAGAGACAAAGAATGGTTAACTTGCCCTGATGCTGTACAGCCAAGTAGGAAGAGAGTCAGGCAGTCTGGACCAGGGGCCAGAGCACAGCATCAGTAATTGGTGCTGCCACTCAGGCCTCTGATGCAGGAGAAAGTTTGATCCCTGGATCGGGAAGATCCCCTGGAGAAGGAAATGACAACCCACTCCAGAATTCTTGCCTGAGAAATCCCATGGACAGAAGAGCCTGGTGGGCTACAGTCCATGGGGTTGCAAAGTCGTACGTGACTGGGAGACAGAGCACACACACACAATTCACTATGAGGAACAGCCCTAGGTGTGCCTTCGAGTTCTTTGTTCAGAGCTGCTTTAAAGGTGTCCTCCGAAGGGGGCCAGGAAGACCAAGGCTGCAGGGCACGATTGAATGAGTGCGAGGGTGAGTGTAAGGTGCAGCTCACTGCTGCAGAGTTGTTCAGCCCTGGCAGCAGGAAGCAGTGGCGGGGTGTGGAAAAGACTGGGAGCTGCCATGAGCCGTGGTGGGACTACACGGGGACTTTTCTCAGCAGAGGGCAGTGCTCAGTTTCCTGGGCACCCCAGTCTGCCTTGGCATACCTGGGAGTTTAGCCCTCAGCTCCATTTCGTAAGCCTGGAGGGGTGGGATGTGGGCTTCATCTTGGGTACCAGCTCTGGGGATGCGTCAAGTCTCTCTGGAGCCCTGTGCTGAGCAAGATGGGGGATGTGTCCAGCCTCAGTGGAGAGAGCACTACAGATGTCCCAGTCTGTATGGGAGGGGACCGTGGGCCATGCTGGGCAAACCTGCCATCTGATAGACTGGAATTCCTGCACCTTCTCCAGGTCTCCCAGGGCAGCCAGGCTGCCTGTCATTGGTTTGGGGGTTCTGAATGCAATAGGCTGATCCACCCAGGATTCTGCCCTGAACACTGACACTGAGGGCTCCAAACTCTTAATTCACTGCAGCCAGGTCACACACAGACCGCCCCCTCCCACCCCATCTCCTCCCCCAGAGGAAGGGGAGACAGTGTCTCCATGGCCGTGTCCCCAGCTGTGGGGCCAGAGCCGCCTCCCTTCCTCCCCCTGCCGCGTCGTCTCTCGGCTCTGTTGTTGTTGGCTGGTGCGAACAAGGCTGAACATCTGCCAGACATCTGCTCACGTCTCCTGTGAGTGCTCCCAACAGACGGGCAGGAAGCGGCACTGCCCCGAGACCAAGGTGCCAGGGGCGACGTGTGAGCTGCTCTGGGACGCTGCCTGGCCTGCCTGGGGCTGGTGGGACCCCTGGGGTCTCTGGGGGCTGACCAGATGATGGCAGAGCTCGAGGGTCTGCGTTCTTCCCCTCTTCCCCAGAAGGGACGGTACTCTGGTCAGTCAATGGAAGAGAGGTGAGGAGAGGGCGGATATGTTAGAAACTGTCTCCGCCATCCTGGGGAGGCAACAAGAGGAACAGGCTTCTACTCCTGGGATGGGTGTGGGAAGGAGAATGGCTTTCTCAGTGCCCCAGGAAACAGACCTTGAGAGAAAGATGTGAGTGCAGGTAGTTTATTTGATGGGAATCTGTTTGAGATGATGGGAAACAAGAGAAGGAAGTCAATAGAAAGTGTTTTATTAAGCAGGTGTGCTTGGGACACCTAAAACACCATCCACAGAGGAGCCAGAAAGACAGCCTCATCTCCTCTGTGGGAGATGAGCACAGGGGGAGATTTCTTCTTCACCTCCCCTCATTGTTGAGGGCTGCCCCGAGGCTATCAGCTTCCTGACTTTTCTGCCTGCTGCAGGGAGTGGGCTGGGAGCAAGCCTGCAGGTGCAGGGGCCTCAGTACTGGCAGTGGGAAGCCACCAAGGGGGTGTGCAGGACACAGATGGTCCCTGCCCCTAGGGCAGAATGAAGGTCAAGGATGAGGCTAGCTGGGCATTGACGTAGCAGTGGTTCCTCTTCCCTCTCCTCTCTTTTTCTTAAGTTTTTTTTTTTGTGTGTAATGTGGACCATTTTAAAAGTCTTTATAGAATTTGTTACAGTGTTGCTTCTGTTTTATGTTTCGGGTTTTTTGGTCGTGAGGCATGTGGGATCTCTGCTCCCCGACCAGGGTTCGAACCCACACTCCCTGCATTGAAAGGACAAGTCTGACTCTCACCTTTCCGTTTGTACCCACCTATCCTCTGTTTTACTTGTTTATTGTTCAGTCGCTAAGTCGTGTCCGCTTCTTTACAACCCCGTGGACTGCGGCACAGCAGGCCTTCCTTGTCCCTCACTATCTCCCAGAGTCGGCCCAAGTTCATATCCACTGACTTGGTGATGCTATCTAACCATCTCATCCTCTGCCGCCCTCTTCTCCTTCTACCTTCGATCTTTCCCAGCATCAGGGCCTTTGCCAACAAGTCGATCGTTTTATTTTCGTAGCCCTAATCCTGAAGTGACTTAGCAGAATCCTGAACAGAGAAGGGATGGGATCATCAAGGGACTTCATCCTGTCTCCCAAAGGCTGGCCCTTCCTCCTGTTCTAGGGGACTAAGTATTTCCTCCCTGTCCCCTGGATAAATACTCAACGAACTCTTCAGTTCTAAAGTGTCCTTTAGCTACTTTGTGTTGCTGAACACTTAAACATGGACTCCAGTTAGCAATTAAAATGTCATTTTTCCCAGGTAATAATCAAATTCTGGACTTGATGGAAAATTGAGCCCGCCTTCCTCTCCCGGCTTGGCCCCTTGCTGGCAGGAGGTCCCTCACTAGGTCTTCTCTCCCATCTTACCCACTGCACTTTCTGACCCTTTTGGGGTAAGAGCCTGGGGGGAGAAAAAGAGATCAGGACATGAGCAAACTTCTTTCCTGATGGTAAGCCCTAAAAGACCCAGCTTCTTTGTTCTCCCATCTTGGCCAATGGCCATGATGAGTGTTTTTCTTTTCTTTCTTTCTTCTCTTTTTTTATCTGACCACACCAAGAAGCACCTGAAATTTAGTTCCTGGGATAGAACCCATGCTCCCTGTGGTGAAAGGGTGGCGTTTTAACCCTGGACCGCTAGGGAAATCCCAGTGAGCATCTATCTTGAGGATGTTATCTCTGGGCATATCTCCTACTCCTGGGATCTTTTCTAGAGTTTTCCATGGAAGACAAATGCTCTCAGTCCCTGGGAATCCCTCATGTTTCTGAATCTATCCTGCTGAGGTCTGTTTACTCTTCCAAGACACCTTCTGGACAGGACTAAGATGCCCACGTTCTTTCTCTGGTGTGATTGGCTTCTGGTTCATAGAATTAGTCATAGACTCTTCGAGTCCCAGCAAATTCTAGGCACACCGACCTGTCCCAGTGCAGTCACCTACGTTTAGTGGTCATGACAGCTTCCCTCGGCCTTCTAGGCAGAGGTAGTCCCTTTGCTCTCCTCCAGCACAGTAGATGGTCTTCCCACAGGGTGCTCGTGGTTAAGAACCCACCTGCCAATGCAGCTAGATGTAAGAGATGAGGGTTTGATCCCAGGGTTAGGAAGAGCCCCTGAAGGAGGGCCCCAAAACCCACTCCAGTATCCTTGCCTGGAGAATCCCATGGACAGAGGAGCCTGGTGGACTACAGTCCATGGGGTTGCAAAGAGTCGGACGTGACTGAAGTGACTTAGCATGCAGGCAAATTTAAAGTATTCCTACCGTATCCCAATGTGACCATTAAATACATAGGACTATTGGGAGAACAGACTCCAGGATGCTCTGGAGATTAGAAACACTTCTCATAAAACGAGTATTGTATATTAAACCATATATATGGAATCTAGAAAAATAGGTACAGGTGAACCAGGGAAAGGGGAGGGTGGGATGAACAGAGAGAGTAACACTGACACATATCAGGGCCATGTGTAAAATAGATGGGTAGTATAATATAATACAGGGAAGCTGCTGTATAATACAGGGAGCTCAGCTCGGTGCTCTGTGGTGACCTAGAGGGGTGGGATGGGGTTTGGGAGGGAGGCTTAGGAGGGAGGGGATATATGTATTCATATAGCTGGTTCATTGTTGTACAGCAGGAGCTAACACAATGTTGTAAAGCAATTATCTCCAATAAAAAGAATAATAATAAAATAAAAACAGAAAGACTTCTCATAGCAAAGGCCATCTCAGGAGAAGGAAAGGCCTATACACCAGAGCATTGGCTTTTTTTTTTTCCTTTTATTTAAATCACTTTATTTTTACTTGGTTACCTGGATGTGGTTTTCAAAACCAAATAAGACATATATTTGTATGATTAACAAAATTATAATGCTAATTAATTTATGGACTATATTCAGAATATATAGGATAAGGCTAGCAAAAGTAGATAACTAAAGAATTCATCTATACAACATTACAAAAATAAAAGAGGTCAATGACGAAGCTGTATGAAATTATTCTTTCCTGTTTTTCAGAATCCATCTGAGAACATGCTGCCACAAATAGCCCTTTTGCTGCTAATGTCCTTGAACTTGGTTCATAGAGTGTTTTACTCTGAACAAACATATACAGGCATAAGAGGCCCACCATCCAACACCAAGACACAGTTCTTCATCCCTTGTGCCATGAAGAGTAAAGGTAAACTTAACTATATATTTTGCTCTTTTAACTGGTGGATTGTTTCTTTCAATAATCCTTTTTTTTAAACTTTTTTTTTGCTTCGGAATATAGCCGATTAACAATGTTGTGATAATTTCAGGGGTAGTGTATCATCTTGAAAGAGATTCTTGAAAGGCCCATACAGAGAATGCAGTTTTCAAAGGACCAAGTCAGCTGAACCGTTAAGAACCATATCTCCCAAGTAGCTGAGTAACCTGTTGATTTAAGTATTTGTAATCTTCTTCTGATTGTTGTTTAGTTGCTCAATTGTGTCTGACTCTCTATGATCCCATGGACTGTAGCCCGCCAGGCTCCTCTGTCCATGGGATTTCCCAGGCAAAGATACTGGAATAGGTTTTCATTTTCTTCGCCAAGTGTCTTCCCAACTCAGGGATCGAACCTGTGTCTCCTGCATTGGCAGGCAGATTCTTTAACACTGAGTCCCGTGGGAAGTCCATATTCTGATTACAAAATAATAAATACTCAATGTGAAAGACTGAGGAAAAGAAAATGTTTCCCTAACTTTTGGTGTGTTTCCTTAACATATATCTTATTTTTATATTTTTCCTGTTTGATTTTTTTTTCATTATTTAAAAAATGGAAAACCCTAGGTGTAATTTTCATTCAGTACTTATCATTTGATCCTTAAGCTGTTTTGTTGCAGAAAGTGAAGTCCTTTTTTTTTTTTTAAATAAGTGGTAGTTTTTTAATAAAAAAAAATTTTTTTTGGATGTGGATCATTTTTAGTCTTTATTGATTTTGTTACAATATTGCTTCTGTTTTATGCTTTGTTTCTTTTTTGGCCACAAGGCGTGTGGGGTCCTAGCTCCCTGACCAGGGATCAAACCCACACCCCCTGCATTGAAAGGAGAAGTCCTAACTGGACCACAAGGGAAGTCCCATGAAGTCCATGATTTTAGAACGATGGTAGCAATTCATCAACCAAGTAATCAGTTTTCACATAGTTTCAATAATTACAGCAACTTCCTTGAACAATCTGTAGAAATTCGGAAACTGTGGAATTGTCATTTCAGAAAAACTTGTTCTTTACTTGACCTCAATGATCTGCCACTTTGAAACATAAGGACACTTAAGTAATCTGCAGCTGTCTGAGCTCACAGCCATCCCCAGCTTCCACTGAAAATCTCTGAGCCAGCTGGTGACTGTGGCCTTAGCATCTATCTGTGGCTTGCTGGACCCCTCCATAGCAGGGTCCAGTGCGGCTTCCATTACCCACTTGGGTGGAAACCTTAATGTATATTATATATGCCACAGAATGCAGCCAGATTTATCTGTGACTTTATGTGAGCAAGCAAGTGTTAAACCACTGAATTAGGGGGTGCCCATAATACACCCTAGCTTATTCGGACTAATTTAAAAATTGACAGTAAAAGTAAGATGCTGCTGTAACGAAAACCTGCAGTGCGTATCGATATATCGATTAGGTAAATGGCAGTAAGGAAATGGGACTGGAGGAACTCTCAGCCCCTCTTATGCAGTGGGGAAATATTTATGATTACTCTCCTGTGATCACCTGGAAGGCACATTTGATTCCTAATGAACTTGTAGCTCTGGGAAAAGTGGTTGGAAAATCAGAACGGTGGTAATTGCATTAGTTGTTGCTGGCTATGTTTAACAAGGTGTTACAAGGAAAAGATGCACACAGAAAAGAATTGACTCATTTCCGAGAGTAATAACAGGGAATGGAGAAAGGCCAGAAATGAAGGTTGAAAAATGAACCGCCTTGAGATGATAGCGTCAGAAATGGGATTGAGAAAGACTTTAGAGTGGCCAAAGGCAAATTCAGATTCAGGGTGTGGTACCCAGTGCCGTGTCCAGTTGGAAGCAGGGCAAAAATCAAATGAAAGGTGCGGGTCTGACACCTATAGTTAAAATTTCCCTGGTTTTTATGTCTCAGAGCAAACAGAGGAAGGGTAGGAACCTCACGCTTGTGGCTGTAGGTGGCCTGAAGGCAGCCACTGTTGTATTGCGTGAAAGAGGCTTGGGGACGTGAAATAAACAAATACAGCAGCTCTAGGAACCAAGTCTTGAAAGAACAGTGGGTGTGGTTCCTGGAAGACGGAACTGGAAAGTAACTACTGAGTCGTCTGAGAGTCAGACTGCCAAAAGAAAAAAGAACCCTGGCCTTAGAAAGCCTGTGATTATTCGAGACTTTTAACCCTCTAAGCATCCTGAAACTCCAACCATGCACAGGCATCAAACAGGCTGAGGAAAGAAGCCCCCAAGGGACACAGGCTTTCCAACGTCTATAGCACAGGTGGCCAAGGAGGCAATGGAAAAATGGAGAACTTTCCAAAAGGTGTCCTTGACGAGCAGTAAGTAATTGCAGTGCCCTCTGAGAGCAGTTGCTGTTGTTCAGTCCCTCAGTCGTGTCCTTGACCCCACGGACTGCAGCACACCAGCCTTCCCTGTCCTTCGCTATCTCCCGCAGTTTCCCAGACTCATATCCATTGAGTCGGTGATGCCATTCCAACCATCTCATTCTCTGCCATGCCCGTTCATTTACAGAGTGTCAGTGACTGTTTTTGCATTACAATGGCAGGGTTGAATCGCTGTAGCAGAGACCTCATGGCCCACAAGCCTAACATATTTACTTTCTGGCCCTGAAGAAGAAGTTTGCCGACCCCTGCTCTAGAAAGATGCTTCTCAGAACCGAGAGCAGCCACTTCTGGCTTGATACTGGAGATTCTGATCTTTTGAGCCAGGGGCTATAAATTGATGGGGCGATGGGTCATCGCTTATTAACTGGAAGTGTTTTCTTTGTGAGAGAAGGGAGAAAAGGCATATTTGGTGACCAGACTGCAGCTGAGACATTGAGTGCTCACTGAACTTCCTTGTGCTCTCTCTAGCTGCCCGCCGGTTGAGCATGGTCAGACGGTAAGTTCTAGACAGTTGATCATGAATGAAAATGACATGTGTCAGGTCTGGCCTGAGGCCTTGAAAAGCCCATGTATAAGTCTCTATGCTCTCTTGTCCTCTGTTCTGGAACTCTGAATTCAACTAGTGTTGAGATGGTGGAGACACAGGAAGGAGACAGCCTGGGTCCCTGAGTCACCACCTGGAAAGGGCTGCCTTGGAGAGTGGCCTGGGTTGCATCAGATTTTGTGCTGATGAGAAATAAACTTCTGTTGGGATTAAGATGCTAAGAGTTGAGGATTGATTTTGTTATTGCAGCTGAAGCTGATATTGTTTAAGAAAAAAAACTTTTTTATTGAATTACAGTTGACATACAACATTAATTTCAGGTGTACAACACAGTGATTCAATATTTGGATATATTGTGATATGATCACTACACTATGTCTAGTTAACATTCATCATCAGGCATAGTTACAGAACTGTTTTTCTTGTGTTGAGAACTTTTAAAATCTATTCTTAGTAACTTTCAAATATGCAAGGCATTATTATTAACCTTGGGCTTCCCTGGTGGCTCAGAGGTAAAGAATCTGCCTGCTAATGCAGGAGACATGAGTTTGATCCCTCGGTTGGGAAAATCCCCTGGAGAAGGAAATGGCAACCCACTCCAATATTTTTGCCTGGGAAATTCCATGGACAGGAACCTGGCAGGTTACCATCCATGAAGTCACAAGGAGTCGGACACGACTAATCACACTCACACACATAACTTATTTATAACTGGAAGTTTATAGCTCTTAACTCCCTTCACTCATTTTGCCCACACCCCTTCCACCACCCCACCCTGGCTGCCCACCTCTAGCAACCACTAATCTGTTGTCTATATCTATGAGCTTGGGGGTTCTTTTGTGTTGTTTTTTCAGGTTCCACACATAAGAGAAATCATACTCAATTTTTCTCTGTCTGACTTCTTTCACTAAGCATCCTGCTCTCAAGGACCATCCATGCTGTCACAAATAGCTAGATTTCATTCTTTTTATGGGTAAATAATATTCCACTGTGTGTGTGTGTGCACAGCAATAAGTGAGTGAGTGAAAGTTGCTCATTCGAGTTCAACTCTTTGTGACACCATGGATTGTAGCCCACCAGCCTCCCCTATCCATGGAATTTTCCAGGCAAGAAAACTGGAGTGGGTAGCAGTTCCCTTCTCCAGGGGATCTTTCCAACCCAGGGATGGAACCAAGGTCTCCTGCATTGCAGGCAGACTGTTTACCATCTGAGCCACCAGGGAAGCCCCTAAATAAATGAAATATGTGTGTTACATATGTATGTGTGTGTATATATATATAAACATAAAGTTTTTTTGTTTTTATCCATTCATCCATTGACAGACACCCAACTTGTTGCTGTATCTTGACTATTGTGAAAAATGCTGCAGTGAACATAGGGGTGTATGTCTCTTTTCCAACTAGTGTTTCTGTTTTCTTTGGGTAAATATCAGAAGTGGAATTGTTGGATCATGTGGTAGTTCTATTTTTTATTTCTTGAGGAGCCTCCCTACTGTTTTCCACTCTGGCTGCACCAACTTACATTCCCACACATAGTGCAAAGGGTTCCCTTCTCTCCACATCCTCTTTTTGGTACCAGCCATTCTAACAGGTGTGAGGTGGCATACTATTGTGGTTTTGATTTGCATTTCTCTCATGATTAGTGGTGTTGAACACCTTTTCATATACTGAAACTGCTGTTCTGTGTGATAGAATATACACCACGCTATGGAATAATGTAAATAAAATTGAGTTTATACTTGTATATAATTATTATTCAGTTATGCAATTTTGTATTTATATAATTAATAGCTTTGCATGCTTTGTAAAATAGTCTTTGAAGCACAACGTTTAATAACTTTCTAATATGTCATTGATTATTCCTTTGATAATGCACAGAACTTAAAAAAGCATGGTGAGAAAGACAGGTTCATCCATTGTGTGTAAAAGGGTGCGTACATGTGTGCTAAGTTGCTTCACTGGTGTCCAACTCTTTGTGACCCTACGGACCACAGCCTTCCAGGCTTCCCTGACCCTGGGATTCTCCAGGTTAAGAATACTGGAATGGGTTGCCACGTCCTCCTCCAGGGGATCTTCCCCACCCAAGGATCAAACCCGCGTCTCTTATGTCTCCTGCATTGGCAGGTGGGTTCTTTACCACTAGCACCACCTGGGAAGCCCGGTATAAAAGGGTAACTTGGCAATTTTCTTGGAATTCAATTTAACACTGTGTGTCTTTCCTGTGATCCAGCAATTCTATATCTGGAAACTTATCATCAGGCAATAATAAGAGATGTGGACAAAAATGGATACACAAAAGATTTCTGTTTTAGGTTTATAATATCAGAGTTGGAAATCCATCTAAAATGTTCAACAGGAACCAAACAGTTACACCAGCGACAGCATCTCTGTGGGCGCTGCCTGTTTGTTGATGTGGCTTGCTTAGCATCAGACGCTTGCCGCTGGAGGCACGGAACATATATCTGATCCATAAGTACATATTGGATGCCTCCCCTTCACACTGTACCTCTTCATTCCCTGCTGACTGCTTTACGATTAGGGATGCGGCTGGCCAAGGCTTGTCTCCTTTTCAATTCTCTGGCAACTCATGACTGCTGGCTGCAAAGATTCTTCAGATGGTGTCTTGGACATCAAACAGCGACAGCCCAACATTTGGTTACATAAAGTGCAAATGAATCATGAACACGTGGATTATATTTCCGTTCAAATACACAGGGATTTCAATTTATGGGAAATGGACTGTGGGCTGCACGAATTAGCACTAGGTTTGGGAAATTGGTTGAAACCCTGACCAGATCCTCTGTTTAGTTATATCCATCTGCTCTCCCCACCCTGACTCCCGCCCCAATCGCCCTCCTTAGCACCCTAGAAATGACAGCTGTTTCGTTCCAGGGGATGCTAAAAGCTAGTCTCTTCTCCAAGAAAGACAGGAGGCCAACTCGATTTGCCAGAGGTTCCTGAAGTTTATTTCTTTTGTCCCAAAGCCAACAACGACTAAACAAAATACAAAACGGACCCTCCCTTCCCCTTGGCTTCTGTGTTGGAACTTTCTTAATTTTTATTTCTCTCTTTAGTTTCTCCTCTGCCTTGATGTTGCATGTCTCTTCCACTGCTGATCCCTTAAATGTTGGAATTTCCTGAGGCTCCCTCCTGAGTCCATTGTCCTTATTGTATTTTGTGTGTGCTCAGACGTGTCCAACTCTGTGCAGTCTCAAGGATTGTAACACGCCAGGCTCCTCTGTCCATGGGATTTTCCCTGCAAGAATGCTGGAGTGGGTTGCCATGACCTCTTCCAGGGGACCTTCCCGACCCAGGGATTGAACCCGTGTCTCTTGTGTCTCCTGCATTGACAGGTAGGTTCCTTACCATTAGTGCCACCTGGGAAGCCCCAGTTGCTTAGCTGCAAGTGGAATCCTGCAGAGAACAAGGACAGCAGCTGATTAAGGTGTGGAGGACAGGGATTAGGGAGGATCAGAGACTGGATCAGCGGAAGGAAGAGGAAGGGGGACCCATGGCCCTAGAGGAGCAGCTGCTGTGTCCCCCACAGACAGCACAGACTCAGAGACAACACCAAGAGAGCTCCAGGCCGGCAGGGAGGCTGACGGCTCCCTGGTGTTTCTCCTGACTCTGGGGCCAGTGTCAGGGGAGGGAGGTGTGAAGTGGCCTGGGAGTGAGACTGCCTTCAAGATCAAACTTAATGCCATCTCCTCCATGAAGTCTAGTCTACCGCAGGGGTCCTCAACCTCCAGGTCATGGACCGGTGGGTACCTCCTGTCTGATCAGCGGCCGCATTATATTAGAAATAAAGTGCACAACAAATGTAATGTGCTCCGTGTACCCCAATGTTCACGTAGCACTATTTACAACAGCCAGGACGTGGAAGCAACCCAGATGTCCATTGACAGATGACTGAATAAAGAAACTGTGGCACATACATGCAATGGAATATTACTCAGCCATAAAAAGGAATGCATTTGACTCGGTTTGAATAAGGTGGATGAAGCTAGAGCCTACTATCCAAAGTGAAGTAATCCAGAAATACGAATCTTGTTTGTTAATGCATCTATATGGAATCCAGAAAGATGGTACTGAAGACTGCTGTGAAGACACAGAGAACAGACTTGTGGACACAGGTTGAGCGGGGGAAGGAGAGGGAGGGACGAATGGAGAGGAGCAGAGAACCACATACACTACCATACAGAACATAGACAGCCAGTGGGAATTTGCTACAGGACACAGGGAGCGCAAACCAGTGCTCTGTGGCAACTTAGAGGGATGGGATGGGGAGGGAGGTGGGAAGGAGATTCAAGAAGGAGGGGACCTGTATATACCTACGGCTGATTCATGTTGATGGATGGCAGAAACCAACACAATATTGTAAAGCAGTTCAGATCAGCTCAGTCGCTCAGTCGTGTCTGACTCTTTGCGACCCCATGAATCACAGCACGCCAGGCCTCCCTGTCCATCACCAACTCCCGGAGTTCACTCAAACTCATGTCCATCGAGTCGGTGATGCCATCCAGCCATCTCATTCTCTGTCGCCCCCTTCTCCTCCCGCCCCCAATCTTTCCCAGCATCAGAGTCTTTTCCAGTGAGTCAGCTCGTCGCATGAGGTGGCCAAAGTATTGGAGTTTCAGCTTTAGCCTCAGTCCTTCCAGTGAACACCCAGGATTGATCCCTCCGATAAAAAATAAATTAATTAGAAATATGTAATGTGCTTGAATCAACCCCAAACCATCTCTGGCATTTTCAGTCTGTGGAAAAACTATCTTCCACAAAACCCATCCCTAGTGCCCAAAAGGTTGGGGACCGCTGTGTGCTCTCATCACTGGGGTTCCTGTCCCTCCTTGAGCACACTCCGGACCCTTAAGCCAGTCCAGTCCTCCCCCACTCTGCGTCCTCAGCTCCCCAGTGTCCTCCCACTCTGCTTTTTGGACACTGGACTGGATCTAGTCTTCACAACTTGGCTCTTGGACTTCCCTTGAGAATAAGCTCTGGCCTTTGGTGCTGCCTCCCTGTACTTGAGGCTGCCTCGGGGAGGACGCCTGGCCTTGGGTGGACCCTGGGCCTCTTTTCAGTTGGCATCTGTCCAGGCACATCCAGTTCCCCCTAGAGAGGTGGGATTCAGACAGTGGTCCCTTGTCTCCCTGGCTCAGTACTCGGTCAGCATCCAGCTCAGCACCCGTGCTGAGCCTCTTCCAGGTCCCCTCGGCCGGACCACTGAGTAATCTCTCCCCTGCAAGACTGAACTCATACGACCTTCCAAATAGTGGGCTTGTTACCTATCTAACACCTCCAGGGAGAGCAAAGACAGGACACCCCAGGGCTTACCATGAGACTTCCGTGTTTGTTCTGGTTCCCAAGTCATCTCTGTGCCCCACTGGGTCCCCTGATGCTTCCTGCATCCCTGCCTGGGCTGGCGCTGCTGTTTCTGTCCTTCTTGCCCCCTGTGCTGCAGCACACAGCCTGGCTGAAGCTCATGGTCAGCCAGCCAGCCAGAGGGTGGCCTCTAGAATTGGTGGACGACTTGTTAGTTCCTTCCCTACCTTCTTGTCTAGGTTGGAGGAGGTAACCACACTTTTTTTTTTTTTAATTTTATTGGAGTGTAGTTGCTTCACAGTGTTGTATTAGTTTCTGCTATACTGCAAAGTGAATCAACTATGCGGTAAAGTTGTGTCCGACTCTTTGTGACCCCATGGACTGTAGCCCGCCAGTCTCCTCTGTCCATGGGAATTCCCAGGCAGGAATGCTGGAATGGGCTGCTCTTTCCTCCTCCAGGGGATCTTGCTAAGTCAAGGACTGAGTGTGTCTCCTGTATTGGCAGGAGAGTTCTTTACCACTGAGACACCTGGGAAACCCCATATTCTCTTATATTCTGTGTTTATAATTGAGATCGTGTCATTTGACCCCATCTCCATTCACCTGGGTTATGGGTGTCTTCAGAGAGGAAGGAGCTGTCGTTGTTCAGTCGCTGAGTCACATCTGACTCTTTGTGACCCCATGGACTATAGCACACCAGGCCTCCCTGTCCCTCACCATCTCCCAGAGTTTGCCCAAGTTCATGCCCAATGAATCGATGATGCCATCCAACCATCTCATCCTCTGTTGTCCCCTTCTCCTGCTGCCCTCAATCTTTCCCAGCATCAGGGTCTTTTCTAGTGACTCGGCTCTTCGCATCAGGTGACCAGAGCATTGGAGCTTCAGCTTCAGCATCAGTCCTTCCAGTGAATATTTAGGGTTGATTTCCTTTAGGATCGACTATTTTGATCTCTTTAACTTCCAGGGGACTCTCAAGAGTCTTCTCTAGCACCATAGTTCAAAAGCATCAATTCTTCAGCACTCTGCCTTCTTTATTGTTCAGCTCTAACATCCGTACATATAGAAACGTGTTCCTTTTGGAAAAGTAGGAAATGCAGAGAAAAAGAAATGAAAAGCACTTATAATCTCTCTCACTAGCCAGAGATAATCTCTGTTTATGTTGTGGCATATACTATCAATATTAGATACAATCTATTTTCAGAAAAAAAATGCAATTTTCCGTATTTCTCTGTTATTGAACTTAACTCTTTAACCCCCGTTTTTCTGGACAGTAGGTTTTTAAAAATATTTATTTACCTGGCCACACTGGGTCTTAGTTGCAGCACTTGGGACTTTTAGCTGCAGCGCGTGGGGTCTAGTTCCCCGACCAGGGATTGAACCCAGGCCCCTGACATTGGGATTGTGGAGTCTTCGACACTGGACCACCAGGCAAATCCTGAAGATGGAAAATGGATTTTGCTAATCCCAAGTAAATCTAGTCATTTCTGGTTTACTCCCGATCTTAGTCAGATCTCCCCTGGGTTCCTGCTCAGCCAGTTGAGGGTCTCCCTGCCTGGCTGTTGTGTGGGATGGGGGCACTGAGAACGGCGTGCAGAGCCTGTGGTCCCCTCTTTGAGGCATTCTCTGTAGAGGGAGCTGCCAGCTTCTCCTTTGTCCGAGAGGTTCCGTCCCCTCCATGTTAGCCATCCAGGGGTCTATTCATTCACCACAAAGATCACTCTGCTTTGTCCACATCCAGCTCTCCGGGGCTCCTGGGTCAGCTGGGGCCTTCAGGTATTCTGGGCATCTCTTCCAAGTTCACCTCTTCAGGGAACTTTCAGCTCCTTTCTCCCACCCTACCTCCAGCCTCCCGTGGGAACTCAGGGGATTGTTCCAGGATCTTGGTCTAACCATCCCATGTGGACATTTCCAATCCGAGTTGGCTCAGGACACTCAAATGAGGCTCTTCCCTCCCAGTATTTCAGGCAGAAGGTGGGATCCAGGTCTCCGTATTATGTCTTTTCCCCAATATGTACTATTTGTGTGTCTTGGTGCCAACCACAAAGGGGCAGAAGTGAGAAGTTCCTCTGCAGCCATGTGTTCTTTGAAACTCATCTTCCCTTCAGTTGGGCAGACTTTTATCTTCTTTCAAATAAGAAAATAGCCTCTCTTATATCATCAAGTGTTTTTCCTAAATCTGTGGGTTTATGGTATACATTTTGTGCTCTGTATCCTCCCGACTTTGCTCTTTGTAGTCCAGGCCAAGCTTTCATCATTGAAGAAACAAACAAAATACCCACAAATTCAAATGTGTCAGTGTCCTATTGCTGCGGTAACAAATTGCCACAAATGAGTAGCTTAAAACAATGCAGAGTGGGACTTCCCTGGTGGTCCAGTGGTTGAGACTCTGCCTGCCAATGCAGGGGACATGGGTTCTATCCCTGCTCCGGGAATATCCCCTGTGCCACAGGGTAACTAACCCTTGCTCTAGAGTCTGTGAGCCCTAACTACTGAAGCCTGCACGCCCTAGAGTCCACGCTGTACGGTAAGACAAGCCACTGCAGTGAGAAGCCTGAGCACTGCAACTAGCGAGGAGCCCTCGGTCCCTGCAGCTAGAGAAAGCTCACGTGCAGCAGTGACGACCCAGCACAGCCACAAATAAATAAACTGATTAAAAAATACCAACACAAACTGTCTTAGAGTGCTGGAAGTCAAAAGTCTCCATGGGCTCGAATGAAAAGTGTTGGCGGAGTTAGCATTCTTATCTGGGCACTGGAGGGGAGAATCCTTTCCCTTGCTTTTGCTGGTTCCTGGAGGCGGTCTCCATCCTTGGCTTACGACCCCCGTCTGCATCATCAAAGACAGCAGTGTCGCTTCTTCAAGACTCTCTCTAACTCTGACCTCCTCTTCTGCCTCCCTCTCCCACTTTTAAGGACACTTCTGACTATTGGGCCCACCTGGGCCATCCAGGATAATCCCTTTACTTTATTTTAATTGGAATATAGTTGCTTTACATTGTTGTGTTAGTTTCTACCACAAAGTGAATCAGCTCTCTCTCTATATTTATCTTCTCCCTCTTAAGCCTCCCTCCCACACTGTCCATCCCACCCCTCTAGGTCATCACAGAGCACTGAGCTGAGCTCCCTGTGTTATACAGCAGCTTCCCACTAGCTAGCTATTTTACACATGGTAGTGTGTAAAGACCAATGCTACTCTCTCAGTTTGTCCCACTATTTTAAAGTCAGCGGATTAGCAACCTTAATCCCCTCTTGCATGTAACATAGCATGTTCACAGGCCCCTGAAAGTAGCATGTGGACATCTTTGGAGGGGCCACTCTTCTGCCTGCTAATCAAATAACAATTCCTTTGTCAAAGGCTTAATTCATATGATCAAAAGCTATGACCTTCAGAAGTATAGTCTTTGTTATTGATTTAACAAAGTTTACTTTGGAGTTCCAAAGCCTGTGATTTGACTTAAAATTTTTTTTTTAATTTAGAAATGTTTCTACCATCCTATAAGTGTTATGAATTGAAAGCTATTACTATTCTCTAACTTTGAGAATAACCTAATGTATATTGGAAAACTTAATGGATCCTGGGAAGCCCATGAAAAGAAGAAAAATCCCTCATTTTTTTTTTTTTGGTCATGCCTTAACATGTGTGATCTTAGTTCTTCAACCAGGATGGCATCGGTGGCCCCTGCAGTGGGAGTGGAGGGTCTTAACCACTGAACCACCAGGGAAGTCCCCCCCGAATCCCTCAATTTTAGTTCTCCAAATTTAATTTTGCTTCATGCATATGGATCACACCACACACTCTGTGTTTGTTACCTGATTTAATTCGCTTAGTGATGTAATACATTTCTGACAATGTTGTTGCTTAGTCGCTCGGTTGTATCTGACTCTTTTGCGAGCCCATGGACTGTAGCCCGCTAGGCTCCTCTGTCTATGGAATTCTTAAGGCAAGAATACTGGAGCGGGATGCCATTTTCTTCTCCAGGGGATCTTCCTGACCCAGGTATCAAACCCAATTCTCCTGCCATTAGCAGGTGGGTTCATTACCCCTGAGCCACCAGGAAAGCCCTTCTATGACAATAAATCTTTATTACATCATTTTAATTTCTGCAGAGTATTCACCTGTCTAGCTGGCTTCCCATTGTTGACGCACCTGGGAACCACGAGAATGCAAGGCTGGTGTCTGGCCCTCGTGGTTCTTTGTGCATAGAGTACCTGCAGCATGCTGCTGGTCCATGGCCTGGGCAGTCAGTTGGTTACTATGAGCAAGGTAGAGCAGGCAGCAGGAAGTGCCAGTTCTGGATCCCAACCCTCATCCTGGGAGAAGGATGACCCTCGGGGAGCTGTTCTGACTTCAGGTGCTGACAGCAGAGGTGTTTGGTTTTTTTTTCACTTTTCCCCCCTGGCACCCTCCAGCACTGCCCAGAGAAATGATTATTTGAGGGAGGTGGGAGGTGGGGAGGTGGGGGAAAGCTGGAATGGTCACAGTGACCTGGAGGTGGCTTAATTGAGTGATGGTGATTCAAGACTCTGAACAGTGGTGCTGAGTGAAGTTAGACAGAGAAGGAGGAATATTGTTTGACATCCCTTATGGGCAGAATCTTGAAAAAGAGGTGATAAGAATGAACTTATTTACAAAACAGACTCACAGACTTAGAGAAGAACCTTCTGGTTGCCAGAGGGAAGGATATGGGGGAGGGGTAGTTAGGGAGTTTGGGATGGACATGTGCATACTGCTATATTTAAAATGCATAACTAACAAGGACCTACGGTACAGCACAGGGAACTCTGCTCAGTGTTATATGGCAGCCTGGACGGGAGGGGAGTTTGGGGGAGAATGGATACATGTATATGTATGGCTGAGTGCATCCCTTTGCTGTTCACCTGAAACTATCACAGCATTGTTAATTGGCTACACACCAATAAAAAATTTAAAAAGTTTTATTTTAAAAAGGCTATGAACGAGGACTTCCCTTGTGGTCCAGTGGCTAAGACTCTGCGCTCCCATGGCAGGGGAGCTCCCAGGTTTGACTGATCCCTGGTCAGGGAAATAGCTCCCTCATGCATAAGACCCGGTACAGCCAAATAAATATTTTTAAAAAGGCTATGAATGGGGGGAGTGACATGGGTCAGGAGGCCAGAGGCATCCATGGCAGGGGCCCATCCCTAGAAGACCTGGGCCACTTGGCAGGTGACAGGTAACCCAGGAGCTGACTCAATGTCTGTCACTCCTGCTTCCCTGGTGGCTATTTCTCTATCAAACACAGCAGGCTTTTCCTTGCATCTGCTGTCACATTGCCCTGTCCTGAAAACCATCACATTCTTCCCCAGCTTCGGCCCCGACTCTTTGCCCACTTACTGTATATTCTTTTGGTCTTTCTGGTGGGGGGAATCCAAGGATTTCTTTAACCCAGCAATCAAATCAGTCATTTAAAATAATAGTATGCCTTGTCCAAGTCTAAAAATAGATCCTTCAGGGTATGGGAAGGCTAACAAGAGGAAGTTGGGCAGAGAACACTGCGAAAGTTTCGGAGCCCAGCTCCCCAGGGCTTGTGTCCACTTTTCTTTCATCCCTCCTCCTCTTGACAAGGGCGGGAGTCAGGGCGCCGTCTGTTTGTCTTGATTCAAGTCAGCCTCCACCTTCCCCCGAGCCCAACTGCCCTTCGCAGGACACAGACTGCATTCACCCTGCCTCACTCCGCCCCAGCCCCGCGCAAATTTTATGAAAGCCGTTTTCACTGGGATTCAACAGGCGCTGTGTGTGTGTGTGGCGTGTGTGAAGGAGAAAATGAATCACTTCGACTTTGGGCGAGGACTGGAGGTGTCGTGTTTGTCCCTTGCAATGACATAAACACACCAGAACTCATTAAAAAGAAAAAAAGAAGATTGAGGGTGGGAAGTGGGGGGGAACCGACTCCAGCCCTTGGGATGATCTGAAAAGTTCAGCACGTTTTCCATACATTAGACCTCAGCGAGCATCGTGTTCTGCCCGCTCGCAACGGACTCCCAGTCCAGGGGAAAGTTTGAGGTTTTACATTTCTGTTTGTGGTGCAGGAAAAGGCTTGTGATCTGAGGGCTTGATTCAGTGAAATTACATCGCCTTCTACACATTCGCTTCACAAGGAGGGCAGGAGTTGGAAGCGACTGTTTTTGAGACGTTAAAGATTTGCTGGCAGAGGGAAAGGGATTTTTTTTTTTCCTCCCTCCCTGCCGGCAGGGGGGAAAAACAGTTCTAACGAGGAGTTACTTTGTAATTTTAACTCCCATTCAAATACTCCCAGCCCTAGAAGCTGCTGTTGAACCCCCAAGACTTCTTGATCAGGACCCAGAGGGACCAGTCACGGCTCTCCCACATCCTCAGAGCCCCCCGACATGAGTTTGCAGAAGAGGGTCTTCCCACGAAAGGAGAATGGTGAGTGGGGCTGAATCACGGGAGGTGGAGATGGAGGGTTTGACTTTTTCTTTTTGACACTTTCCCAGAGGGGTGGAAGCATAGAAAAGCATCGTTGTGGTTATACTGTGTTGTGTGTGTGTGTGTGTGCATGCGTGCGCGTGTGTGGAGTCCCTCCCTATCTGTCTGCGTTGTCCTGGCGGAGGCTGGCTGAGTGCTCACTAGGCTGCTTGTCAGAAGGGTGAAGGGTGGGCTTTATCACAGGACCCCCAAACTGGCTAGGGCAGCCGTTTTCTACCTGCCTTCCCTTCCTGTGTGAGGGGTCCTGTCAACTTTCAGGGGCAAGGGCGTCGATGTCTAAATGTCCAAAGTCGTCTGAGTCCCCACGGCTGTGCTCTGCTTCTCACAGGATGCAGAACAGGAGGGGGCGCTGCTCAGCGTCTGGGGGAGACAGGAGAGCAGGTCTCTGGAGCAGGGATCCCCTCAGAGCCTTCTCGGATCTAAGTGCTGGGAGGGGCGCCAGGTACTCAGGCCAGACTCCCTGCTTTGCTGCAGGTACAGCCTCTGCAATGGATCAGATGGTTTCTTATAACAACCTCCTTCTTTCACTCCGGAAACATAAACAAACAGGCATCAGGGGAAAGGATTTTAACCCCTCAGCCCAGCTTTTAAAGTCAACACTGGCAAAGCTTCAGCTCTGTTGTAACTTTGGCAGAAGAGAATAAACACGTGGTTTTCTTTTTAAAAAGAAAGAGAAGCAAGTCAAAGGCACATTTCTGACTTTTCTAGCTCCAGGAGGAAGATATAGCCGAGAGGCTGGAACCCTTAGATCCATTTGGTTAGGTTCCATTAAAGTGTCTCTGACTTCAGAAGAAAGGCAGTGGAGCATAGGGACCGAGACCCCAGGGCTGCGGGATCTGGCTACTGAGATGGAACCTTAGCTCTGAGATGAATGGGCTAGTTGGTTTGGGGAAAGGTAATTAACCTCTCGGGGCTTCCCTGTTGGCTCAGTGGTAAAGAATCTGCTTGCCAGTACAGGAGACACGGGTTCGATCTCCCTGGTTTGGAAAGATCCCGTGGAAGAGGTCATGACTACCCACTCCAGTATTCTAGCCTGGAGAATCCTATGGACCGAGGAGCCTGGTGGGCTGCAGTCCATGGGGTTGCAAAGAGTTGGACACGACTGAGCGAATAACACTTCATCCCACCACCAACTTTCTTTTTGTCAATCTACAGAGAGTGCAGTTGCTTTCTCAGATACTTGGAATTCATTCTCCACAGATTATTTAGCGCAGTCTCTGCTTCAGGCACTGTGCTGGGCTCTGAGGATCTACTGGGAAACTGGAGATAAAAAGCACACGTACACATCAATATGATGTGGATTCATCGCTATGAGAGGCTCTCACTGGGGAACTGGCCTAGTCTGGTGGTCAGGGTAGGCCTCCCTAAGAAGGCGCCAGTTGAGTTGTGTGTGGAGCTTCGTGAGTTAGGTTGGGTGCAGAGGTAGAGAAGCAATGAGAAATGAACTGTGAGCTTAACACTGCCTCTGTGAGCTTCGTAAACATCTGTCCATCCAGTCTGTTTTCCTCACAGCATCTTTCAAAAATTCATCCTGGTGGAACTTCACTGGTGGTCCAGTGCCTGAGTATCCACCTTGCAATGCGGGGGAAACAGGTTCAATGCCTGGGCTGGGAAGATCCCACATTCCTTGGGGCAACTAAGCCCTCAAGCCACAGCAAAAGATCCTGCATGCTGCAACAAAGACCAAGACAGTCAAATAAAATTTTAAAAAAATTTTAAAAAGCATCCTGGTGACTTGTCAGCACAGGGAAAAAAGAGGTTTTGCTGGTGGGGCCAGGCCTCAAGAGCCCTTCTCTCTGTGTGTCAGCCCATTATCTCTCTTCCCAACATCTGCTGGCCAACCCTGGAGGGTGCCTCTTGGAAATCTCTCTGTAAATACCAGTGCCTCCCTCCCCCTGGGGGCTTTCAGCACAGGTGCTGATTTAGGACCCTGATGGGCATGGACTCACTGGATCTTCCCCTGCATCCCTATGAGGTGATGTGTGCATTAGTCACTCAGTCGTGTCTGACTCTTTGCGACCCCATGGACTGTAGCCCACCAGATTCCTCTGTCCATGGAATTCTCCAGGCAAGAATACTGGAATGGGTTGCCATGCCCTTCTCCAGGGGATCTTCCCGACCCAGGGATCGAACCCAGGTCTCCTATATTGTAGGCCGATTCTTTACAGTCTTGTCTTTATTGTAAGGTGAGCAGAAATGGGGCCTGGGGAACTTATCCAAATGGTGAGCAGCAGGACTGAGGTTTGAACCCAGGCAGCTCTGTTTCATGCTAAAGCGTGAATCTTAGCCTATGGCTGAAAAATAACTACAGCGATCCTTAGACGTATAACAGACCAATTGCCATGCTGATGTTTCTACTTGGCGTTAGGCTTCTCAGTTCCTGTGAAGTTATCGGAACTATCACCATTATGGCCTCAGAAAACCACATCAGAGACACAATTGGTTTCATACCTCCCCCAGTTATCAACTTAGCTTGCTTTCAATTGTGTTCTTTCCAAAATATTATTATCAAAAATGTTCAAACATATAGGAAAGTGGAAAGAATTATAGTCAACAAGCATATACCCACTATTTGATTTTACAAGCAACATTTTTTTGCTTCTTGAAACAGCACCATGTGTCAGGCAGTGAGAACCTTCTTATTGAAATCTTTTTTGAAAATTGATTTTTATTTATTATAACTGTGCTGGGTATTCATTGCTGTGCAGGCTTTTCTCTAGTTGCAGTGAGTGGCGACCTCTAGTCATCTAAGTGTGAGGGCTTCTCATTGTGGTGGCTTCTCTTGTGGAGCATGGGCTTTAGACGCACAGGCTCTCGATTCATAGGCTCGGGAGACACAATTTCAATAGTTGCAGTGATTGGGCTTGGTAGTTGTGGTGCATGGGCTTAGTTGCTCCATGTCATGTGGGATCTTCTTGGACCAAGGATTGAACCCGTGTCTCCTGCATTGGAGGTGGGTTCTTTTTTTTTTTTAATTATTTGTTTTTAATGGAAGGATAATTGCTTTATAGTATTATGTTGGCTTCTGCCAAACATCAACATGATATACGTATGGTATACGTATGTCCCGTCCCTCTTGAACCTCCCTTCCACCTCCTTCCCCATCCCACACCTCTAGGTTGTTACAGAGCCCCCGTTTGAGTTCTCTGAGTCATACAGCAAATTCACACTGGCTCTCTATTTTACATATGGTAATGTATGTTTCCACGAGAGTCCCTTGGACAGAAAGGAGGTCCAACCAGTCCATCTTAAAGGAGATCTATCCTGAGTACTCATTGGAAGGATTGATGCTGAAGCTGAAACTAATACTTTGGCCACCTGATGGGAAGAACTGACTCATTTGAAAAGACCCTGATACTGGGAACGATTGAAGGTGGGAGGAGAAGGGGACGATGGAGGATGAGATGGTTGGATGGCATCACCAACTCAATGGACGTGAGTTTGAGTAGGCTCCAGGAGTTGGTGATGGACAGGGAAGCCTGGCGTGCTGCAGTCCATGGACTGAACTGAACTGAACTGAGTGTATGTTTCCATTTTACTCTCCATATATCCCACTCTCTCCTTCCTCCACCACCCCTGCCCCACCTCGTGTCCCTAAGTCTATTCTCTGCGTCTGTGTCTCCATTGCTGCTGGCAGATGGATTCTTTACCACTGAGCCACCAGGGAAGCCCTTAAAAGGTTTATAATAACACATTTTACAAAGGAGACAGTTGAAGCTCAGAAGGGGGCGTGGCTTATCCCAGGTTGCGCAGCCAGTCAGCAACAACTTGAGAATAAGAGTTCAGGCCACTGATCTCCTGGACCATACCTGCCATACCCTTCCTGTGACTGGAGGGTGCATATGCATACCTGGGCATGCAGTTGGTTATATTTGCCTGTCTCTCTCTCTATTATATCTGACCTATGCATATCTCTCTATGCATCTGACCACAGAGATCCCTCTCTTCCTCCTGCCTTTTTTTCCTGTTTTTTTTTTTTTTTCTCTTCTCATTCCTTCCTCCAACAGCTATTTAACATCCAGGGACTGTGCAGGGCTACAGAGAGAGAGAAGACACAGTCCCTGGCATCAGGGATCTCACAGTAAATGGATGATGAGAGAGCTTTGAGATGACAGAAGAGCAGCCCCTAATTCCATCGGTGAATTGGGATGGAGTGTCATGGAAGACTTCCTGGAGGAGGTGGCTCTGAGCCTAACATGACAGCCGGCTGGGAAGCAGGGGCTCTGTGAGTTAGAAAAGGGCAGCGTATGCATGTGCTGAGGTGCGGAAGTGGGAGAAAGCACGAAGCCTCCGGAGGAGTTTCAAGCCTGGGGGAGATGAGCCTGTGACCTCGGGCGGGAATTGAACATTTTTACTTATTGAGTCAGTCATGTCATGACAATAACAAATTAAGAAAAGAAAGCAGGGATTTCTTCATCTTTAAAAACGTTGCTTTCTGAATCAAGTCAGGAAGCGGCTTTCCTGTGATAACTTTGTGGGCAGGAGGACTGCAGGAGGGGGCCTGGCTGTTCCCTCCCAACCCTGGCTCACCCCTCGTCCTGTGTGAACACATACTGAACAGAGTCAGGCCCCAGGCTCGGAGAGCTCCAGCATCCTGTAAGAGCCAGAAAAGATGAGGGACTCGACTAGCTCTCCACCCTTATAAGAGGCAAGACCCCAGACTGAACACGTGGTTCTGCCTAAATCTTGCGGAATGGAAACATCCCCCACCTCCATCCTGTCCTGGGTGTATCAGTCATTCATGAAAACCTGGCCTTTTCTTGCGGCCGGGTGGAGGGCAAGCAAGCACACCGTGTGCAAACCTTCCTGATCAGGGCCTTGAAAAAGCACCACCCAAACACCAACCTTTCCCTCTCTCTTTGGTGCTTAACCCTTTCTCAGCCTCCAACCCCTGTGCCTGGGCTGCCGGGCTGGGTCGGAATTTCCAGATTGCTCAACTCCGCCTGGTTTATTTATTCAGTGTTTATTCCAAGGGCCAGAATGGCCTGGACTTTGTTGTCAGATAACCTTGGGCTCAAATGCTGGCTCCGTGCCTTGGGAAAGCCTGTTACCAGCTGGTGCCTTCTCTTTCTCCCTTCCTTATTCAGAAAATAGGAATAACGAATAGCACCAACCCTATACGTTAATTGTGGAGATGGATGCTGTGTTGACAGTACTTAGTAGAGTGGCTCAGAGCAAGTGCTTCGCGAATGACAGTTGTTGCTGTTACTATTATTTTTGGCCGCACCACACAGCATGTAGGATCTTAGTTCCCTGAACAGGGATCGAACTTGTGCCCCTGCAGTGGAAGCTGAGTCATAACCACTGGACTGCCAGGGAAGTCCCAGCTGTTACTGTTATCAACCAGTCAACCTTCTGTACCTCCAAGTGTTCTTCATCATGTAGCTGTGAATTCAACCAAGTGACTCTGCTTGTCCAATCCAAAGGGCCACTGATGCTCTCAGAAGTAAATTCTCTTCTCTCGGAGAGAACTTGCTCACTCTTTTCTCATCTGTGGCCTTGAGAAACTAGGAGAGAGGGTCGAATAGGTTAAGTTCCATCTAAACCTGAGCATAGTCACCTATATTAGATTAAGAAAATGTCTTCCAGAACTCCCTGTAAACTCTAAAATACAAACAAATGTAGATGCTCATTACATGGCATTAGTCATGTAATTTATTTATTTATTCATTCAGTTTGGGGTTCAAGTGTTTACTGAGCTCTTCTGGGCCAGCCGTGCCCTAGGGCTGCAGACCCCGCAGTGAACAAATCTGATGAATTCCTCCTGTCTGGGGTGTTTGCACTCTAAACGGGACATAGAGACACAAACCACAGACCAAATAGACTACAGGACACCTTCAGATGGTGACAAGCTCTATGAAGAAAGTAAAGGAGATACACCACATCTTTTTTATCCATTCCTCTGTCGATGGACATCTAGGTTGCTTCCATGTCCTGGCTATTGTAAACAGTGCAGCAGTGAACACTGAGGTGCAAGTGTCTTTCTGAATTATGGTTTTCTCTGGGTTTATGCCCACAAGTGGGATTGGTAGGTCATATGGTAGCTCTGTTTTTAGTTTTTTGAGGGATCTCTGTGCTGTTCTCCAGAGTGGCTGTACCATCTTACATTCTCATCAACACTGTAGGACAGTTCCCTTTTCTCCACGCCCTCTCCAGCGTTTATTGTTTGTAGATTTTTTTTTAATGATGGCCATTCTGATGGGAGTGAGGTGACAGCTCATTGAAGTTTTGATTGTATTCTCTAATAATTAGTGATGTTGAGCATCTCTTCCTGTGTTTGTTGGCCCTCCTGGTGGGAGGTTTTAATTCCATTTGGCAGCTGAGTGAACCAAGGCTGAGATGTGACCGACATCCCCCAGTAGGAGCTGGCCAAGCTTGGTGTGGGGCTCTCCAGCTGCATACTCCCAACTTTCTTCAGGCACGAGCTCACCTTTGGGGAGTGTCGGAAGCAGAGGGGAGGTTCTCCTTTTCCTGAAAGAGTCCCGGGTGGCACGAATGTGCTGTCATCTCCACCAGGAGAGAAACCGCACTGTCAGTGAAGGTCTGGGCTGGAATGAATTCACTTGCTGAGTGAGCAGGTGGGTGTCATCTGAAGATGGAGAAGCAGGACCTGGATTCAGACCCAAGGACAAGGTGTGGGAGGGAGGCTGTAGGGCCCGCAGAGGCTGTGGGGTCTGGAAGGGCCAGGCTGGCCTCCTGGGCTGCCAGATCACCCCCAGCCTTTCTCTGCCAGTGAAGCAGCCTTGGTGGTCTACCCCCGGGCTTGAGCCCTTACTGTATCGCAGGCGTGAGCAGAGCAGGCGACACTGACCAAGGTTCCCCGCACTTTATACAGTTTAATTAATGTTTGGCTGTGCTGGGTCTTCATTGCTGCACAGGCTTTCTCCAGTTATGACGAGCAGGGGCTCCCCTCTAGCTGTGGTGCGCAGGCTTCTCATTGCGGTAGCTTCTCTTGCTGTGGAGTGCAGGCTGTGCAGCACACGGGCTTCAGTAGTTACTGCTCCCAGACTCTAGAGCACAGGCTCAGCAGCTGTAGTGCTTAGTTGCTCTGTGGCATGGGAGATCTTCCCAACCCAGGGATCAAACCAGCGTCTCCTGCATTGCAGGCAGATTCTTTACCACTGAGCCACCAGGGAAGCCCTGCACTTGAGAAGTTACTCCACTGCACCCCAGACTCAGCCCTGCCGTGTGGAACTGCCTCCCACACCCGTTGACAAAGGCAGCTTTATCCCCAAAGCACCTCCCTTGTGACCATGGGCCCCTGTCCCAGCGATGGCCAGATTTTCAAAGCCTTGCATGGCATTCCAGGGGCTTCCCACAGATTGCACCTACACCCTCATTAAAGCCCCCAGCCAGCCCCGAAACATTTGGTGGTGAGAGTCAGAAAGCATTCCGTTTGTTAGAAGAGAGGGTCACACAAAAGTCCCAGCCTGGTCCATACAAACAGCTCACAGAGGCCATGCTTAGGACAAAAGTGTGGGATGGTCTTTAAGGGGCAGATGGGTTAAATGTCACCCTTAGATCAGGCTCTCCAGGGGGACATGTGGGGGAAAAGCACTCTGCCCACGTGATGAGAATCCTGATAGGACACACAGAAGTGCCTTGTCCCCTGATGCTGTGGTTCTCAACTTGCTCTACATAAGTGAAGTCCTTGGTTGTTGAACTTGTGCCTGTGTGCTCAGTCATGTCCGACTGTTTGCGACCCCATGGACTGCAACCTGCCAGGCTCCTCTGTCTATGGGATTCTCCAGGCAAGAATACTGGAGTGGTTTGCCATTTCCTTCTCCAGGGGATTTTCCCAATCCAGGGATCCAGCTTGTGTCTACTGCATTGGCAGATGGATTCTTTACCACTGAGCCATCTGGGAAACTCCCTTGAACTTGAGCAGGCACCAGATGATCCTGGAGGGCTTATAAAAACGGAGTGCCAGGCCAGGCCCCATGCTCAGAGATTCTGATTCTGGAGGACTAGGTGCAGTTTAAGAATTGGTATTTCTAGAAGAATCTTCCATGGGTTCAAACTTGTTATGTAACTTATTTTTTCCATTGTCTTCCCAGAGGCATCCCTATTGATGCCCACAACTGGCTTGGGGATCAGACAGGCTCCCAAAAGCAAGTTTCTTTCTCTCTCTCTCTTTTTTTAAAACGTGTATTTGGCTGTACCACGTCTTAGGGCCTCCCAGGCAGTGCTAGTGGTAAAGAACCTGCCTGCTAATGCAGGAGACACAAGAGACATGGGTTTGATCCCTGGGTCGGGAAGAATTCCGTGGACAGAGGAACATGGCAGTCTGCAGCCCATGGAATCGCAAACAGTCGGACACAATCGAAGCGACTTAGCATGCACGCATGCACCACATCTTCATTGTGCCATGCAAACTCTTAGTTGTGGCATGTGGGATCTAGTTTCCCAAGCAGGGATTGAATCTAGACCCCTGCAGTGGGAGCATGGAGTCTTATCCTCTAGACCACCAGGAAAGTCCCAATATGATGCCATGAAGATAGCCAGGGCTTTGGGGTTGGGTGGATCTTGATTAGACACCTGGCTTGACATCTTGCTAGCTACATGGCCTCTGGGAAGTCACTGGATTTTGCTGAACCAGTAATGGGCTATGACCCTGGGTGCCCAGGTTTGGCACTTAGTAGGTGCTCAATGAATTTCTATGCAGTGACTTTTCACCTGTAAAATAGTGATATTGAAAGATCCATGGCAGGATGGTATGAGCTGACCTTATGCCAGGCTCTCTGAGACACTGGGTCATGTTCATGACCTTCCTGCCCTCCCAGCCACTTCTGGGTTATCCAGGGAAGGCAGTGGTCACCTGGGACCACAAGGAGGAGCCTCGCCAGGTTCTGGGCTTCTGGGCGGCACTGGTCTCCTGCGTGTTCTGTGCCAGCCCAGCAGATGGTGGACTTTGTTCTGAGTCCGAGCTTCCCAGCGCTGGCAGCCCGGCCCTTTTGGACCAAGCCTCTTCCCACGGAGAAGTCAGATGGCTCAGGTCGGGAGTCTCCAAGCTGGCCAATGACAGGTTGGCCACATTCGCCCAGAGTCACCTGTCCCGAGCAGGTGCTGAGAACAGTGTCAGATCTGAGGATCTGATTCAGAGAGCAGCCTCTGGGTGAAAAGGAGCGTCCATTTCTCGTTTCTTGCTGCCTCTGACCCCAGCCTGGGCCCTGGCTCTCCCAGGATAAATGATGCTGTGGTCCCGGCTGGGCAGTTGGAGAGGGAAGCCAAGGAGGGCGCAGCCCCAGGGGCTGTGAGCAGAGAGGTAGGTGGGCCCGCGAGAGAAAGTGTCCCTCGAGCAGCAGTTCTGACCAGGAGGCGGTTCACAGAGGCAGGAGGCTGGCTTCTCTGACCTGCATGGGGGTGGGGCATGGTTGCTGGATCTTGGTTTCCTATTTGGCAGCTGTGCTGGGGATGGGCAGGAGCAGAGGCCGGTCACTGGGGTGGGACTCGTGGACCACGTTTGCAGAGTGAGGGGAGGAGGAAGCCATCTGGGCGGTCAGATGTGTCGCGGGCAGTCGTTTGTCCTCACTGGCAGTCGTTTGCAGCCCTGGGAGCTACTGGTTCGGGGATTTCTACCTTAACAGCCAAGACCTCATCTTGGGGCTGGACATGTGCAAGGAGGCAGGAGGAGTGGTGGAGAGGAGGGGGTGGAGGCAGCCCAAAGGAGACGTCCCCTGCTGCCTGCCAAGCTTCCTTTCCCCGAGGTGGGCACGGTGCGGACAGCTCTGACACTGGCCTTGGGAAGGCTGTTAGTCACTGCACTTGCTCCAGATGAGGGTCCACTTGCTTTGGACTAATTCTGTGTGGTTTCACTCACACAGTTGGGTTGGTGCTTGTTGGCTGATAAATGAATGTGCTTACTCTCTGTTGTCAAAGGACTCAGCAGATTTCTTGCTCCCTGTGGACACAAGGAAACATCCACTTACTTCTCATGCCAGGTGCAATCCTGCCATTTTTGGCTGAGCCCCTTGAAGGCTGCACCTTTGTCCCAAGAGCTCAGCGCCAAGCCTTCCCCATTTCCCCAAGCAGCCGTTGGTCCAGGTTGCTGAGAAGGACAGGATGGCTCCATTCCTTTCCTCTCTTCCATTCGCTCTCCTTTTAAAAGTGATTTATTTATTTTTGGTTGTACTGGGTCTTCGTTGCTATGTGAAGGCTTTCTCTAGTTGAGGCAAGTGGGGGCTAATCTTTAGTAGTGATGCACAGGCTTCTCCTTGTGATGGCTTCTCTTGTTGCAGAGCACGGGCTCTAGGGCTCAGGCTCAGTAGTTGTGGCGCACTGGTTTAGTTGCCCCATGGCATGTGGAATCTTCTGGGACCAGGGAATGAACCCTTTTCCCCGCATTGGCAGGCAGATTCTTAACCATTTGACCACGAGGGAAGTCCTTTCTGTTCTCTTTTATGTCCCCAAGTGGCAGTCAACTTGTATGACCACAGTTGAGGGCACCTCCTGTATTCCAAACATGATGAAGTCGTGAGCTATCAGGGTGGGCCAGCCCCCGCCTCAAAGCCAGAGATATTCATTTACCCACCCCCACTGGTGTTTATTATGGTTTCCAGTGGACGGAAAGAAGAACCCTGGCTAGGAAAATGGCATCCAGGTGGTGCTGGTTGACGGGAGGCCCAGGCAGGTGCTGAACCACACCAGCTTCAGGAACGCCATCCTGCAGGGCATCCCTTGGCAGCTCTTCAGTTACGTGGTGACCATCCCCGACAAGTGAGTCTGGCCAAGGCCCCCTCCCTGTCCCTGGGGCCTGCATCTCAGTCCAGGCTGAGGAAGCTTAGAGAAACTTCATGTACTGCCAATGGCTTCCCAGGTGGCTCGGCAGGTAAAGAATCCGGCTGCCAATGCAGGAGACGCTGGTTCAGTCCCTGGGTTGGGAAAACTCCCTGGAGAAGGAAATGGCAACCTACTCCAGTATTCTTTCCTGGAGAATCCCATGGACAGAGGAGCCTAGCGGGCTACAGTCCATGGGATCGCAAAGAGTCGAACATGACTTGGCAACTAAATCACCACCATAAAAATTCATTTGTAAACAATTAGAAGCAGAATCATTCAGACTGAAGGCAGGCCAGAAGTTTGAGACCTGCCTTCTTGCCGAACTCCCATTCCTCTTTCTGGGCCCCAATGGGGGGCCCCCAGGGTTTGGAGGTGAAGAGGAGAGGGTGCACTTTGAAATGAAATCCTCTCACCAGCAGGATCAGATCTTCATTCCTTGACCATGGCTGCACACTTCCCTGAATTGGCCGTCTGGCCCTTCCCCACTGCTCACAACCCCAGACTCAGGTGTCACCCAGAAATCTGCTCTGATCTGAATATGGAGGGTCTTTTACAGCTCTGTGACTTTGCATGTTGTTCCATCTGCTGGAGATGCTCACTCCCAATCTCCTTTCTTTCCACATGTGGAAAACCCTCATTCAGCTTTCAAGCCTCAGCTCATGGGCTGATTCCTTGGTGATACCACACATAAAGTTACTTCAGACTGTGGCACTTGATTCAAACCTTTATTATCAAACTTCCTGCACCAAGAATATTACCCAGATACACATCTATCTTCTCCAGCTGGCTGGAAAGGACCATGTCTTCATCCTTTACATCATCATTGCCTGGCACACAATGAATCTCAGGAAATAGTTGTTGCAGAAATGAATGAACAATATCCACACGTCTGTTCTTTGCGCCTTCATCTTTATTCCTGCCCTGGAAATAGGTTCACCCATTTTTCTAGCTTCCACATATATGCATTAATATACGATATCTGTTGCCCTCTTTCTGACAAGTGAAGTATCCATATTTCTACCAATGACCCAATTTCATTCCTGTAGAAAGCGCATGTGTGGACACAGGGCCGGGGTGGGGGAGGTGGAGGTGTGGGTAGGATGAATTGGGAGATTGAGTTTGACAAGTATACACTACCATGTTTAAAATAGATAGCTAGTGGGAAGCTGCTCTATAGCACAGGGAGGGGTGTGTGTGTATACATATGACTGATTCAATTTGCTATACAGCAGAAACTAACACAACACTGTAAGGCAACCATATCCCAATTAAAAAAATCATAAAAGATAAAAATTGAACGAACATTATCAAGATAACTACAACCTTAACTCTGACAATAGCACCTTATTATGTGCATTGTTCGTTTGGGCTGGCAACCCATTTTAATATAGAAGATGTTTGTGATGCTAAGACCCAAATCAGTGTGAATAACAACATGATCGTATATGCAGGGAGGAAAATACCCCATGTGGCAAGATAAACTAAGAACTTGGAGTTTGGTTAGGAAGGCAGCCCGAAATGAGGAATTTACTTCAAGTTCTTCTTTTGGATCCCAGTTTAAGTAAGAACAAATCTATGTTGGTGTTGTAAGCTCAGCAAGTTGTGGCAGAAAGATGGAGAGGTGTGCATGAAAGAGTGTAGAACAGATAGGGTGTTGGGGTGGCTTGTGGGGGAGGGAGCAGGGTGCCTGGGAGGGAGGGCGGAGCCCACTGGGAGCTGCTGTGTTGGCCACACTTGGAGATGCTGGAGGAGAGTGTGTGCATTGGGTGGGAGCAACTGCTAAGGCTGCTGGTGGCTCTGTGCAGTGCCCCAGACACTGGGGACCACCCAGGGGGATCCCACCGGTCCTGCTTCTGGCTGAGACTAGGCATGCACATCTGGGCTAGAAATGCTTGTGGGTCGACAGCTGCAACAGTGAGGACAAGGCTGCCCTGCCTGGTCGATGGAAGGTGCCTCCACCATCCTGCCCCCAGACACTCTCCAGATGATGCACAAGCTCTCCTCCCTGCTGATCCTAGCAGCTCTCATCTGATGAGAGTCAGCCTGAGCCCCTTCCTCAGGCTCCTGTCTGCATGTGAAAAAGCAATCTGAGCAGGAATTTCAGTGTCTGTGAAAGTGTTAGTCGCTCAGTCACGTCTGACTCTTTGTGACCCCATGAACTGTAGCCAGGCTCCTCTGTTCATGGGATTCTCCAGGCAAGAATACTGGAGCGGGTTGCTGTGGCCTCCTCCAGGGGATCTTCCCGACCCAGGGATTGAACTCGCATCTCTTATGTCTCCTGCATTGGCAGGCAGGTTCTTTACCACTAGCATCACCTGGGAAGCCAAGGTGCATAGCAGAGGGACTCAGTCATACATATACATGTATCCATTCTTCCCCAAACTCCCCTTCCATCCAGGCCACCACATAACATTGAGCAGAGTTCCCTGTGCTATATAGTAGGTCCTTGTTAGTTATCCATTTAATTATAGCAGTGTATCACATCATTGTTAATCAACTATACTCCAATATAAAATAAAAGTTGAAAAAAAGCAAACAGTAAAAGTATCTGTGTATCTTGAGAGAAATCCAGAATAATATGAAAGAGATGATACATTATCTCTTAGCAAAACCCAAACCCCAACCAATCGCTGTATACATACATATTTGGGCCACAAAAGGAGGCTAACTTTAAGTTAATCTCAATCATTGACTATTCTCAACAGGATTTTGAAATAATATCAATACAAGTGATAAAAATAATTTTGAAAGAGATAATACATAATGTCCCCCAAACCTCTAAATGGAGAGGTTGGTATCAGGAGGAAGTGAGAGGTTTCCCTGAACGTGTAGGAAGAGGCATCAGATAGTATCTTTCTTGGAATGGATGAAGAGAGAACATCTACGCTCAAGCATCACTTTCAAAAATTCTTTATGGAGCTGTCAATAATACAAAAATAGAACGTAAAGCCTCTGATTCATTAAGGACAGGAAAGAGTGAACGGGTTGCCTGAAAAGCAAGAAAAGGAGACAGTAAGAAGCTACAGAAAGACCAAACCAAAACAGATCGGAAGGAAGATGTCTCAATTAAGATATAAGATACAAGGTTGTCCATTAAATGTGTATAAGATATATACAGCATAGTATCAAATACAAGGTTTATATTTCAAAAGGAAGTCTCCCAGATTCAGCTTGAAAAGGGGAAATTAAAGTTTTGAAAGAGGGCTTCCCTGGTGGTCCAGTGATTAAGAATACAACTTGCAGTGCAAGGGACATGGGTTCTATCCCTAGTCTTTGTTGCACAGAGCAACCACTGAGCCTGTGCTCTAGAGCCTGGGAACTGCACCTTCGGAGCCCATGTGCCCCATGTGCCCTAGAACCTGTACTCCACACAAGAGAAGCCACCGCAACTTGAGAGTAGCCCCCGATCGCTGCAACCAGAAAAAGCCCAAGTGCAGCAATGAAGACCCAGTGCAGCCAAAAAGAAATAAACAGAAATGGTAAAACCTTGCATTTAAAAAAAAGGAAAGAAATTCTCTCTCTCACTCCAAATTATACCCCACTTGTACGAGATACATTTAAAATGAAATCATACGAGGTTAAAAATAAAGTGATGGGTGAAAACCATGCAAATGCAGATTAAAAGAAAGTGGGGTAACAATATTAATTCTGTCAGACAAAAGCTGAGGCAACTGTTACAAGAAATTTTCACAAAATGATAAAAGGAAAGTGCACCGTGGAGATATAAAAATTGAGAACTTTATGGTGTACTCTTCTATCATTTTGTAAAAATTTCTTCTAATAAAGACACTGAAATATGTAAAGCGAAATTTTCGGAAATGTCTTACAGATATGGTACCAAATTTCAATGAACACCACTCTAAGCTTTTCCAGATTAGACCATAATATAATTAGTTGATGACTTATAAGATGGAATATATACATATTTTAATATCACATTTGAGTATATCCATATCTGAAACTCCAAACAGGATAGTCATTCTTTTCAAATGGGCACTGAACATTTAAAACATTTAGCTACCTCACATTCTGACTCACAAAATAAGCCTCAATAAATTCCAACAAATGAAAAGTGTCCAGGACACATCCTGTGGCCACGATGCAATGAAACTGGAATTTTCTAATAAAAAAATTACAAGGACAACAAGGTTAAATCTTGGAAATTTAACCACAAGAAACTAACAATAACAACAACAGTCTTCTAAAAATCTGGGTTTAAATTGGAAATCAAAGCTGCAGTTACAGGCCATTTCTAAAATAACAACAATTAGATCATCATGTTTTAAAATCCATGGGTTGTGGCCAAAGGGTCATTCAGAGGAAAATTTCTAGCTTTTTATAATAACGGTGATGCTGACAGTGGTGGCTATAGTAACTGTACTAGCCAACAAATTGTGCTAAGGGATTCACATCTGGTGTTTCAGTTTATTATATGTCCCAAAACTGCTGCAAGGTGGCTCCTGCAGTCATCCCCATCTTCCAGATAATGAGACTGGAGTCACAGAAAAGTTCAGTAGATTTTCCAAGTCACTCATTTAGTAAATAATCGGACAGAGGTTTAAAGTCAGATCTAGTCGGGCTCAAAGCTAAGGAGGTAACCACTGCATGATATGCTGTTATTTCTAAACTAGAAAGAATGGATTTGAGGGACCTAAATACTACACTCTAGAAGGAGGACACAAGGACAAAATGAAAATCAGAAAATCAAGAAGGGAAAAGGAGTAAAACCAAAGCAGAAGTAAATACATTAGAAAGTAAACTGAAAAGAATAGATGTTTTTACTAATTCAAGTCCTTTGAGAGGACCAGTAGACTAGCTCTTTTCAATCAAGTGTGTAAAATAGGAGGGACCAGAGGACCAAGTGAAATGCACGTCAGTGGTCTCTGTATAGTCCAGAGAAAAGGTTTAAATTGTGAAATTGTAAAAGACATCTCTATACTAATAAATTTGAAAATCGTGATGAAAGGTCATCCATCTTATCAACAATGTAAATGAACAAAACTGACTAAGGAAACTATTTTTTAAAAAACTGAATAGATCAGGGGACTTCCTGGGTGGTTCAGTAGTTAAGACTCTGCGCTAATGATACAGGGGAGACAGGTTCCATCCCTGGTCAAGGAACTAAGATCTCACATGCTGCACATGGTCTGGCCTAAAACATAAAATAAAAATTAAGTTTCTTTAAAAAAAATTAAATAGACAATAACTAAGGAAACCATGGAAAGTTTCAAAGAACCACCTCAAACGTGATGATAGGACCAAGAGATCTTCTGGAAAACTACTTCAAACTTTTACTGAGTATATTTTAAATCGTGTTGTGTGTGTGTTAGTCGCTCAGTCATGTCCAACTCTTTGTGATTCCGTGAACTGTAGCCCACCAGGCTCCTCTGTCCATGGGATTCTCCAGGCAAGACTACTGGAGTGGGTTGTCATTCCCTTCTACAGGGGATCTCCCTGACCCAGAGATCAAGCCTGGGTCTCCTGCTTTGCAGACGGTTTATTCACCCTCTGAGCTACAAAAGAAGCCCTATTTCAAATTAGTAAACAATTTCAGACCCAGGCCTTCAGCAGTGACAGCACAGAGTCCTAACCACTGGACCTCCAGGGAATTCCCCCAGTTCCTTTATAAATAATAAAGCAGAAAGTGAGATGAAGGGTCATTTCTTTTTGCTTTGTTTGCTTTTTCTTTAAGGAGTTTCGATTAATTTTTGGCGGTGCTGGGTCTTCGTTGCTGCTTGAAGGCTTTCTCAAGTTGCGGTGAGCAGGGACTGCTCTTCGTTGCGGTGTGCCAGCTTCTCGTTGCTGTGGCCTCTCGTCTCAGAGCATGGACTCTAGGCACTCAGGCCTCAGTAGTTGCAACACTGGGGCTCAGTAGTTGTGGCACATGGGCTTAGTTGCTCCAAGGCACGTGGGATCTTCCCAAGCCAGCGATCAAACCTGTGTCCCCTCATTGGCAGGCAAATTCTTACGCACTGTGCCTCTAGAGAAGTCCACCATTTATTTTTGTGAGCATAGATATAACGATCCTAAACAAAATATTAGCAAACTAAATTCAGTTCTCTATGAGAAGAATTGGGATCCAGAAAGATCACAATATTAGGGGCTCAGTCTTAAAAAAGCCAGTGATATGTTTCTTCACACTGAGAACTCAGAAGAATGATACACAACATGGCTGAGGAACTGAAAAAGCATTTAACAAGCAACACCATTCTTGGAGAAAATACTTCCCAAATTGCAATTCATAATTTGGACAATTTTTTTAATATAATAAAAATAATTTTATCTCAGTATAGCCATCAATATTCTACTCAACTGTGAAAGGCTAGAGAATTTCAGTTAACATCTAGAAAAAGACATGGAACTCCTCTATTGTTACCATTATTTATTAAAGTCCTGAAAACTTTAGTCAGTAGAATTAGAAAATAAAATGAAATAAGTGGTAAAAATATTATAAGATGAAGCAAATTTTTTAATATTCAGATATCAGACAATTGGAAACACAGCGGGGACTGTTGAATAGCTTCTGGATAGGAGAGATCTGTAAGATTGCTGGTTATGAAATAAATGTGCAAAAGTAATAACTTACAGATAAGTCATGAACAACTAGAAAAATATTTTAATAATGGTCTTTTTAAAATAGAAAGGAAAGTGCAGAGGGATAAATGTTATTAGAGATATTTAAACTCTATATGATGAAGAACATAAAATTTGACTGAAGGTCTGAGAAAAAAAGCTGAGCAACTATAAAAACAAAGCAAAAGTTTATAAAATGTTCCTGGATGGGCAGATGCATCTATAAATCTCAGTAAAAATGTCAACCAGATATTTTCACATCTGAGAAAATTATTATTCAAGTTAATCAGAACTACTAGCTAACAGAAATTAGCCATAAATTTCTATTTTATTTTTCAAAATGAAAACTTTTTATTTTTCTGGTTATAATTATGATGGAAACTATAAATAAAATTTAATTTAAAATTAAAATGTCTTGTAACTGTCATAAGAAATCAGAAATAAGAAATTAATAAGTAAAAAGAAAAACTCCTTGTAAATTTCAACCCCCAGCATCTTCACCTGCCAGAAAACACTGTTCACAATTTGATGTCTATTCAGGCGAGTACATTTTTATAACCCAAACTAGCCGATATGACTATTTTATGGTGTTTCTTAGCTTTACAGCATACTGTGAACTTCTTTCCATATCCATATATTTTATTCTTGAGATTGGTCAACATAATATTCCGTATATGAATGTACCATAATATTTTTAATAAAAACCTCCCCTTGATGTACATTTAGGTTATTCTACTATTTTCTCTTTCTGTTTTAGTCCATGTATGTGTCAGGTACTCAGCCAAGACTTTCTCAGAACTATCTGCTCTCATTCCCACGTGGTTAGGATTGTCTAGTTATCTCCATTTTATGGGTGATGAGCTAAGTCATAAAGGAGTTCAGTACTTGCTTTGAGGTTGCACAGATCAGGGGCAGACCTGGCGTGCAAACTAAGGCCACCTCCAGAGTCTAAGCTCTCGGCCAGGACATTTCTGCACCTGCTTGTCATTCCTCCCAGTTACAAGCATTCTTGTGGCTAGCGCTAGGCAGCTGACTGCTTTTTTCATGGCAACAGTATTTGTTGAGTGTCTCCTACCTGTGAAGCCTTCGTCCAAGCACTGGGATCTCTAAAAATATTTATCATGTATTATTTATTTGGCTGCGTTGGGTCTTAGGTGCAGCATGTGGGATCTTGGTTGCACCACACAGATCTTTAGTTGCAGCCACAGACTGTCTAGTTGTGGCCCGTGTGTCCAGTAGTTGTGACTGTGGCTTCTCTCTAGTTGCAGAGTGGGGGCTTAGTTGCTCTGTGTCTTGTGGGATCTTAATTCCTCAACTAGGGATCGAACCCAAGTCCCCTTCATTGCAAGTTGGATTCTCAACCACCAGACCACCAGGGAAGTCCCCAAGCACTGGGATTTAATGAAGAATCCATCTTAGCCAATCCCTTCAGAACAGTGGTGGGTGGAGATGCCTTTCTTGAATTTGTCTAGATTCTTCTTGAGGTTAATTATATTTTCACCCTTTTCTCTCTTAGAGGGAGTACATGCCGATGAGGTAATAGTCCTGTCCATCTTCATCTTTTGTCTCAGAGGCCTGCGCTTTTCAGAAGGCATCCTGGTGACCCCACTTGTGCCTGCCTGTTGATGGATTCGATCACCTGCCAGGGTGCTTGAAAGTGCAGCATCCCCTGTGAGGGCCTCCTCTTGAGATCTCACACATGCCTTTATAATTTTCCTGAGAGCAGACTTCAAAATGTCTTTCCAGTGACTGTGCATGTGTGTTTGCATGCTCAGTCGTTCAGTCATGTCCGACTCTTTGTGACCCCATGGACTGTAGCCAGCCAGGCTCCTCTGTCCGTGGAATTCTCCAGGTAAGAATACTGGAGTGGATTGCCATTTCCTCCTCCAGGGGATCTTCCCGACCCAGGGATCGATATCTCCAGCAGCGGCAGGTGGATTCTTTACCACTTGAGCCACCTGGGAAGCCCAGCAACTATATGAGCACCCCTTAGCCCAGTGGAATTGACACATAAAATGAACCATCACACCTGGGATCATTTCACCTTATATTGGTGTGGAAAGGTCCATTGAGGGCAAAGGAATCTTTGAGATACTTAACCACTGTTCATTCATTCACTGGACATGCAGATGCCCCTACTCTGCGTGTGGCAAGCCTTGACAGAGCTCTGGGGACATAAAATTATGAGATATGGTCTCTTCCCTCTGGGAAGTAACAGTGCAGAGGAAGAAAGACCAAGTCACGTCAACACAGCCTGCTCACTTTACTAGTTGGGAAAGAGGCTGAGAGGCGCTGTGCCATTCGTCTTATCCCGTGACTGATGTATACAGACACGCACCCCACTGATTCCAGCCGCAGGTCCCTGGAATCCTATTAAAGACACTCTGAAAAGGGGCCATCAGTTTCCTCCCTTCATTTCTTATCTCTGAGTCACTCCTCAGCTGAAAACAAAAAAATTACCCCCGGGCTGGAGTGACCAAACTTTAAAAATTGCCTTTGATATAAAACACTGTCAGAGAACTCAGAAATTTGAAACACATTTTATCAGCTAGTTCCCCTCTCTCCATATGGTTATGCACCCTTGCAAAGTTCTCCAGTGAATTAAGTGTATTTTAACCAGAGGGAAATACCATGGTTTCTTCTCTAGTGGGTTAGCTATGCCCAGCAGAGAGGCAAGCACATAAGAGTTTTTCTCAGCAAGTGCTTGCAAAGTCAACAAATGAAAAGGAAGGAAGGAAAGAAGAAGACCAGAAAGAAGGAGAGAAAGGAGAACTTAACTGATGCAGCTCCCGGGTCCCCAGTCTGGAAATTCTTCAAGTCCCTTTAAAGGAAGAACCATCTGTTTTTTTGCCCTTCAACTTTATGCTTTTGACACTGCATTTTCTTTCTTTAAAAAAAAAATTATTTATTTGGCTGTCCGGGTCTTAGTTGTGGCATACGAGATCTTTCATTGCTGTGTATGGATTCTCTAGTTGGAGCACCAGACTCAGTAGTTGTGGCTCTCGGGCTTAGTTGCTCTGTGGCATGTAGTTCCCCAACCAGGAATCAAACCCACGATCTATGCAATGCGCAGCAGATTCTTAACCACTGGACCACCAGGGAAGTCCCAGTTCTGCATTTTCTATACAGATAACAGCTTAGCCAAGGTGGGTCTAAAGTACACTGAAACTATGATGGTGAGTCAGTTCGTGTCTCTTTTGGCCACAGGATCTCCTCCTGTGGGTCATATGGAGATCATTCCAGCCCGAGCATTCTATGGAAGCTCTAACTAAAGTGAATACGATCATGGTTTGGGAGGAAAGGCCTCCAAGGAGTAGGAGAGGTGATTCCCAGGGTGAAGCGGATCCTTTGGAGTTTTCTGTTGGGTAAGGGGAGCAGCTGGTCCTTTTTAGCACAGCCACATTGGAAGCCTTAGCTGTGCATCCTTGGGCAACCTTGGAAGAGACCTGAAAGCCTGGTGGAGGAACCATGGGGGTAAAGAAAGCCTGACAAGAGCTTGGCAAATTCTCCTACAGCCCTGGGGTAAAATCAGAGAAAGCTCATTACATCTGACCTTTTGAAGACTGGAATTGGGCAATAGTATGGGCTTGCCCACCAGCTCAGCTCACATTTGGTTCCATTAGGGAGCAGGAGCTGGTTCCAATGTCCTGAGCACAATTACCAAAGCTAAGTTGAACCGTGTGACCACGGTGCTGTGTTTTCAATTATTCTCTCTCTCTCTCTCTCCTCTCTTACTATGCCAGGCCTAGAGGGAACACAGGCTCCACAGAAGTCCAATCCTGGCTTCTCCTCTACAGTCCTTTTGCAATTGTTCCCTTTCTTTTTTACATTTTCCACAGTAACAAGGCTCATTTTGCAAACCCTTTTTGCTCTAGACTGAAGGGTTAATCCCTGGTCCCCAGTGCATCACCAGCCTCCCATCCCGGGGCTCCGCTGGACATCCCACGTGACAGCCACGGCCACAGAAGTCGCAGTTCTCTCTGGAAAAGCTTATTTTTAAAAACTGACTGTACTCATCAGACACTCCTGCAACGGTCCTCTGGGATTAGCCCAGTTTCCACCGAGGAATTCGATCCTTCTGGTCTCCTAAACCCTACACACAGCTAACGTTTCCACCATGGAGGGCAGGACATGCATTTTACGGGGTCCCAAAGGTCTCCACATGTTTGTATCCTGGAAAATGCTCACTGAGTGAGCTCACCTTTGCTGGGACAGCTCTTGTGGGCTGCGGAGGGTGGGGGGATAGAGGGGGGAAGGGAACTGGGTTTGCAGTCTAAGAATACACACAGATGGTGGTAATGCTTGGTGAAAAAGAAGGCAGGAGGCCTTTATTCCAGAGCCAAGCACTGAAGAGGAGAATCTGGGCCTTGACTGGGGGTGACTGGCTCCTCTACTAGACTTGGATGGGATAAAAGACAGTTTCAAAAAGCCTCTCGGGCTTTGAATGTCACTATTTTCCGTAACTTATGCCAGTGGCATCAGAAAGAACAACTATGCCAGGAGGATTTTTTTAAGCAAAAAAAGAGGAAGTTTTCTTCATTTGTCTAAGTGAATAGATAGTGTGGCTTCAGGCATGGCTGTAGCTAGGTGTTGGTATTATATCATCTAGGCGCATCCTTCCTTTCTGTCTTCCTTTCTATCTTCATCCTGCTCTGTGAGTTCTGGACCTTCTGTGTTGGCTTCACTCTCAGGCAGCCCTTTCCACGAGGTGGTATGGGCAACCCCATATTTATAGGTTCTCCGTACAGCACCAACGGAAGTCCAGAAGGATTTTAAACTTTGACTGTCTTTCAGTATTTCAAATGCCTAATGGACCAGTGTTGGCTGTGACACACACACAAACACACACTCTTCCTTCTCCATGAGTCCCAGGTGAACTATGGGGAATCCTCATGAAGTTGAACAAAATGCAACAAGGTTTGGATACATTAATCCTTACAGCAGTGCTGGTGTTGAGAGCTTATAGTTCTGGGATATTGAATTGACAGAATGCAAAGGAATGCCTGTGTTGGGTTATAGTGACAGGGAGGAGAGCATTTACAATTTGGATTTGAAAGATGACACCCAGAAGTAAAGGCTAGTAATGAGAAGATGGGGGAAAAAGAGCTACTCTAAAAGCTTGATTTCTGTGTATTCTTCAACCAATAGATATGAGCATCGATATTCAGATTAATGAATCCTCTAGAAATAAGGCAGGTTTTGAGCAAGCAGACAGCGTCCTCTGGACTTGGGTTCATGACTTTGGTAAAATGCAGAAGTGATTAAAAAAAAAGTTTCAGTGGTTTTGGGGGAGGAAGCTGACTCTGTGGGCTCTAACTCAAAGAGGAGGTGAGCCTGAGGGCAGAAAGTACAGAGTGTAAAACATTTTGTTCAGGAAGAGGAAGGGCCGAAGAATGGTCCATTGTCAAAACCATGCTTGTTGTTAACAGTGTTGGTTTGTATGCTTTAAAATCTGTTAAGAAACTTCGCTGCTGGTCCAGTGTGCGAGCCCGAGTTTGATCCCTGATCGGGGAACTAGATCCTACATGCTACAACTAAGAGTTCACATGCAGCAACTAAAGATCCCGCATGTCACAACTGAGACCTGGTGCAGCCAAATAAATAAGTGAATATTTTTTAAAGTCTGTTAAGGTAGCAGTGAAAGTGAAAAATGAGTCGCTCAGTTGTGTCTCTTTTGTGACGCTATGGACGCACCAGGGTCCTCTGTCCATGGAATTCTCCAGGAAAGAATTCTCCCGCTGGAGGGGGTAGCCATTTCCTCCTCCAGGGAGATCTTCCCAACCCAGGGATCAAACCCAGGTCTCCCGCATTGCAGGCGAATTCTTTACCATCTGAGCCAACAGAGAACCCCCAGAAGACTGGAGTGGGTAGCCTATCACTTCTCCAAGGGATCTTCCTGACCCAGGAATCAAACTGAGGTCTCCTACATTGCAGGTGGATTCTTTAGCAACTGAGCTACCAGGGAAGCCTGGCAGATCTCATGTTAATAATTTTTAAAAAGTGAGGGGAAGATATGAAGGGGATAAAGAGAGGCAGGTAACAAGAAGAGGATGTAGATACAACATGTAATTTTTCAAAGATGGACAATATGAGTATGTTCACATGCTGAAGATAAAATCCAGAAGAGAGGGAGAGATTGAGGTTAAAGAGAGACACTAATCAATGGCTGTGCAGAACCATGGCAAAGATGCAGGCCCCAGAGTCAAACTGGCTGCTTAAATTCCTGCTTTCACTGAGTTCTGGCTGTGCAATCTTGGGAAACTGACCTAACCTCTCTGTGCCTCAGTTATCTTTTTAAAAAAACTCTTGCTTATTTTTTGGCTGTACTGGGTCTTAATTGTGGCATGGAGGATCTTTGATCTTCATTTCAGTGTGTGGGATCTTCAGTTGAGGCATGCAAACTCTTAGTTGTGCCATGTGGGATCTAGTTCCCTGACCAGGAAGTGAACCTAGGCACACTTCATTGGGAGCACAGAGTCTTAGCCTCTAGACCACCAGGGAAGTCCCCATGAATTCCGTTTTTTGTGTGTGTGTATGTGTGCAAAATTAGGATGTTGATGGAGTCTACAGTAGATTTTACAAGAACTAAATGGTAAAGCGATTAGAACAGTACATCATAAGCACTAAATAAGTGTTGTTTTTGTTGTCGTTCAGTCGCTCAGTCGTGTCCGATTCTTTTCAACTCCATGGACCGCAGCACACCAGGTTTCCCTGTTCTTCACCATGTCCCAGAGCTTGCTCAAACTCATGTCCATTGAGTCGGTGATGCCATCCAACCATCTCTTCCTCTGTCGTCCCCTTCTCCTCCAGCCTTCAATCTTTCCCAGCATCAGGGTCTTTTCTAATGAGTCAGCACTTCAAATCGAGTGGCCGAAGTATTGGAGTTTCAGCTTTAGCATCAGTCTTTCCAATGAATATTCAGGGTTGATTTCCTTTAGGATTGACTGGTTTGATCTCCTTGCAGTCCAAGGGACTCTCAAGAGTCTTCTCCAACACTACAGTTCAAAAGCATCAATTCTTTGGCGTTCAGCCTTCTTTATCATCTACCTCTCACATTCATACATGACCACTGGAAAAACCATAGCTTTGACTATATGGACCTTTGTTGGCAAAGTAATGTCTCTGCTTATTAATATGCTGCCACATGGTGTACTCTGCATATAAGTTAAATAATCAAGGTGACAATATACAGCCTTGATATACTTCTTTCCCAATTTGAAACCAGTCCATGTTCCATGTCTGATTCTAACTGTTGCTTCTTGACCTGCATACAAGTTTCTCAGGAAGCAGGTAAGATGGTCTGGTATTCCCATCTCTTTAAGAATTTTCCAGTTTGTGGTGATCCACACAGTCAAAGACTTTAGTATAGTCAATGAAGCAGAAGTAGATATTTTTCTTGAATTCTGTTGCTTTTTCAATGATCCAGCGGATGTTGGCAATTTGATCTCTGTTTCCACTGCCTTTTCTAAATCCAACTTGAACATCTGGAAGTTCTCGGTTCACGTACTATTGAAGCCTAGCTTGGAGAATTTTCAGCATTACTTTTCTTGCATGTGAAATGAGTGTAGTTGTGCAGTAGTTTGAGCATTCTTTGGCACTGACTTTCTTTGGTTGACCTTTTCCAGTCCTGTGGCCACTGCTGTGTTTTCCAAATTTGCTGGCATAATGAGGGCAACACTTTCACAGCATCATCTTGTAGAATTTGAAATAGCTCAGCTGGAATTCTATCACCTCCACTAGCTGTGTTCATAGTGATGCTTCCTCAGGCCCACTTGACTTCGCATTCCAGGATGTCTGGCTCTAGGTGAGTGATCACACCATTGTGGTTATCTAGGTCATTAAGATCTTTTTTGTACAGTTCTTCTGTGTATTTTTGCCACCTCTTCTTAATATCTTCTGCTTCTGTTAGGTCCATACCATTTCTGTCCTTTATTGTGCCCATCTTAGCATGAAATGTTCCCTTGATATCTCTAATTTTCTTGAAGAGATCTCTAGTCTTTCCCATTCTGTTGTTTTCCTCTATTTCTTTGCACGGATCAGTAAAGAAGGCTTTCTTATCTCTCCTTGCTATTCTTTGGAGCTCTGCGTTCAGATGGGTATAACTTTTTTCCTTTGCCTTTAGCTTCTCTTCTTTTCTCAGCTGTTCGTAAGGCCTCCTCAGACAACCATTTTACCTTTTTGCATTTCTTTTTCTGGGGGATGGTTTTGATCACTGCCTCCTATACAGTGTTAGGAACCTCTGTCCATAGTTCTTCAGACACTCTATCAGATCTAATCCTTTGAATCTATTTGTCACTTCTACTGTATAATCATAAGGGATTTGATTTAGATCATACCTGAATGGCCTAGTGGTTTTCCCTACTTTCTTCAATTTAAGTCTGAATTTTGCAGTAAGGAGTTCATGATTTGAGCCACAGTCAGCTCCTGATCTTGTTTTTGCTGACTTTGTAGAGCTTCTCCATCTTCGGCTGTAAAGAATATAATTAGTCTGATTTCAATATTGATTATCTGGTAATATCCATGTGTAGAGTCTCTTATGTTGTTGGAAGAAGGTGTTTGCTATGACCGTGAGTAAGTGAAAGTCTCTCAGTCATGTCCAACTCTTTGCAACCCCGTGGACTATACAGTCCATGGAATTCTCCAGCCCAGAATACTGGAGTGAGTAGCCTTTCCCTTCTCCAGGGGATCTTCCCAATCCAGGGATCGAACCCAGGTCTCTCACATTGCAGGAGGATTCTTTACCATCTGAGCCACCAGGGAGGCCCAAGAATACTGGAGTGGATAGCCTATCCCTACTCCAGCAAATCTTCCCGACCCAGGAATCGAATTGGGGTCTCCTGCATCGCAGGTGGATTATTTACCAGCTGAGCTATGAGGGAAGCTATGACCATAGATACCATCATTTTTATTGTTTTTAAGTCTGAATGAACTGAGGAGTGGAATCCAGAAAACAGATGGGTGGATTGGCTGTGCTCCATAGGAGGGCTCATGTTTCACTATGAAGGGTATGGACAGGTAGGAATGGGTGGCAAATGGACTTGTGAACTCTGGCGCACACTGTCATGTGTGTGCATCCTCTACACGTGGCTGTGCTTGTGTGTACTTTACTGTACGCGTACAGTCCTGTGTGGAGGACAGTAGTGCAGCATCTTTATTTCAAGCCCAGGATGTCCAGAAGCAAGCGTAAAAGAAGTGGTGATATAGCTGATCCTACTGTACTTTTCAAGTTATTGTGCTGTGAGATTAAAATTTTCTTTATTTTTTTTTGTTTTTTCTTTATATATTACTTGTGTGAAAAGTATTATAAACCTATTACAGTACAGTAGGGGCTTCTCGGGTGGCTCAGATGGTAAATAATCTGCCTGCAATGCAGGAGACTGGAGTCCATTCCCTGGGTTGGGAGGATCCCCTGGGGAAGGGAATGGCAACCGACTCCGGTATTCTTGCCTAGAGAATCCCATGGATAGAGGAGCCTGGTGGGATGCGGTCCATGGGGTCACAAAGAATAGGACATGACCTAGCGACTAACACTTTCAACACAGTACGGTACTCTATAGCCAATCATGTTAGCTGGGTACCTCACCTAACTTGGACTTATAAACAAATTGGACTTTTCAACACATTCTCAGAACAGAACTGATTTGTATATAGGGGACTTAACTGTTTTCTAGATGGAAGGACATAGAGTACAGGACTTTGGGATATTGGCAAGAGGGTGTTTGATAAAATGGACCAATACTTAGTTGTGTTAATTGCTCAGTCATTTCTGACTCTTTTCAACCCCGTGGACTGTAGCCTGCCAGGTTCCTCTGTTCATGGGATTCTCCAGGCAAGAATACTAGAATGGGTAGCCATTCTGTTCTCCAGGGGATCTTAGACCCGCGTCTCCCGCATTGCAGGCGGTTTCTTTACTGGGCTTCCCTTGTGATTCAACTGGTAAAGAATCTGCCTGCAGTGCCAGAGACCTGGGTTCAATCCCTGGGTTGGGAAGGTTCCCTGGAGGAGGGAAAGGCTACCCACTCCAGTATTTTGGCCAGGAGAATTCCATGGACTGTATAATCCATGGGGTCACGAAGAGTCGGATAGGACTGAGCGACTGACTTTCACTTTCACTTTGTTTACTGAGTCCCCAGGGAAGCCCACTGAGTTAATTTATACTAAAGCATCAAGAAGAGCGCCTGATATATCGGGCACACTCTCAAATAGTTTTCCATTCATTCATTTTGATTCTTTGTTATTGGTTGCTATAGACATGTACGTGTGTGTTCAGTCATGTCTGACTCTTTGTGACCCCATAGACCGTGGCCTCCACCCCACCCCCAGGCTCTTCTGTCCATGGGATTTGCCAGGCAAGAATACTGGAGCACATTGCCGTTTTCTCCTCCATGGGATCTTCCTGAACCAGGGATTGAACCTGCGACTACTGTGTTTCCTACATTGCAGGCAAATTCCTTATCACTGAGCCATTGAGGTTGGTAGATAAATTGATAAAATTAAAATGCTAATAGAGAAAACAATACAATGCACCTGGGTATTGAAAAACACTGTCTTGGTTCAAGAAGATGTTCTCTTGGGGAGATTATATAATGTGAAAGGGTTTCTTCATGATGAAATGCTGGAAGACCTCTGCTTTTCCTTATTCTGTACTAGCTGTGCACCAACAGCAGTACCCGTGGGCCAAGAGCATCCCACAGTCTGTTATTCTGGCAACAGGCTGTATTTTGTGGCTTGGGCCTGAGTCAGAACTCTGCAGCATCAGAGCCCCTTTAACCACCTGCCTCATGGACAGGATTCATGCCTGCATCCGTGACAGGCACTTCTCAGTGAAGCAGAGCTGAGCTGTGCTGAGAGTGATGCTGTTGACCTGATGAGTAAAGCCAGTTTTTGACTCATCCCAGGGTTTGATCCCATGGGGAAAGATGACAGAGGAGACCCTCAGGCTGGCTGAGATACTGACCAGATGTGACCTTGGTCCTGGGGAAGGGCACACAGGTTTGCCAGGTACCTGTTGTGTGCTAAGCCCTTTGACATGAACCATCTAAGATTCACCTTCTTTTATACTCAAAACAAGCCTGGTGGGTCAACATTAGGTGAGCCTCCCAACCTCCTTGTAGGCTCTTTATCTGGGAATTGGGTTTCCCAGGTGGCTCAGTGGTAAATAATCCACCTGCCAAGCAGGAGACACAGGTTTGACCCCTGGTTTGGGAATATCCCCTGGAGAAGGAAATGGCAACCCACTCCAGTATTCTTGTCTGGAGAATCCCATGGACAGAGCAGCTTGGTGGGCTACAGTTCATGGGGTCCGAAGAGTCAGACATGACTGAGTAACTAAACAGCAGCAGCATCTTGAAATTGAGGGCATAGACATCAGCAATCTTCAGCCTGGGCTCTGAATTCCCGGGTTTACTTGGAGATGCTACAGGAGTGACCAGGGGTAGCAGAAGGGGACTGGCAGGTTCAGCCCAGTCCTTTCTTCACTCTGACCTGCTCTATAGACTGGAGTACCTCATACACTCTTGTCTGAAGAATGGCTTTTACATTTAAAAGTCTTACAGGTCTCTGTGATCTCTAAACTCCTACCCGGTTCTGATCGCTGACTGTCCCGCGAATGCTCTTCGTGGCTTTGCCTTTGAACCCCTTTCTCGCTGTCTCAGTGTCCCTGTGGGTAGAAGGAGGGTTTGGATAAGAGAAGCTCTGGGCTCCGTGAGCCTGAGAGTGATTGTTGTTGTTCAGTTGCTAAGTCGTCTCTGACTCTTTGCGACCCCCATGGACTGCAGCACGCCAAGCTTCCCTGTCCTTCACCATCTCCCAGAGTTTGCTCAAACTCATGTTGGTTGAGTCAGTGATGCCATCCAACCATCTCATCCTCTGTTGTCCACTTCTCCTCCTGCCTCCAATCTTTCCCAGATCAGGGTCTTTTCAAATGACTCAGCTCTTCACATCTGGTGGCCAAATCATTGGAGTTTCAGGAGGGTGTGGTAAACACTTGATCCCTCCATGTGGCCGGCACCCTGGAAGGGCCAGTCACATTGAATGATGATCTCTCCATCTGTCCTGCTTCACGGACATCGTGGCTCTGTTCCAGGACTTGTGTCTCACTCCACTTGTCTGCAGCAAGTCCCATTGCCTCTTTCCATTTCCTTTCTCCTCCAGGAACCCACGAAGTGGTGGCTAAACCCAGTCCAGTCACCACTCGTCAGCCGAAGGCCAGAGATCAGGAAAGGAAGAAGGGCAGCTTTACCTCCTCCCTGAGGATGGAGCCTCACAGCCGTTCCGGAAAGAGCAGAAAATCCACCAAGTTGCGGTCCATCTCCCGCTCCCTGATCCTCTGTAACGCCCAGACCAGCGATGACAGCTCAAGCCCCGACGAGAGATACCCTGACCCCTTTGAGATTTCCCTGGGCCAGGGCAAGGAGGGAATTTTCCACTCATCCGTGCAGCTGGCAGACACGTCAGAGGCCGCACCCCGCAGCATTCCTGACCTCACACTGTCCTCTGAGGCCACACAACTCCAGGCAGCTGGGAACGATCGAGGCAAGGCCTGCAGGAGGATGTTCTTCATGAAGGTGCGCCAGGGTGTGTGTGGGGTGGGAGGAGTCCCCGGTGGCTCCTGGGGCCGTGAATGAAAGTCAGCACGTCGTCCTAGTCCAAAGTCAGGGAGGCACCGAGTTCGCATTCTGAATAAGAGCAGGGAAGAGGTTGGGGCAGCACCCACTGAAACGATAACAATGAATCAAGCACAGTTGACCTTCCTGCCTGAGGGATTCATGGAGGCACTGTGTAAGCCCCCCACCCAGGTAAACTGAGCCTAGATCCCTGCTGGAAAATGCCAGGTGCTATACACTGGGGAGGTCATGTCTCCAGACAGGCAGCTCGATTCACACCAGTTGAGAGCCTGATATTAATAGAAGCTGACTCCCAGACCCGGCAGGAGCCTGTATGTCGAGCAGGGCAAGGACTACAGGCTGAGTGAGTCTGCGCTGGAATGCCAACCTTGAACATTCTCCAGGTGCCCCCTGCCAGTTCCAACACAGGTGTGAATGAGGGGTGGTCAGCAGAGACACAGGGAAGCAGGATAGGGGAAACTAAGTAGGGTTTGCTGTGCTTAGTCACTAAGTCATGTCCGACTCTTTGCAACTCCATGGACTGTAGCCCGCCAGGCCCCTCTGCACATGGGATTCTCCAGGCAAGAATATTGGAGTGGGTTGCCATGCCCTCCTCCAGGGGATCTTCCCAACCCAGGGATCAAACCTGGGTCTCCTGCATTGGCAGATGGTTTCTTTACCATCTGAGCCACCAGCGAAGGCCATGGGTACATTTAGTAAATGTTTACAGAGTACCAACCCAGGTTAGGCGCTGTTCTAGAGAATAGGTAGAGTGTGCACAGGGTATCCGGGGAAGAGGGGAGTGGAGAGGATGGAGTCGGGGTGGGAGCCAGTGTCCACCAGACATGGAGCTTTACTCTCAGAAGGATGGGAAAACATGGGAAGACAGAGCAGGGGTGCTGGTGGTTTAATTGCTAAATCATATCCAACTCTTTGCGACCCCAGGGACTGTAGCCCGCCAGGCTCCTTTGTCCATGGAATTTCCCAGGCAAGAGAACTGGAGTGGGTTGCCGTTTCCTTCTCCAGGGGATCTTCCCAATCCCGGGATTGAACCTGCATCTCCTGCATTGCAGGTGGTCTCTTGCAGGCAGATTCTTTACCAACTGAGCCACCTCAATAATTTTAACAAGCACTCTGGCTCCTGAGCAGGGAGTGGAGCCTGAGGAGGCCAGTGAGCAGATCTACGACCATAACCCAAGCCAGAAGTGATGTACTTTTTCTGAGAGGGCCATGGCAGTGGTACTGTGGATGGTCAGGATAGGTATTTACTTTCAAGGCAAAGCCAGCATGATTTGTCTGTGGAAGGATGAAAGGTGGCAAGTTTAACTGCAAGTTCTGCCCTGACCAACCCCAGGGAAGGAAGATGGTGTGTTCTAAGATAGGAAATATTCAGAGCTGCAGAAATGACCAGTAAAAGGTGAGATGCCACCAGAAGGACATAGGATTTGACAGCACAGGGGTGGGTGGGAGAGACTCCCAGGTGGAGGGAAATGCATGAGCAGAGATGCAGCAGTGAGGAGGCCCCAGTGCTGATGCATGGGCTCCGTGCGCAGAATGGTGTGTCTGGAGCTATGTTCTGGGCACCTGTCTAGCGGCAGGATGCTGGACACCTGGGGGGGCCAGATGAATGGGCAGAGGACAGGAGACTGGCAAGGGGTCCGGGACAAGCCTCACCTTCTCGTCTCTCTGTGAGTCACATGTCCACTAAATACTTTGGTTTAGACGGTGTTTTCACAGTTCTACCTCATTGACCCTTTCCAGGGAAGAAGGAGTTCACAGCAGCATTTGTATTTCAGGGGCAGGGGGATGAAGTACAGCCTAGGGGCTGGAGGTGTGGGCTCATTAGTCTGATTGCTTGGGTTTGAGTCCAACTTTCCCAATTAGTAAACTGTGTGCTCCTGGAAAATTCACTTTACCTTTTTTAAAAAAATTTTTTTTAATTTATATTGAAGTATAGTTGATAAACTGGAGGAGGGCATGGTAATCCACTCCAGTATTCTTGCCTGGAGAATCACCATGGACAGAGGAGACTGACAGACTTCAGTCCATGGGGTTGCAAAGAGTCGTACGTGACTGAGCAACTAAGCACATAGTTGATAAACTGTGTTACAATATTGATAGTATCAGGTTTACAGCAAAGAGATTACACACGCAGATGTATCTGCGTGCTCAGTCTCTTCACTCGTGTCCTACTCGTTGCAATCCTATGGACTGGAGCCTGCCGGGGTCCTCTAGAGGTCCATAGGATTCTCTAGGCAAGAATACTGGGGTGGGTTGCCATTTCCTTCTCCAGGGGATCCCTTCATGACTCAAGGATCAAACCTGTGTTTCTTATGTCACCTGCATTGGCAGGTGGATTCTTTTACCATGAGTGCCCCATACATGTATCTGTTCTTTTCCAAATTCTTTTCCCATCTAGGTTGTTACACAATATTGAGAAAAAGTTCCCTGTGCTACACAGTAGGTCCTTATTGATTGCTGTAACTTTTTGTGTGCCTGTTTGCTCATCTATGAGATGGAGACTTTTAGTAATGATACATATTTCAGATGAGTTTTATGAGGATACAGTTATAAGTATTTACACAAGAAAACCCACCATGCACGTTGTTGTTGTTTAGTCGCTAAGCTGTGTCAGACATTTTTGCAATCCGATGAACTGTAGACTCCTCTGTCCGTGGGATTCTCCAGGAAAGGATACTGGAGTCAGTTGCCATTTCCTCCTCCAGGGGGTCTTCCCGGCCCAGGTATCAAACCCATGTCTCCTGCATTGCAGGCAGATTCTTTAACATCTGAGCCACCGTCCTGTATCAAAAGTGCCAGGGCAGAAAGGTCCAAGTTGACAGCTGGTCCCAGTGTCCTTTCCTGGAGGAGCCTCTGTGTCCTCAGGAACACCCCTGCCCTGTCCCTCTTTGCAGGGACTCGCTACTCCCTGCCCTGGCTCCTACCCTGCCCTGCACCCAGGCGTGACTCCTTTGGCCCAGGGGGACTCCTCAGCCTCCAGCAATGCCATGGTTACACTGATTTCAAAACAACGTCTGGAAAGAGGCCCTATGACATCATGCCTGTCTCCAGAAACGCCTAATATGAAAATTAAAAAAGAGGAAGTTAGATAAACAGCCAACTGAAAAAAGGAATAAAAGCCTTATTGGATGTGTTGTGTTTGGCACGACCGCCCAGGGATGTGCCAGAGCTGGGCAGGGACGTGTAGAATCTGAAGCAGACATTTGGATCTGCGCTGTGCATTGAGGGTCCAAAGGAACTTCTTCTTCAGGATAGCATCCAGAGCCCTGGGAAAGAGTGTTCAAAGTCAGATTCCCCAAGCTAGTAAATAGAAACTCAATGTATCAGACCTGGACTTTATTTTTTATTATTTTTTATAGACTTTTCTTTTAAAAAAACTTTAAGACATATTTTATTTAATCCAATACATCCAAAACATTATTTCATTAATGTAAAATTGTTATCAAATAGTTATCAAAGTATTTTACATCTTTTTTTTTGTCCTAAGTCTTTTGAAACCAGGCATATTACTTATATAACATCTCAGTTTGGACTAAGAACATTTCTTTTTTTATCTTTCTTTTCTATTTTTTAAATTATGAAAGTATGGTAACGCATTTAAAAGAGACTTGGAAAATACAGAACAAAGTTACACATAGTTCTACTATATATTGCAATTATTTTTTTAAGTATATAAACTAAGATTTTTAGTTGGGGTTTCCAGAGAAGGAAATGGCAACCCACTCCAGTACTCTTGCCTGGAAAATCCCATGGACAGAGGAGCCTGGCAGGGTGCAGTCCATGGGGTCGCTAAGGGTCAGACACGACTGAGCGACTTCACTATCACTTTTCCCTTTCATGCACTGGGGAAGGAAATGGCAACCCACTCCAGTTTTCTTCTTGGAGAATCCCAGGGACGGGGGAGCCTGGTGGGCTACCGTCTATGGGGTTGAATAAAGTCGGACACGACTGAAGCGACTTAGCAGCACAGCAGTTGGGGTTTCAGTATCAAACTCTGAAAAATTAATAGAATGAATATACAGAAAAGTAGAAGGATGTGGTAGACCTGAAAATCACCGTGAACCAGTTCAACATAATTAAGATTTATACAGTTTTCACACAACAGTAGCATACAAATTCTATTCAAGTTCCCATGGACTATAAACTAGGACATATCCAGGGACATAAAACAAGATGCAAACATTTCATAGACCTAGACTTTTCAAAGGGAGGAATGCACAGACCCCTGGGCTACTCCAGACCCACTGTCTTTTTCCAAATGGAAAGAGTATCTTTTAATGCCCTTTAAGTAGAATATGGAATGCACTGAGAGATTGGGATTGACATATATACACTACTGATACTGTGTATAAAATGGATAACTAACTAATGAGAACCCACTGCAGAGCACAGGAAGCACTATTCAGTGCTCTGTGGTGACCTAAATGGAAAGGAAATCCAAAAAGGAAATCCACATGGACATGAATTTGAGCAGGAGCCTGACATGCTGTAGTCCATGGGATCAAAAAGATTCAGACATGACGTAGCAACTGAACAAAGAAATGTGAATGTATAGCTGATTCACTTTGTTGTACAGCAGAATATGACACAACATTGTAAAACTGCTATACTCCAGTAAAATTTTGTTTTGAAATTAAAAACATTAAAGTTATAAATCAAGGTAAAATATTTTTTAAGATATATGTTCTATCCTTCTCCCTTGACAAACACAAGTACTTGGACAACCAAGGTCAAATAAGTTCTTGGATTTCTTTCTCTCTCTCTCTCTTTTTTAAAATATTATTTTATTTGGCTGCTCCAGGTCTTAGTTGGGACCCACAGGGTCTTATAGTTATGGCATGTGGGGATCTAGTTCCCTGGCCAGGATCGAACCCAGGCCCCCTGCATTAAGAGCACAGAGTCTTAGCTACCGGACCACCAGAGCAGTCCCTGCTCTTGGATTTCTCAGTGTTCTGCACTAGGATGTGGGGGCCCTGGCTCTTGGCCACCGGCCATGCTCCTTTTTCTCCTTCTACCCCCTGCACTGCCCAGTACCACAAGCGGTCTTACCTGCAAGCACGTGGACACCGGCAATTCTCCAGTCTAGGAAGTAACCACCCTGGCGTCTCTCCAGCCTCAGACTGTACACAGAGTGGTATTATTTGCTCTTGATTGGATAAATCCAGGGGAGAGAGATTATGGGGTTGGGGACACCAAGGTCTCTGGATGCAGTCTGACCCCTCCCATCTCATTCGTTTCTCAGTTTCTCTCTGGCTAAGTATTAGCAGATCACCAAAGAGGCCTGAAGCAGTGTTTATCCATCTGAGAGCTGGCGCTCTTCATGGCACTGGATGAGATTGGGTACTGGCTCATGGTAGTGACTCTATGTAAATATTTGTGGAAGGAATGGTTGCATAAATGAACATAATGAGGCCACCCTCGACGTTGAGCTTCTATTGACATAGCCTGAGCTTGCATTGGTGTTTTTTTTTTTTTGGACCAACCCATGGGTTTACATTGGACATTGCTTTTGGCATTCCTACTGGTTGGGGTCTAGAGTCACTGGACACTCCTTTTGGGAATAGGGCGGCAGCAGATGAGACCAGACCTGAGGCAGGTCCTCCCTTTGGGACCGCCTTCCTAAAAGGACTCAGGATGCTTTGATCCACATGGGAACAGCCTTCGTTTTGTGGAAGACCCTGCTTCTCTTTATGAATTCAAATTACTGGTTAGGGCAAGTCACCACGCACGCAGAGTGACTCAGGAGGCACTGAGGTTGGAACAGCCGTCTGAGTCTCTGGCATGTGCTGTCGGGTGGAGAGAGGGCCGTCAGGGCCCTCCGGGAGCAGACGGGTCCCTTCATTTAGCTGCCTTGTGAGCCTGCTCAGCCTGTGGCTTTGAGGCCCAGGCTTCCTTGGCAAGTGGGAAACCCAATCCTTTGGCCGCCTGCCCCTTCCTGCCACAGAAGAGCAGCTTGTGGAGACTGAGAGCAGCCCCTGGGAGGGATGCTCAGGGCTCCAGGACTCCCACAGAGCCAGCCGCATCCCCAGTGTGGGGGGAGAATGGGGAGGGAGCCTAGGTGGTCCACGTGCAGGAAGCGGGAGGGGCGGCCCACAGGTACGGTTTGGGGCACTTGCTGCCTCCAAAACGTCACGTGATTTCTGGTTGCTGTTTCTGTTGTCAAGGACATCTGGAGCTATTTGCCTGGAAGCTGGTCTTTTGAATTTCATGAGTTCTGACAGGACAACATTTGGTTAGGGAAAAGGGGTTTGGTGGAAAGAAAAGAGAGAGAAGAAGGGGTGTTGTGAAGTAGCAGTAAACCATCTATCTTTCCTACTCTGTGTTCTTCCTTTGTTTTTTTCCTTTTAAAAAGATTTTTTTTTAAATGTGGACCATTTTTTAAAAGTGTTTATTGAATTTGTTACAGCATTGCTTCTGTTTTCTGTTTTGTTTTGGGGCCGTGGGCCAGGTAGGAACATAGCTCACCAGTCAGTTCAGTCGCTCAATCGTGTCCAACTCTTTGCGACACCATGGACTGCAGCAAGCCAGGCTTCCCTGTCCATCACCAACTCCTGGAGCTTGCTCAAACTCATGTCCCTTGAGTCAGTGATGCCATCCAACCACCTTGTCCTCTGTCATCCCCTTCTCCCCAACCAGGGATCAAACCCACATGCTCTGCATTGGAAGGCAAAGTCTTAACTACTGGTCCACCAGGGAAGCCCTCCTACTCCGTTTTCACTGTGGCTCTTCATATGTACATTTCAAACCACCTAAAGCTTCTCCTTATTCTTTGTATCCAGCCCCCTGGTTACTGGGATTCCCAGGTGGCTCAGTGGTAAAGATGTTAGGCCGTAAGTCTGCCACTTCATGACAGTAAGTCACCTTACTGTCCCCCTTCACATGCAAACCTTCAACTTGTGAACTTTCGAAGATGCAAACGTGCGTGCTCGTGTCCCATTGCATGAGTCAGTTCCCGTGTCTGGCGCACACTGTCACGTGCGTGCATCCCCTACAAGTGGTTGTGCTTGTGTGCAGTTTTGCTGTACAGTCCTGTGTGGACGGCATCACCAACTCAGTGGACATGAGTTTGGGTAAACTCTGGGAGTCGGTGATGGACAGGGAAGCCTGGTGTACTGCAGTCCATGGGGTTGCAAAGAGTCGGACACAACTGAGCAACTGGACTGACTGACTATGTAGAGAACAGTAGTGCAGGATCTTTATTTCAAGCCCAGGATATCCGGAAGCAAGAGGGTAATAGAATTTAATCCAACAAGTTACCAGAACCTATGTCATCAACATCAGGTGTGAATGACGTCTCAGCTCGCCCTCCGTCTCCTACTGCCGACGACCCTTCCGCTCCACCATCTCCCACCTCCTCTCCCTACTCCTGTCAGTAACTCTTCCTGCCTGTTCTCTCGATGATGCCAGCCCCTGTGTGCCTGCTGTTGTACTGTACTCCTGTACTTCTCAAGGTTCTGTACTGTAAGATTTTAAATGGCTTATTTTTTGTTTTTGTTTTGAATGTGTTATTTGGGTGAAAAGTGTTATAAACCTATTACAGTACAGTACTATATAGCCGACTGTGTTAGTTGGGTACCTAGGCTAACTTTGTTGAACTCATGAGCAAATTGTATCTATGAACACGCTCTCAGAATGGGACTCATTGGTATGTAAAGGACTTACTGTATTTGTTTTCTGTTTCTTCACTCTATTTCTTGTTCCTTCGTTGCTTTTCTTTTGCCCCCCCCCCACCCCGTGGATTACTTGCACACTTTTCAGGGTTCCATTTTGATTTATTTATAAAATTCTTCAGTATATCTCTATAATTTTCATTGTGGTTTCTATATTATCATATTCTACATGCATTGGATATTACCATATTGGTACCAACATTTTCCTGTTTTGAGTGAAGTAATGAAAACTGAAGTCATTTATACCCCTTTACTCTGCCTTGTCTTAAATATTTCCTCTACATCCTTTGAGTACCTCATCAGATGACATTATAACTTTTGCTTCAACCATAAAATATGGTTAAAGAGACTCATGAAGGGAAAAACTAATCTATTATGTTTACTCCTTGGCTTCCCTGGTGGCTCAAACAGTAAAGAATCTGCCTGCAATGCTGGAGACCCAGCTTCAATCCCAGGGTTGGGAAGATCCTCTAGAGAAGGGAATGGCAACCCACTCCAGTATTCTTGCTTGGAGAATTCCATGAACAGAGGAGCCTGGTGAGCTCCTGCATGAGTCCATTGGGTCACAAAGAGTTGAACACGACTGGGTGACTAACCCTTTTACCCTTCTGCTGTTCTTTCCTTTCTGAAGTTTTCAGCTGTTTTATTATTTTCTTTTTATTTGGATAGCTTCTCTAAACCACTCTTTAAGGGTACATCTTCTAGCCACACATTCTTTTAGTTTTTACTACTTCTGAGAATATCTTTATTTCCCCTTCATTTCTGAAGGGTCTTTCATCTCGATGAATATGGGATTTATAGTTGGCATGAATTTTTCGGCTCTTGAAAAATATTGTTTCCTTTCCTGTTACTTTCCATGTTTTCAGCTGTGAATCCTGTCTTTTGACTTGGTCTTTTTGGGGGGAGGAAGCAGTGTATCATTTCTCTCTTTTTTTTTTAAGAACTTCTTTCTTTGTCTTCAGGTTTGCAGAAGTTTAATTATGAGCTATCTTGGTGCTATTTTTTTTTAGTTTCTTATATTCAGTTCTCTAACCTCCGTTTGTTTCTTTAAAAAAAATTCTAGTTCTTGGTTGATGTCTCTCAGTTTTTCATTGGTGTCAAGAGAATTCGTCAATGATTGTTGAAGCATTTTTACAATGACTGCTTTATAATCTTCATCAAGTAATTCTGACATTTGATTCATCTTGGTACTGGCATTGGTAATTGTCTTTTCTTACTCAAATCATGTCTTCCCTGGTTCTCGATGTTAGAAATGGCTTTTGATTGTATCTTGGACATTTTCGTGGTTATGTTGGGAGGGGGTCTCTTGATCTGGTTTAAATCTGCCGTTTTAGCATATAGTTCTGTACTGCTCTTATGGGCTTTTGTAGTAATGACATTTTAGTTTTCAGAGCCCTTGCAATGCTATTCTGGTCTGCTTCATTTTTATGGCACAGCTAGATTTCTCCCTTACTCCCTGCAGCTCTGCCTCTCTGGCCTGCCTGGTGTCACTGGTGACCATCTGCCACTCAGGGTGGGGATGTGCAGAAGCTGCTGGGCCTGGGTCTCTTTGGCCACCAGGTGGACGTCAGGAAAACGAAACACGCAGCTGATCCTGCCCCATTAGATAGGTCGACTCCTGCTTGTGCCCAGTAATAGAGTGGGGCTGGGTCGGCCTGGGGCTTGGCTGCTGCCACTGCTACAGGTAGATCAGACCACCTGCCAGGGATGCCCGAGCTGTAGGACCGGGGCTGGGACACCTGCCACAGCAGGCAAGTCACACCTCCTGTTAGTTCCCTGGTTGTAGGGCAGGGGCTGGGGATTTTGCTGCTGCTGCTGCCAAGTCGCCTCAGTCGTGTCCGACTCTATGCGACCCCATAGACAGCAGCCCACCAGGCTCCCCCGTCCCTGGGATTCTCCAGGCAAGAACACTGGAGTGGGTTGCCATTTCCTTCTCCAATGCATGGTGCTGATATTGGTGTTTCCCATTTCCTGGTCTTTTGAAAGACCAGAGAGAGAATTGTTTGTTTCCTTGTTTCTTGCCTGCCTACTGGCCGTTCTGGGTTGCAGGTCTCCAGCACATGGTCTGGGTTTTTAGTTGTTGTTCAATCACTCAGTCATGTCTGCCTCTTTGCGACACCAGGGACTGCAGCCCACCAGGCTCCTTTGTCCATGTATTCTCCAGGCAAGAATACTGGAATATTCTTCTCCACTGGGTATATACTACTTGAGATGGCACAAAGAATTCATGATATTATCATTCAGTAAGTCCTGGGATCTCTTGCCAGTTAGCTTCTTCTTGCTGGCATTCAGAATCTTTTTATTGTCTGTTGAATAGTTTTCAGGGCATTTAGTTGTATTTCTAAGGGAGAAGGAAAGTAAGTTGACCCTATTGTGTCTTAGAACTGGAAATCTCAGTTCTACTTTAAAAAATAATATATTGGAGTATAGTTGCTTTACAATGTTGTATTAGTTTCCTGCTATACAGCAGAGTGAATCAGTTAAATGAATCAGTTATATATATACATATATTTATTCTCTTTTGGATTCCTTCCCATTTAGGTCATCACAGTGCCTTGAGTAGAGTAGCTCAGTGGTAAAGAATCTGCCTACAGTGCTGGAAATGAGGCAAGAGTCATGGGTTCGATCCCTGGGTTGGGAAGATGCCCTGGAGAAGGAAATGGCAACCCACTCCTGTATTCTTGCCTGGGAAATCCTATGGATAGAGGAGCCTGGCGGGCCCCAGTCCATGGGGTTGCAAAGAGTTGGACATGACTGAGTGACTAGCACTTTCACTTTTTCACTTTGACTTATTTCATTAGTGTTTTGAGGTTTGCAGCATAAAAGTCCTATACATATTTTGTTGCATTTATACCTAAAGTATTTATTTTTGAGTGATTGCAATGGGTATGCATTTTAATTTTTGTGTCCACATGTTCATTGCTACTAGATAGAAATGCTATTGATTTTTGTATGTTTATTTTGTATCCTGTGAAGTGCTGAACTTATTATATTTCTAGGAATTATTTTTATAGATGACTAGGGGTTTTCAGCATAGACAATCATGTTGTCTACAAATGAGGATGGTTTTTTCCTCTTTTCTGATCTTTATGTTTTATATTTCCTCTTATTGGCTAATTGCCCTCCTTTCTGAACAATATAAAAGTCATTGAACATTTTCATTCCTAAAGCACTCTTTCCTGGCTTATATTGTTTTCAGGTGATTTGCTCTATTTTAATTTATAAAGCCACAGGTATTATTATTATTTCAAAGGCATGTTTTTGTTTAGATTTACCCAAATATTTACTCTTTCCTATTATCACCATTCTTTGTACTACAGGCTTTCAGTCTTTCAGGGATCACTTTGCAAGCCCTTAAAACATTTTTTGGGGGGATTTTCTTTCATGAGAAAAATCTCAGATTTTCTACATGAGAAGACCTTTACTTTACTCATTCTTTAAAGATATTTTAGCTGGTGTACAATTTTATTTTGATGGTTATTTTCTCTTGACACAGTGAATTAATTATTTCACTGTCATTGGACATGGATAATTGCAGTTGAAATGTGAGTTTTAAGTTTAGTTGTTGCTTGCTCAAAGATTGTCTTTTCTCTCCAGAGAAACCTTTAGTATATTTTGATGTTCAGTAGTTTCACTAGGAACTAAGTATGCCTTTCTCTTTGTTCATCTTATTTGAGATTCATTGGGTTTCATTGATCTGTGGGTTGATGTCTTTCATCAGGACTGGAAATTTCAGACGTTATCACATGCAGTTTGTCTCTTCCAGTGATTTCTAGTTCTACTTTCTGGAATTTGGATTAGATGTTATGCTTTCTTGCTCTGTCTTAATATTTCTTAATCTCTTTTTCATACTTTTCACCTCTTTTTGTTGCCATCTGGGTAGTATTTTTTCTGATCCATATTTCATTTCTTTGATCTTCCCATCAGTGTCATCCAACCTACTGTTTAAACTTTTTACTTATTTTTTAATATTATCAATTTTATTTTTAACTATCTTAGTTCTTTTTCAGATCTACTCAGAAATTTTAATAGTTTCTCTCTCCTTAAAATTTTCAGTCACTTTTATTTCTTCAAAATATTAAATATACTTATTTTTAATTTTGCACCTGATATTTCCACCATTTGACGTCTTTGCAGGTCTGGTTTTGATGTGTATTGCTACTTCTAGTTCTCTCTCATGATGCCTCTTTCCAATGTGTGTTTTACATTAAACAAAAATTTATTTTTACTTTTTTCTCTGAAATCTCATAAGACCTGTCACTTTTTCTGCTGGACTCTCAGTGACTTAAGTCAAAGCTAGTTCCTTTCCCCAGAGAAGATTTGAATTTGCTTCTACCAGGTGGTTGGGACACTACTAGCCTGGAACCATTTTAAACTAAATTCTCATCCAGAGGTTTTTAAAGACATCCATGTGGTATGAATTAGGGTTGCCAACTCTTGTGAGGGCCATCTGGTAATTATTATTCCCCAGCAAATCGGAAAGGCTTTCCCCCCTTCCATTTAGGGCCATTTCCAGACTGACAATTTTCATGCAGTTCCTGAGAGTGGGATGGATTTACTTCCAGTTCACATTTAAAATGAGGTTAAAATCCTTTGGGGCTCCCTCTATGTAAGAGGAGAATCCTATTAAACTTCTCATCTTGAGAAGGAACTACGGCTTCCTGTCTGCTCCCAATACCCATAAAGCTATAGAAGATGAAGTTTACATTCAGTCAGTTCATAAAATGATTCAGGGCAACAGCCAGCTTCGGGGATCTGCTTACTTCTCAGGAAAGTTTTGGTGCAGCATTTATTTACTTTTTAGCCTTTGAGAATTTTTTACTCATTTGCTATTTCATTGATACCTTTACATTTCCATCCAACACTTTTATTTATTGTAAGCAGAGGGATCAAAGTAACAAATCCATTCTACTTCCAGAAACAGAAACCTCCTGTTATAACACCTTTTCATTTACCTTTATTTAAAATTTTTTTTACAATATTGTGTTGGTTTCTGCCATACAACAACATGTATCAGCCATAATTATACATATATTCCCTCCCTATTTAACCTCCCTTCCCTTCCCCCACACCATCCTATTCCTCTAAGTCATCACAGTGTGCCAAACTGGATTCCCTGTGTTATATGGCAACTTCTCACCAGCTAGCTGTTTACACGATAGTGTATATATGTTGATGCTACTTTCTCCATTCATCCCACTCTATCCCTCCCTGACTGTTTCCTCAAATCCATTCTGTACATCCATGTCTCCATTTGAAAGCAACCTAGATGTCCATTGACAGATGAATGGATAAAGAAGATGTGGTACATATATGCAAAGGAATATTAGTAAGTAAGTAAGTGTTAGTCACCCAGTCATGCCCAACTCTTTGTGACCCCATGGATTGCTGCCCATCAGGCTCTTCTGTCCATGAAATTCTCCAGGCAATGGAATACTACTTAGCCATAAGAAAGAATGAATTTGAATCAGTTCTGGGGAGGTGGATGAACCTACAACTTGTCATACAGAATGAAGTAGGTTCACAAATATTCAGTTGAAATGTTCACTTGAAAGAGAAAAATAGGTACCTTATATTAACTCATATATGGAATCTAGAAAAATGGTACTGATGAACCTACTGTAACATCTTCAATCACTTCCCCATCATGGAACATTTCCCCTCATGTTTTCTATTACAAATAATGTGGTGATAACTGCAATACTTTGGCCACCTCATGCGACGAGTTGACTCATTGGAAAAGACTCTGATGCTGGGAAAGGTTGGGGGGTGGGAGGAGAAGGGGACGACCGAGAATGAGATGGCTGGATGGCATCACCGACTCTGTGGACATGAGTTTGAGTGAACTCTGAGAGTTGGTGAGGGACAGGGAGGCCTGGAGTGCTGTGATTCATGGAGTCGCGGAGAGTCGGACACGACTGAGCGACTGAACTGAACTGAACTGAACTGAAAGATCTTTGTACACACACCTTTGTGTATTTTGCATCATGTGGAATCTTTGGTTAAAGTGAGAGGACTCTAGTTGTGGTGTGCGGGCTTAGTTGCTCTGCAGCGTGTGGGATCTTAGTTCCCTGATCAGGTACTGAGCCACGTCCCTTGCATTGCAAGGCAGATTCTTAACCACTGTACTACCAGGGAGGTCCCACCACTATCTGATTTTAGAATGTTTTCATCACCCCTGAAACCATCTAATATCCATTAGCAGTCATTCCTCATTCCCGCATCCCCACCGCGCTACTGATCCTTCCATAACCCTCTGCTAATCTATTTTCTGTCTGTATAGATTTGCCTGTTTTGGACATTTACGATACATGGAATCATATAATATGTGGTCTTTTGTCACTGACTTTTGGCACTTAGAGTAATGTTTTCAGGAATCTGTGCTTGCAGAATATATTAGTACCTCATTCCTATAGATATACCACATTTTATTCACCTTTTCATTTGCTTATGAGCGCTTGGGTTTTTTCTCCTTTGAGGCTATAATGTGTATTTTCCTTTCTCTTGAGTATATACCTAAGATTGGAATTGCTGTATCACCTGATAGCTCTATATTTAACTTTTTGAAGCACTGCCAAGCTGTTTCTGAAGCATCTGCATCATTTTACATTTCTACCAGCAATGTACGAGGGTTCTAATTTTTCTAAATCCTTCATATATTAGTGGATGTTAAGCAAGTGTGATGGTAGCCATCGTAGTTGGTGTAAAATGGTATTTCATTGTGATTTTGATTCACATTTCCTTGATGGCTAATGATGGTCACTATGTTTTCATGTGTTTCTTGGAATCTTGTATATCTTCTTTGAGAAGATACAAAATCAGATTGTTTGTCCATTTAAAAATTGGATTATCTGTCTTTCCATAATGGAATTGTAAAACTCTTTATATATTCTTGATGCAAGTCTCTTATCATATATATGAATTGTAAAATATTCTTCAATTGTAAAGTGTCCTTCAATTCTTCAACTGTAAAATTTTCTTCAATTCTGTGGATTGTCTTTTCACTTTCTTGATGGTATCTGTTAAAGCACCAAGGTTTTTAATTTCAAAGAAGTCCATTTATCTATATTTTCTTTTGTCACTTGTGATTTTGATATCATATCTACCAAGTCTTTCTGTAGCCCAAGATTCTAGAGAAATAGTCTCATGAATATTTGCTCCTGTATTTTTTTCTAAGAGTTTTATAGTTGTAACTCTTACTTGTAGGTCTGTGATTTATTTTGAGTTAATTGTTGTATATGGTGTGAGGAAGGGGTTCAACTTCACTCATTTACATGTGGCTATCCTATTGTACCAGGCCATGTGTTAAAAATATTCTTAAAAATGCTTTTCCTAGACCCCATAGGCCATTGTAATAGTCTAATCTAAAAGGAATACTATGAACTAGAACATAAGCAGCGAGAATGGGGAAATTTGAGAAGGTAGAATTACTTGGTGGCTGTGGTCATGGAGGGAACCACAGGAGAAGGAGGACTTTTGGAGGACTCCTAGGTTTCTGGTTTCCACCCTTCCTCTCCATATCAGGATGCATGTGGCCTCAGCATCCCACATGACAACATGACCACCCCATAACCAATCTGCTGGGGACAGTTATTTATCTTTATGGCTTAAAGTTCAAGTCTACTGCTGGGTGATCAACCCAACCACAGGAGACAAGCCTTGACCAGGAGGGCAATGAATTCTATTTTGTGGCTCCTTTAGACTAGAACAGCTATAGCATCTCAGTTCAAAGAGAAAATGGGAAGGCTTGTATTTAAGAGGAGTACAGTCACCAAACTCCAGAAGCATCAAGCTGTGTCAGCAATGTTGAGGGTCTGTATGCAAAATGAACCCTTCTTAGAGAGTAATAGACCCTTCTAACTTTCCGGGAGGAGTTTAGATTCCAGAATAATGTTGCTTGTAGTATAAAATGCTGCAGAATTCTGCATCTTCATTCTAGGTTTATTCCTTGGCTACACTGGATTGTGGTTTTTTGGGTGTTTTTCTTTCCCCATTTCTTGAGGTTGGCTGTTCAGTCCTAGCAGTTACATGACTGGTCCTTACTTGAGGAGAGCTCCCTGGTCAGTCTACCCTGTTTCCCACTCAGGCATCAAGGGGACAGACACCTGTAGAGACTACCACCCAGGTAATGATGGAGCACGCCACCCACAGAACTGTGGCTCTGGGTCGCAGCCTCTGATGAGAACAAGGAGCAACATGTCTGGAAATGACTTTGCCAGCCTATGACCTCAGTGGCAAACCCTCGGCCTCAAGAGCAGCCCCACCTTGGGAGCAAGAACAGAAGAGTTCTGTTCTGTGGGCTGACGGGGGAGCTATACTATGCAAGCATTCACAGGGGCTCCTACAGAGATTCCTTTGATGAGACACCACTCCACCCAGGACATCCTTGCTGGAGACTAGCCAGGCTTCCCCCAAGAACCAAGGGAAGATATTTTCTCCTCGTGAGGGACCTTCTGCCATGTGATCACTTCAGAGAGGACAATAGCCATTTGACTCTTTAAACATAATCATCCGTTACATTAAAAAGTATAGAGCTGAAAGTGATTATAGAAGCTGTTAAGTTCACCCCTTCAGCCTACAAAAGAGGACACTGAGACCAAATGATTAACTGACCAGCCCAGGGTCATAAGAGACTTAATGCTGCTCATCTCATGACCCTTTTTTTCTGCTCTAGGCCCATTGTGCTTTTCTGGTGGGGGAAACATTATGCTCAAAGTTTTATGAATTAAAAAGAGTGAATATATACCTTGAGATGATCCCAGAGTCTGGGTGAGCACTGGATCCTTGTCGATGTCTGGGAAATAGAAGGTCCATAGAACTTGTGCCCTCCTGCATGTGTGCTAAGTCGCTTTAGTCACGTCCAGCTCTATGCGACACCATGGACTGTAGCCCGCCAGGCTCCTCTGTCCATGGGATTCTCCAGGCAAGAATACTGGAGTGGGCTATCATGCTTTCCTTCCCATTGAACTTGTGCATTGCCTCTATTTTGGAGCTTTTAGGGGCCATATAGATGTTTTGTTTGCTAAGATTCAGCACTGAATATTCATTGGAAAGACTGATACTGAAGTTGAAGCTCCAATACTCTGGCCACTTGATGCAGAGTTGACTCATTGGAAAAGACTCTGATGCTGGGAAAGATTGAAGGCAGGAGGAGAAGAGAGTGGCAGAGGATGAGATGGTTGGATGGCATCACTGACTCAATGGACATGAACTGGAGCAAACTCCAGGAGACAGTGAAGGACAGGGAAGCCTGGTGTGCTGCAGTACATGGAGTCACAAAGAGTCAGACATGACCTTAGAGACTGAACAACAAGACAAGATTTTTTGATGTGGACCATTGTTTTAAATTTTACTTGTATTTGTTTTGTATAATTGAATTACAGTGTTGTGGTAATTATTGCTGTTCAGCAAAATGACTCAGTTATATAGATAGATAAATAGATACTCATTCTTTTTCATAATCTTTTCCATTAAAGTTTATCACAGGATATTGACTATAGTGCCCTGTGTTATATAGTAGGATCTTTTTGTCTATCCATCCTATATATACTAGCTTGCATCTGCTAATCTGAAACTCCCAACCCAACCCTCTCCTGTGCCCCACCCCCTTGGCAACCACCAGTCTATTCTTTATGTCCCTGATTCTGTTTCTGTTTCATAATTGGGTTCATTTGTGTCACATTTTAGAAGTTTGGTGTGGACCATTTTTACAGTGTTCATTAAATTTGTTACAACGTTGTTTGTGTTTTACTTTTTTGTTTTTGGCCATGAGGCATGTGGGATCTGAGCTTCCCCACCAGGGATCAAACCTGCATCCCCTGCGTTGGAAGGTGAAGTCTTAACCACTGGACCACCAGGGAAGTCCCACTATATAGCTTTTTACATACACATCTGATAGAAAAGTGCTATGTGGATCTCATCTTCTGTTTACGGTAGTACATTTCTGTTCTTCCCTGTAGCAGTCATCCAGTGAGCAGATTCATAGCAGAGGGTGTCAAAGTGAAGCACCTCAGTCTTCATGACTATCCAAGAGCTTGACAGCAGCCTGGTTAGAGGCAATTTATCAAAGCCTCTAGGTGTTCAGATGCTGGCTTCGTGGAAGAGGCCGCATGTCTCATGTCTGAGACAGCTTTGGCCACAGGACATGGAGCTCTGAAGGAGAAGGACTGGCCCAGAAAGCCTTGGCCCACAGAAAAGACTCCACGGCTGGTCTGTGCACAGTAAGATTACTGCTCCTGAAGCCAGGACAGTTTATCTGACTGGCTCTATTTCTTTAAAGGTCCAAAGTCTTGTAAGATTACCTCTTCTGGTTGGGCTGCTCCAGGGACACTAGTGGTAAAGAACCAGCCAGACAAGGCAGGAGACGCAAGAAACGTGGGTTCATTCCCTGGGTCAGGAAGATCCCCTGATGGAGGGCATGGCAACCCACTCCAGTATTTTGCCTGGAGAATCCCACAGACAAAGGAGCCTGGTGGGGTCGCAAAGAGTTGGACACAGTTGAAGCAACTTCGCACACACTTATGGATGTGACATCGGTCATTTCCAGGTAATCTGGACCAAAAAAAAAAAGCTCCACTTCTATGATTTTTCTGCTATCAATTGGCTTTTTATGTCAAGCAGTTTCTAAATCATGTTTTGAACATGGGGCTTCGTCAAGAGGATTAAAATAAAGAAATTTAACAATAAACATACTTTTTGGAAAACTTATTTATTTGGCTTCACCAGGTCTTGGTTGCCACGTGCCAGATGTTTAGCTGTGGCATGAGAACTCTTAGTTGAGGCACATGGGATCTAGTTCCCTGACCAGGGATTGAAACCAGGACCCCTGCACTGGAAGTGCAGAGTCTACCGTCTAAGCCACTGAGGAAGACCAATAATTTCTTTAAATATATATAAGCCCCCTCTCATATAATCTCTCTCCTTTAACATCTTTCCTGGGCTACCCTTGTTAGAGAAGATAATTTTGTTCAGGTTAATATAGTGCCATCTGCTGCTGAAGAAAGGAAAATGAATGTCTAGGAAGATGAGTTCTCTGGTTTTGGACATCTGATGTGTCCAAGTAAAAAGGAACTGATATGTGGAATTTCTTGCAGGATCCCCTTGTGTCAGAACTAGATACAGTTTTAATAAGAAAAAAAGGTTGTGAGTAGACTTCTGGCTCCAGATGGTTACATATGGTTACTGAGTACACTTTATTAACTCTCCTACCTCTTAGAAGTTTCTATCAAAAAAAATTTTTTTGAAGTACCAATATGGAGAAATGCATGTCAGAACAGGAAGCCATGGAAAGGGGCCAACCATATTCTGGAAGCCATGAGAACTGCATGACATAGTGCAGGTGAGATTGGATTGAGGGAAGGGCTCACTAGCCTGCCGTTGACCACACAGGAAGGACAGGCCTGGGGAATGAGTGTGACAGAGGCCAGCTGAACTGCCTCCTCCAGTGCCAGGGGCTGGAGGGGAAGAGGGGTTACGTGGGGCATAGGGAGAAGCAGCAGGTCCTCCTTCCTCTCTGGGAAGCGCACCAGGCGCTGAAAGCCGGCAGGCACTTGGCACACGAAATGAATCAGCAGTGCCAAGCCTGGCTTTGAATGAGATAGACCTGTCAGAAAAGGGTGGCAGATACCCTTAGTAAACCTCTACGCTAGAACATTAAATCCCAGGTAGCATTTGAGCCAACTGGAGTTTCTAGATAGACTAACCAATACTTCCAAATCCTATACTCAGCAAATCACTCAAGTGTGATGACCACAGAAAGACATTCTCAGACATGCAAATATTCAGAGAGCTTTCCATCTGCACAGTTTTTCAGTTTTTCTCTGTCTTTCTCTCCTAAGGATTATGGTCGTGACTAATAAAGCCAACATAACTCAAGAATTAAGTCACAATCATTGTGGCTAATAAAGTTATGCAATAGGAAAACAATATAAAAATAGTTCTGGGAAGAGAAGTAAAATAATTAATACCATTATGCTCATCATCAACCTCTAGTCTTCTGTTCCCCTGTCCTCTGTTTCTAAAATACCAGGGTGAGGAGAGGGGAGTGAGTGAAAGTTGTTTCAAGTTCTCATCTTATCTGAGAAAGGGTCATTTATTTTCTCTTTTATCACTGGCCTGATAGAGAGATGAGTTCAAGTGTGTGGTTTAGTAAGTACTGCTTCTAGATTCAGTACAGTTTCCAAATTATTAGTATAAAAAAGAAGCAGGTAAAATTGATCAATGTGGCAAAGTAGAAAAACAATCACAGAATAATAACCAAATTCAACTTAAGAATATTGATTTTTCAAGTCCTAAATGAAATCTTCACAGGCAGAAACCAGCAGTGTAAGAAAAATGTGATGCACGCAAGAATGCAAGGATGGCTCAATATCGAGAAATCTCTTAATGTAACATTCACTTGGTGACTGTTTCTAAGGGCCTGTGATGAGCCAGAAAATGGAACTTACTTGGCCGTCTTCTCCCAGCCTCTCCTCCGTGTCACTCTTTAGTTCTTTTCTTCACAGCACGCGGTATTCACTTTTTGTTTGTTTGCTGTTGGTCTTCCATCACTAAAATGCCTTTGCTCCAAAAATCAGCGTCCTCCTTTGTCTTGTTCACAGCTATATTCTTATTGCCTAACAGGGAACCTGACATGTAATGGCTGACATTACCATTCAACACTTAATCATTTATTTCTGGCTGTGTCTAGTCTTAGTTTCAGCTTGGAGGAGTTTTCACTGAGGCACACAGACTTCTCTCTAGGTGTGATGCCTGACTCCTGAGTCCCCGGACTCAATAGTTGCAGCACATGGGCTTAGTTGCCTTGCATCATGTGGGATCTTAGTTCCCCGACTAGGGATCAAACTTGTGTGTCCTGAATTGAAAGGTAGATTCTCAACCACTGGACCACCAGAGAATTCTCCATCATTCAACATTTATTGCGTTAGTTCAAAATTTATGCAATTTCTATTCATCATTATAATTTTTATTCTGTATTGAAATATAAAGATACTCATTTCATATTCTTTAATAAATGAATTATTATATCTGTGAGTTAGTAGATGACAAAATGAATTACCATATCAATGAGTTAATGGATGGTAGTTAAAATGGCAACCCACTCCAGTGTTCTTGCCTGGAGAATCCCAGGGACAGGGGAGCCCAGTGGGCTGCCGTCTATAGGGTCGCACAGAGTCGGACACGACTGAAGTGACTTAGCATCAGCAGCAGCAGTTATTCTAAACTCCTGCCTTCATAGAGCCTGTAATATAGAGGAAGAAACAGACCATCTGACAAGTATTTCCATGGTCAGTGTTGAGATTTCAATTTTTTTTCTATTCTAACTTTTTGAATAAAAAATGGAAATTGTTTTGCAGGAAATGTCTATAACTTCCTCTCGAGAAAAGTCTGGAAAACTGGACCCACAAAGTAATAACTTCCTGTTTCCCAAAGCCTGTCATCAAAGAACACGTAGCAACTCTACCAGTAAGTGTCATTGAACCATTCTCAGAAGCAGGGCTTAGATTTTGGTGAATGCAGTAAGTCTCCTACATATTAACCTTTAAGTTGTGAACTTTCAAAGATGCAAACGTGTATTCACAAGTCCAATCCTGGAAGTTAGTTCACGTGCCTGGCATACATTGTCATGTGTGTGCATCCTCTACAAATGGTTGTGCTTTTGTGTCCTTTAGTGTATAGGACTGTATAGAGGACAGTAGTATCTTTATTTCAAGCCCAGGATGTCTAGAAGCAAGTGTAAAAGCAGTGGTGATATAGCTGGCCTACTGTACTTTTCAAGGCACTGCGCTATAAGATTTAAAGTGTTTTCTTTATTTTTGGTGTTTGTTTTTTATATACATATTATTTGTGTGAAAAGTGTTATAAACCTATTACAGTACATTACTATTAATTTATAGTAAATTGTGTTAGTTGGGTACCTAGGCCAACTTTGTTGGACTTATGAACAAATTGGACTTATGAATGCACTCTCAGAACAAAACTCATTTGTATATAGTCAACTTACTGCATTGGGAATATCAGTGATGTGGGAGATTTGGGAGAGGGTGGGTCTCTGCTCGTCCAGCTGGACTGCCCCAAGATGGTGTCCTCAGCTTCTCTGGAGCATCCTTCATTGCATGTGCATGCCCTGGCCAGCTAGAGCACCTCTGCTCTTGTCGACAGAGCTCTCTGTGGGTTGGTCAACTCCTCTTCTAGGTGGATCTCAAGTACCAAGTTGGGAAGAGCCAACACTGAGGATAGAAGACAAGGGCTTTACTCCTGCTCTGTCATCTGACAGGCTCCTTGGTCTTAGGAAGTCCATGGTCTCTCCCAGAGTTTCTGTCACCTCGCCTGTTGCAGGATGGGAGTTGGGACTGAAAGATGCCATGATTCTTGGTTGTTGTAAATAGGATAACACTAATTCAAAAGTCAGGAAAATGTGAAGAATGCAGAAAAACATGAAGTTAAAACCATGCCAGATCTGAATATTAGAGACCATCTGCATCTCCTACTTGGCAGGCAGATTCTTTACCACTGAGCCACCAGTGGTAAAGCTTCCAACTTCCAGCTTATGCCAAATCCGGAGTACCTCACTGGGCTTTTGTTGTTTTCTACTGTTTGTAAATGGCCCCTTCATTCAATTTCTCAAAGTCCTAGCTCAGTGTGCTTTTTGCTTCTGTCAAACCCTCGCTGGTCCATGTGCCTATAAACTCAGTGGACAGAATACTTTTCTACACAGGTGCAGTTCAACACCCCTTCATTATTTACTTCTCTTTGGAGTGCTCCTGTTCTTCTATTCAAATGATCATCATTTTGTCAGTTATCTCTGAAATGTGTCTTGGTTAAATTAATATTTGGCTGACATATTTGCTGAACATACTTTTTTCAGTTTAGTCTTTTTCTTTTAATTTTTAAACATGAAGATGTTCTCATCTGATCTAATCAAATGCATCAAATTTATCCTGTCTAATCCTAAAAGTTTCTTCCACGTGTAGAGAGCTATTACTTCTTGTGTACACTTATTTAATTATTACACTATGACACCTTTAAATTGCCTCCAATTTATCAAGATTTACAAGGTAATTATAGATATACGCTTACATATGTTTCTTGGATCATATTTGATTATAGATTTAGGAGAAAACCACAGAAATTATATAATATGAAGATTATTTTGTGTAGAACCATATTGATTAAATTATTTGTTACATAGTATTTTATTCTAGTTTTTAAATGATTTGCCTTCCCCCTAAATTTACTCTCTTTGTACTTTATTTTTGACGTTTGATACAAAACAAGAATCTAGATAGATTTTTTTTTTTCCTAAGTGGTTGGTTCCAGCATCAGTCATTGGTAGTTTTTGCCCATCCTTTTATTTCATTCTTTTTGCTTACTTTGTTTATCTCTTGCAAATGATATGCACTTAGATCTTGAAAGCAAATCTGGCAGTCTTTCTAAGAGAGAAGCTTAGGCCATTTACTTTAGTATTATAATTAATATTTGCTTTTACTCGTATTCTTTTTAGGGCTTCCCAGGTGGTGCTAGTGGTAAAGAATCTGCCTGCCAATGCAAGAGACATAAGAGTTCAATCCCTGGGTTGGGAAGATCCTCTGGAGGAGGGCATGACAATTCACTCCAGTGTGCTTGCCTGGGAAATCCCATGGACAGAGGAGCCTGGCAGGCTATGGTCCATGGGGTTTCGAAGAGTCTTTCTATTTTTATGGTCATTTGTCTTCTGTGTTTAGTTTTTGCAGTGATTTGGAAGGTTTATTTAGTTTTTTAGCAGCACTTCTTCATTGACTAAGTTTAGTCAATTAGGTTTAATCAATTATTAATAATAATACTTGAGACTGTATTTTTCCGAATTGTCAGCCTTATGAGAGATGGGGTTATTTATCTCTAGACCCATTCCCATTAATTTCCCCATTTCATAATTCCATGTAAACTTAAATAAAAACTCATGCTATTATTATTGTTCAGTAGTTCAGTCATGTCTGACTCTTTGCAACCCTCTGGACTGCAGCGCACCAGGCTTCCCTGTCCTTCACTATCTCCAGGAGTTTGCTCAAACTTTTGTCCATTGAGTCGGTGATGCCATCCAATGATTTCATCCTCTGTCACCCTCTTCTCCTCCTGCCTTCAATCTTTCCCAGCATCAGGGTCTTTTCCAATGAGTCAGTTCTTCGCAACAGGTGGCCAAAGCTTTGGAGCTTCAGCATTAGCCCTTCTAATGAATATTCAGGATTGATTTCCTTTAGGATTGACTGGTTTGATCTCCTTCTGTCCAAGGGACTCTCAAGAGTGTTCTCCAGCACCACAGTTTGAAAGCATGTTATTATATAACCATCAAAATACATAGTTTCCCTGTCAAAAATTGTTTTGGCTTTTGCATTTGGATTTTATAACCCCATTTTCAGTGAACTCAGTGCTACCTGCTAACTGGTTTCAACTCCCTCCCACCCCAGCCAAGGTGATAATTTTGATGTATTTCCTTGATGTTGAATCATATCCAGTAATTTTCAGAAGGGGCAGGAGAGGGCTCAGACCACCAGTTAGTGCTTTGGAGAGACTGTTCTGTCCTGACTCCAGGCCTGTGACCTTGCTGATCCGAACTCACAGTGGGAGCAGGAACCTCAGAAAGCCTGAGTTGACTTTTTTTTTTTCCCCTGCCTAGCTCAGTGAAGACAGAAGCAGAGCTGGCATGGCCTGTCTTGCTCCCAAGGTGCCGGCCTGTGGTTCTAGGTGCTTCTGTCCTATAGGCTGATCCAAGTTGGTCACATGTTTGCTTGTCCATATTCCCTGAACCCAAGCCATGCACTGCTGCCCTTCTTCATACAGTTGTCCCCTTGCCCTGCTGAGGGCAGGAGAACGGGAGACTGGGATCCATTTCCTCATGATAAAGTAAGGATTGGACTTTTGAGTTTCCCCAAAGGACCACTGAAGGGCTGAACACTGCCAGGGGAGCCTGATAAGCACACAGATTCCCCCAGACCCCATCTGTGCAGGCGTGGATTCAGCAGGTCTGGGTGGGGCATTGAAATTAGAGCCACTTATGATAAAAGATTCAATAAACATGTTGCCTGGGCTTCCTTGGTGGCTCACTAGTTAACAATCCACCTGCCAAGGCAGGAGACATGGATTTGATCCCTGGTCTGGGAAGATACCACATACCTGGGAGCAACTACGCCTATGCACCACAGCTGCTGAACCTGTGCTCTATAGCCCAGGAGCTGCAACTACTGAGCTCATGCACCCTACAGCCTGTGCTCCACAACAAGAGAGGCCCATGCACCGCAACCAGAGAGTAGCCACTGCTTGCTGCAACTAGAGAAAAGCCTGCACAGCCACAAAGACCCGGCACGGCCATAAATGAATAAATAAACCAAATTATATATTTAAAAAAAACATGATGCCCAGGCAGACTTAGGATCATCTATCGCTCCACTTCCCAACTCCACCCCACGATTCTTTGTCCCCTCTTTCTGGAGCGTGGTCTTCTGAACCTCTCGGCTTCCTCTCTCTCCTGGCCCCTCTGGGGGCAGTTGGTCCCTGTGAGTTGGGGAGAACGACCTCCTAATGTGGAGAGATGCTGGGAACAGTTGCCCCCGCAGGGGAATGTTTCCCCAGCCACTCGGATCGCCCGGAACCACAACACCTCCTTTCTCCCCCAGGCCTTTGCCCCTTTCCTCCTCCTCCCTCAGGGGTCTCGCATCTCCATGAAAGCCCATGTGTCCCATTTTCTCAGCCCACTGTGGGTAAGTGGCTTTCTCCAGCCTATAAACCAACTTAAGTCTTTCCTACCCCAAGAGGAAATGCAAACCAAAGCCCTGTGCCAACCTGCCTTCTTCCCTCTGAACCACCACCATCTTCCCTCTGAACCACCCCCATCTTCCCTGTGAACCACCACCATCTTCCCTCTGAACCACCACCAATCTCACATCTTTCTCTTGGGGAAGTGAAGTGAAGTCGCTCAGTCGTGTCCGACTCTTTACAACCCCATGGACCGTAGCCCACCAGGATCTTCGGTCCATGGGATTTTCCAGGCATGAATACTGGGGTGGGTTGCCATTTCCTTCTCCAGAACTTCCCACCAAAGCCACTTGTGCTGAGGGACACTGGGAAAGCCCCGCCCTCCTCTGGGTGCCTGATGTCCAGTCCGGGGGCCAGCATCCACATCCTTCTCACTTGTAATGTGGCTTATCCAAATGGAGATGCTCAGAAGGGTAAAAGATGTGCCCATTTAAAAGACTAAGCACAAAACTAAAGAAAAGATGCAAAATACCTCATTAAAAACTTTGCAGATTATTTATATGTTGAAATGACAGAGTTTAGGTATATTTAACTAAATAAAATATATTATTAGGGACTTCCCTGGAAGTCCAGTGGTTAAGACTCTGCAGTTCCACTGTAGGAGACACGGGTTTGATCCCTGGTCAGGGAACTAGCATACCTCAAGCCGTGAAGCATGACCAAGAATAAAAAATTACTAACATTAAACTCTTTTACTTTTTAAAATATGGCTACTAGAAAATTTCGGATTACATATATGACTTGCATTGTATTTAAGTTGGGAAGCACTGGTCTTAGACAGCGAGGAGCCTTGGCAGATAATCTCTGAAGATTTTTTCAGCTGGAAGCAGTAGGGTAGATTTCCTAGTTGAGTAAAAAGAAGTCTGAGTTTCCCCCTAAAGGAAGATAAGATGATTGCCATGCATATTCTTAGATCCCCAAGGACTCAAGAGTTGACTCTTTGCCTGCCTATGTTAGGGGTATATGGCCTTCCCTGGTCCCGCAGTGGTAAAGAATCCGCCTGCCAGTTGATCCCTGGGTTGGGAAGATCCCCTGGAGTAGGGCATGGCAACCCACTTCAGTATTCTTGTCTGGAGAATCCCATGGACAGAGGAGCCTGGTGGACTACAGTCCATGGGGTCGCAGAGTCAGACATGACTGAGCACGCACTTGCGTTAGGGGTGCTTATGTGCTTGTGTGCAAATGTGTGTGTAAGAGGCAGATCACCCAGTCTTCTACCCCATCTCTCCTCTAGCCCTGCCTGTGTGGGGCATATTTTCCGCTTTCCTTCTCTCTCTTGAAATGGCCCCCTCCCCACCCCCGGCAGCAGGGACTGGAGCTGACAGATCACTGTGGTTTCCTGAGCACCCAGCATCCTACTTGACACGTAGGAGAGGCCACATCAACCCTCACTGAGTTGAGCTGAGTTGAAATGGAAGCGACAGCGCCACCCTCACCCTGTGGTGCACGCAGCATGGACGAAGGTAGCCAGAATACCGCCTGCTTCTTCCTCTGCCCTCCCCTGTCATGTACCCGGCACTGGACGCTCCATGCTTCAGGTTCACTCTGGCCCCCAGCTCGTGAGGGCTGGCTGTGGGCAAGGACGATGTTCTATCTTGAACTTTGCTTTCTGAGAGCACAAATGATTTCTCCCTTTCTTTCCTCTCTGGGTTAGGTGTCAATCCCTATTGCACAGGAGAGACAGATTTTCCGAAAACCAAGAAGTCAGCGGCTTCCGAGGACAGGCAGCCTTACTCCCTCTGCAGCGGCAGGAAGTCTCTCTCTCAACAACTGGACTTTCCTGCAGCAAAGGCTGTGGTAAGAACGGAGGGTAGGGAGCCCCGAGAAGAGGGAGCGAAGGGAGGACTGCCTGAAGAGCCTTCCTGGCGGTTTGATGTCCACAGGGTTACAGTGGTGAGGAGCTGGCTTGGGGGCAAAGAACCACATGAGGAATGGTCACCTGTGGCCATTGCCCGTGGCTGCTTCCATGTTAGGATCTCATGGGCAGAGAACACTCCACCTGTGCAGACCCTGAGGTGGGGCTTTACGTGGATCCCTTTATTTCATCAGTGACCCTAAGAGGTCGTCAAGGGAAGTGGGGGCAAGTTAAGGAAGACATGGGAGTTCACATTTTTAAAAACAATTCTTTAAAGAGTGCTATTTATTTATTCGACTGCACTGCAAGCATGTGGGATCTTAGTTCCCTGACCAGGGATCGAACCCGTGTCCCTGGCATCAGAAGGCAGATTCTTAACCACCAGATTACCAGGGAAGTCCCACATCTTGGGGTTCCTGATCCTCTGCCCACCACCCTGTGCCTGGCCCAGATGAGGGTCTCAGTAAATGTGTCTTGGATTCTGTTGAGGACATTCTTGGCCATTGACCTCCCAACCTCTGCTGGGTACTCTAAGACTCACTGTCTGTGGTCTGTGATGTGTGATCTGTGACTCGGGACTCACTCCTGTAACAAAACTTAGTGAGCATCTGGCTGCTGGTCGAAAGGGAGCCTGGGCTCAACAAAGGTGTCCTGGGGCCACCAAAACAGACCCTTGCACTGGACTCCCAACCATCCGCCCTGCATTCACCACACTGCAGCGGCCATGCGGTGGACACGCAGAAGAGCAGGCATCAAGGTCTTCTCCTCCATGGGCTTTCCCCCTTCCTGGGGGGTTGGTGAGCTGACACCCTTGGACTCATCCTCTCTCCACCGCACCCTTTTTCCAGGGCTTGTCAAGACCGACACGGTCGCTCAGCACCGCTCAGCTCGTGCAGCCCTCAGGGGGCCTCCAGGCATCTGTCATCTCCAACATCGTGCTGATGAAGGGCCAGGCCAAGGTGAGCAAGGACCATGGCCAGGCGAGGCTCCTGGATGGACATGTGTTCCCAAGGAGCTGTCATGTCACAGTGGCGATGGGGAAAGGGGCTGGGGATCCGGGCTTGGAACAGGAGTGTCAGATGCTCGCATGCGAGTGGGCTTAGGGAGGGGCAGGCGGGCTAGCTCTGCACAGAGCAGGTCACAGGAAGGCGAATGTTCCCCAGTTTGTCCCTGGTTTGCTGTTTTTGAAAATAGTTTTACCCAATGATTCAGTTCAAATCATCGTCAGGTTCAGTTCATGTGCTGTAACAAAAATACCATAGATTGGGCAGCTTAAGCAGCGTATGTTTATTTCTCATGGCTCTGGAGGCTGGGAGTCCAAGTTGAAGGTGCCGGCAGTTGCCATGCATGTTGAGGACTTGGATCCTGATTTTACAGTGGCTAAGATGGTAAAGAAGCTGCCTGCAATGCAAGAGACCTAGGTTTGATCCCTGGGTCGGGAAGATCCCCTAGACGAGGGCATGGCAACCCACTCCCATATTCTTACCTGGAGAATCCCATGGACAGAGGAGCCTGGCAGGCTACAGTCCTTGGGTCGCTGAGTCGGACACGACTGAGCACACTCATAGTTGATGTACAATATTATATGTTTCAGGTATACAACATCAGTCAGTTCAGTTCAGTTCAGTCGCTCACTTGTGTCTGACTCTTTGCGACCCCATGAATCACAGCACACCAGGCCTCCCTGTCCATCACCAACTCCCGGAGTTCACTCAAACTCATGTCCATCGAGCTGGTGATGCCATCCAGCCATCTCATTCTCTGTCGTCCCCGTCTCTTCCCACCCCCAATCCCTCCCAGCATCAGAGTCTTTTCCAGTGAGTCAACTCGTTGCATGAGGTGGCCAAAGTATTGCAGTTTCAGCTTCAGCATCAGTCCTTCCAATGAACACCCAGGATTGATCTCCTCTAAAATGGACTGGTTGGATCTCCTTGCAGTCCAAGGGACTCTCAAGAGTCTTCTCCAACACCACAGTTCAAAAGCATCAATTCTTTGGCAATCAGCTTTCTTCACAGTCCAACTCTCACATCCATACATGACCATGGGAAAAACCATAGCCTTGACTAGACGGACCTTGGTTGGCAAAGTAATGTATACAACATAGTGACTCACAATTTTTAAAGATTATAGTCTGTTCACAGTTACTGTAAAATATTGGCTCTGCTCCCTGTGCTGTGCAGTGTCTCCTTGTAGCCGACTGATTTCGTACACAGTGGTTGTGCTTCTTCATCCCCTCCCCCTGTCTTGCCCCTGCCCCCTTCATGAGGGTTCCACCTTTATGGCCTAGTCACCTCTGAAAGTTTCCCCCTAATGTATTGATTTGATGGGGGGAACACACATTCAGTCCATGTGTTTCCCCAAATTCAGATATACAGACTGATTTTTGCCTCACAGTCGAGAAATACTGAAAGATAGGGAGAAAAGCAGTGGAGGTGGTGGGACAGCCCCAGTGCTCCTGGGAACACCCCGCAGAGCATGCTGCCCCAAGCTGACATGGGCACCAAAGAACTTCTGGGGTAGACACGGCCGCTGCTGCAGAGTTCTCAGGCCAGCCCAAGTGACCAAGATGCTTAATGGAAGGGTAGGTTTCTACCCATCTCATGATTTTGGCATGTGGTGTGAGGGGAAAGCTATTCACCGAAATGGTCTTCCTAGAGGAAGGCTCCACACGTCTGAAGTCATCCTCTCCACCCCCCATCACTTCTGTCTCCTGGGAGCTCAGCAGAGACAAACGAGGAGACACCGGTGGGAAGAGCTGAGATGACTGTCCCTCTAGTCACAAGGGGGTCACTCTCTCCATTGCCCACTTTTCTCCAAACAGCTCCTCTTCCCAACTCGTCAATCACAATGCTCTTACCTTCTTGTATTTTTTGTTGTTCAGTTGCTCAGTCGTGTCCAACTCTTTCTGACCCCATGGACTGTAGCACGCCAGGCTTCCCTGTCCTTCATCATCTCTTGCATTTGGGCAGATGCATTTTAATACCATTGACTTTGAGATTGTTTTTGAGATTGTCTTTTGCAGTGAGTGCTCAAAAGAAGGCAAGAACTTCCCTGGTGTCCAGCAGTCAAGAGTCCGTGCTTTCAATGCAAGGAGTGAGGGTTCGATCCCTGGTTGGGGAACTAAGCTCCTACGTGTGCATGGCGCAGCCTAAAATATAAAAGTTGTGTGCATATAAAAAAGAAGGCAGAATGGAAAAGGGCACCGACTCTTTAGCAAAGATGATTAAAAATGGTGTCAGTTATCTCAGTGTGCATAGATTGTACAGCCATTGAGTAGACTTCATGGGCGTATGCATCACTGGGCAGATTGAATCGGCCTTGATGGGAAGCAGGAAGGTATTTGGCATAGGAAGCCTTGGGTACAGAGCAGGAGTGGTGGCTTCAGAAATAGGGCAGGCTTCCCACTGTCTCCCTGATACAACCTCCACACCCAAGACCTCATCATTAACAGGCATGAGTAGGAGTGAGGCCAGAACTGAGTTGAGGAGGAGGAAGCAGAGCTGGAAGGACCCACCAGTGCTTGAGGTAGAGTCAAAGACAAACCACAAAACCAGCTGCCAAAACCCAGGCATGGCACCAGGGGATTTGCAGGGATCCTTCCATTAATTGTCACAAAACCCTGTTATTTTCTGCTAATAGATGAAGAGGGCTGACCTGGTGGTTCAGCAGTCAAGAATCCGCCTGCCAATGCAGGGGACCTGAGTTTGATGCCTGGGTCGGGAAGATCCCCTGAAGAAGGAAATGGCAACCCACTCCAGTATTCTTGCTGGAGAATCCCATGGACAGAGGAGCCTGGTGGGCTACAGTCCCTGGGGTCGGAAAGAGTCAAACTCAACCGATGCCTGAATAACAACGTAAACAAGGAGCTGAGAATCTGGGACTCACAGGACTTGCCAAGATCGCTTGGTTAGTGAGCGACTGAACCATGACAGTGACCGAAGACCTTCTGACCATAGGCTCTTGTTCTTGCCCACTGCACCATCCTGCCTCCCTAGGGCAGGTGAAAGTTTGGGTCTAGAGCAATTATTTCATCAAGGAAGAAGCGGGAGCCCAAACAGGAGCCCATCCCCACCTTTCTCATTTTCCTACCACTGTGCTTCTCCTGGACACCACTGGTCTCCCCCATCCTGCAACACCCACCACCTTCACCAGAAGCTCACACCTGCACTGTGTCCACATTGCTTTCCTGTCTGGCCCCTGCTCACCAGGTTCTCTTAGGCTCTCAGGCCTGCCACCTCTGTGATGCTGGGTGATGCATGAACTTCTCCGAGGGGCCTAGGAGAAACTGCCCGGCAGCAGTGATGCTGATACCTGGCAGCCATCACTTGGAGGGATCTTCCTGGGAGGCACGCTGCTAACCACGCCCTGGCATGCTTGTGAGCTGAATCCAGAGGCCCAGCCTCCAGCCAGCAATCATGCCTTCACTCTACAACATACGTTTCCTGAGCATCTGCCTCCAGAGGCCAGATCCCGACAAATAAGGTGCACCCACTGCCTCCCATGAGCTCACAGTCTCAAGAGAAGCTCCCTGCGACCCAGGCTAAGCCTCCTTGGGAAGTTGTTGTTTAGTCATGTCTGACTTTTTGCAACCCCATGGACTATAGCCCACCAGGCATCTCTGTTCATGGGATTTCCCAGGCAAGTATACTGCAGTGGGTTGCCATTTCCTTTCTCAGGGGATCTTCCCCACCCAGAGATCGAATGTGAATTTCCTGCATTGGCAGGTGGGTTCCTTTATCACTGAGCCACCGGGGAAACCCCAATGAATGGCATGGAACACGCCTCAGTCTGACCTTCTCCTCTTCCTTCCCAGGGCCTGGGCTTCAGCATTGTTGGAGGCAAGGACAGCATTTACGGCCCCATTGGAATTTACGTTAAGACCATCTTTGCAGGGGGAGCAGCGGCAGCTGATGGAAGGCTACAAGAAGGTAGATCTCCCAGACTTTACTAGGTGACGTTTGAGGAATCAAAAGAGAATCGCCAGGCTTCCAGCAGACACTGTTTGTGTGGGCCATTTTAAAGTCTTTATTGAGTTTATTACAAAATTGCTTCTGTTTTATGTTTTGGTTTCTTGGCTGTGAAGCATGTGGGATCTGAATTCCCCAACCAGGAATTGAACCCAGACCCCCTGCATGGGAAGACAAAGTCTTAACCACTGGACCACTAGGGAAGCCCCGGTAGAAGCTCTTGGGAACGTAACCTGTGTCTCAAGCCTTCAGAATCCAGCTGGCATGGATTCTGCAGAGAGTCTGCAGGCCGTGGGATACATGGCCACGATGGCTGTGTCATGCCTGGCCCGTTGGCTGGGTGTGTTTGCACACTCAGTCTCAGTCCTATCACGGGCCCGGGACAGAGGACCAAACTATCTGCTCTGCCCCTTGCATTCCTATTGCTGCCTTTGCTTTTCAAGGCTCCTCTCAGTTGCTGGCACCCCCTCCCATTGACATCCTGTTTCTTTTCTATTGTCTGCCCAACCCAGCCCACAACCATGGGGAGCCAGAGCCAGTGCTCTAGTGAGTTGGGTGAATGTTCTCTGCAAGCCTGCCCTGTTCTGGACTCTAGGAATGCAGAGGATTATCAGACGGGGTCCTTCTACTGAGAAGCTACTGGTCCACCCCGCTGCCCTCCTCCCCCTTCTG